>NW_028288842.1:4974224-5290949 GCF_059628265.1 Tinamus guttatus
CTGATAAAACAATAGCAATCTGCTGCTTTGAGCAGCTGAGATGCTGCGATTCTGTGCAAGTGAATACGTGGAGCGCTACCTTGCACCTCCTAACACCCTGCTTTGCCTGAGATGCTGCTGTGCTGGGCTGATTGCTGTTTTCCCAGCACTGTTGCACCAAGGAATTGTTAACGATGAGATGCAACCTGGCCTGCAAAACACATATTGACTATTAAAAACAAAAGTATGTTCCCCTTAGCTAGAGTTAGTCATTCAGATGCCTCTGTGCAGCTCAGCTGGGGTAAAGTAGGTGGATGGGTTTCCACTAAAACATCAATAGAACACAACTCAGCATCAGATACAGGATCTTTCTTTGAATATCGGATTTCGCAACTGGGGCTTTAAGCAAAACCACTCAAAGTTATCTTCTTGAGAGGATATAAGAAGCACCTCCTAAGGGTGGGTACTAGAAGGGAGAGATAAGCCCAGGGCTTTTGTCCGAGTCCCTCAGATTTTTAACCCATCGTTAGCAGCGGTCCTTGGCACATTTGGACAAAAGCTCCGAGGCTGATTCATCACCCAGCTGTGCCTGCCAACCTGACTGTCCGCAGGGTCTGATAATTTTTCAGACCTGTATGACTTTCAGTGTAATTCCGGCTTTATGCTGGAGGAAGCAAAGACCGAAGAGAAACTTGAGAATGTATTTCGGTGTTCAATAGTTTAATAGAGCCAAAACCAGTGTGTTTTAAATAATGGAAAGTTTGGAGCACCTGATTTTGCGCTGTGGTAAAGAATCCATTTTGCAGATTGCAAGATACCTGCCCTTAAGTGCACATTGTTCATTTATCACTGTTCTTCCTGCTTTGGGTCAAAGCTCTCTTGGGGATCGCTTGAAGGTGAGTACTCTTGCTTTACAAGACCCTTAAATAATGAAACAGCTTCAGTGCTAACTCTGGCAGCTTTTCAGGAAGAGTTGTTAAAATTGATATAATTATTTTTTTCTGGGTGAGTAGAAAAAGGGAAGGAAAGGTAGCAATAAACAATGTGTTTTTATTCAAAACTATTCTCTCGTGGGGAAATGAGTGTTTTCTCACTAGTATTTTCAGTTATTAGAAATTAGAGACCAGAGAGTTACGCAAAAGCCTCCTCATTTTGTGCAGATTCAAGGCTACTTGCTTTCTGTCAAACCTGCAGTCACAGGCTGTCTCACAACTTTGAATGCCAGCATGGTGGGAACTGGAAAAAAAATCCTTTGTACACTTTCAGTGGGTGGGAAAGTACCTCTGATTGTATGCAGAGGTTTCTTCCGAAAACCAAGATTGTCCAAGGGTTACACCATAAATTCACTGTACCAATAAAGACAGAGTCAGCCAACACCTTCTGATCACGTCAAGCAGTGACTGCGCCGTGACGTGAACCGCCGTGTGTGATGAATATGTCCTTCTTGCTAGGTTTGTCTCCCCCATTGTCCCTTCCTTGTTTCCGCACACATAAATCTGTGCCAGTTCAAATGCAGGGGTTTTTTTTGTTTTGTTTCTGAAAAAGCTGTGGTAATACTGTGTTCTTACAGTTTTTAGCTCTATCTGTAACCTGAGGTCTCACAAACAAAATTGTTTGCTGTTTCTTGCGTTTACACAATGCTCTTCCCTAACTACAGGCAGCCCATGCTGTCGCAGCACCGTTACATTGAAGCTATAAGCTGGTGCAAGTATTTTAGAGTTGGGTAGATGAACTTCCTCCCTCATTGCAACCCACAAAATTACAAACCATCATGAGCCCACAAGTGACGTAATGATCAGATATCAAAGAATGCCGTGAAACTTATGATTAGCTTAAGCTGTGTTTAAACAAAGCAAGGAATGCACTTGTTTGCAGATTTTTTTTCTTAGATCTGTGGAGTCACTAGGACTAGATGAGCATTTCCAGTGGTTTCGTTGTAATGAAATCTAACCTTTTTCTAACCTCCTCCCCACCCCCCACCCCGTGATGGTAGTAAATGGATTTAACCTCTGATAAAATTACTATTACCTGCTCCTATCACCTTAGTTTTGTGTTTAAAAATTAAATTCCTAACAGCCATTGTTTTCTAACTGTGTTTCAAAATGTTCCATTGCTCTATCTTTTAAGTCTGAAAGGCAGGGAAGATGTCTTCCATTGCCAACACATGAAGACATGGAGACCTTATTGCTTGGCTTGCCTGGGGACATTGCCTATGCTGCAACACGAGGTCCAGGTGCTGGGAGTACTCACAGCTTGTCATTATATGCAATGCTTTTTCCTTTTTGTGGCTGTGGAGGTTTAGAACTGATCTTATTCTCATTTCTGGAGTGACTCAGAGTGACTCGAGTCCGTTGTGCCTGGATGTGGGGAGTGCAGAGGTGCCGTTCTTTCAATTTATGCTGAGTTCGCAGTTATTTTACTGTCTCAGACAGCTTTTTAGAGCCTGTATCCAAAATCATTGAGCTCCTGTGGAGTGAAGGAGGCGGTGAAGGAAAGGAGTGGTGGGGAGAAGAGGAGGAAGGAATGGGGCAGCCCTCCACATGGAAGATGGTGTCTGCTGCCTGCAGGCGCTCAGCAGGCTTGTGTTTTGGGTGTAGGTGGGATGCTTTTTTGAAGGTTGCAAAATAAAAGGCAGGTTGCATTCCTAGTATGGAGGGAAGGGCGCAGGGAAGGTGTGGCAAGGGGATGGTATATTTATATAATGAAATACTGCGTTTGCTGAGCCCTTCGCTGGAAAGATTTCTACATTAGTACCTTCTTCTAGTACCCTTTTAACTCAAGGTGTGGGAGGGATTTTTTTTTTTTTTTTTTTAATGTTCACTGAATACAAGTGCATCCGTTTGCTGCTATGGGCGCACACGCCGGGCTGATGAAAATTAAATGAGCACGTGAGATCCGGTTCCATAGAAATAAGCCCCCTGCGGGGAGCAGGCGCCGAGCGCCCTTGGTCCGCCTGTGTCCGGGAGGACGGGGAGCTGTTTGCCTTGGCCTTCACCTCTGTTTGGAGAGGTTGCTGTGGTGATGAATAGCCTGGGCGCGCGCGCACCACGGTTATTGCTTTATGTATAAAACAGCAGGGACGGTCACGTGGCTTGTCGCTGCCTGCCGCCTGTTCCCCAAAATTGAGTTAAACAAGGAGAACTGCTGCCTTCGAGTCCGTTCTCCATGAGATCTGCAGCCCCTGGCTTTGCCGCCCTGCCTGGACCTGAGCAAGGGGAGTACATAGGGAAATGCCCTTTCCTCTCCTCTGTAATAGGAAGCAGGAGAGTCCGAGTTAAATGAAATTCCCCCTCCCCCCTGCCCCATGCCAGTGTTGCAAATAATACTTTTATATCTATCCATATAGTGCCTTCCTAATCTCCATTTATCTATAAATGCTACAATAAAGAGTACCATAGCTGTAAAAAGACTGTGTTCTTCACATTGAGATATGGAAGTGTGAGCTAACAGCTGCACAGTGATGCAAAAATAAGCCTGAATATATACATATATGAATGTTTTGCATTTTTGAGATGTGACTTAAAACCTTTGTGAATTCTCACTGGTACAAGTATAGTTTGAGGGCACAGTTGTCTGAAGGTGACGTTATAAACATCACTTCTACACAGTGAATTGCCTTCAAGAAAATCTTGGAAATTGTATTCATTTTTGATTTCTAGTATTGCTTGTAGGGTTGAGAAGCAAAGACAAGCAAGCAGGGCACTAGTGAAACATTATGCTTTTTAGCAAAATATAGATCTTGCTTTTCTGATCTATAGTTTCCCCCTGAAACCCAATTGAACTAGTGGGAATGAATTACCACCAGAAGCAGCTCTTGGGGCACTTTCTTCCCTGTGTATTGCCCCTGTTCCTAATGGCTATGAAGTGGCATCATGTGTAAAACTTGCAGCAGGTTACAGGGAAAAGAAATGTCTCTCTGAGATGATCCACAGCCCATGACAAATATGGCGAAATTAAAATTTCTACTTTGGCAATTTCTTCTTTTTTCTTTTTCTTTTTTTTTTTTTTTTCCTCTTCATAAATGCATGTGTTATTCAGTTCTGTGGCAGCTCTCCATCTCCTAAATGGGAATAACAATTCCTGGTGGTTTCATGTGTGAGGCTAAGCACTTCCCAGGTTGCATTGCTCTTGATGGAAGCAATAGTGAAGCTTTGAAGAGGAAGAAGAAAGCTTGCTGATAGCACTAGGGCCTCTTGCGGTCTCTGGAAGGGGAGGAGGTCATGGCAGAACCCTTGCAGGACTGACGGGGCTCCTTGCTGAGTTCGAGCAGTCACAGAAATATCCCCAGCAGATCTGTGAAACACGTTGCCTTGAAGCTTTCACTAGCACAGTCGAAATGATCTCAGCTCTCTTTTGGGGCTCACTTAGTTAAAATCACCTTCACAAAAGATACATTTCATTATGTCTACTAACACCTTGTTCAAGCTCTCTTCTTGGATTTTTGAGGATGTGGACCTGCAGTTAATAGAATAGAGCCAGCATTTACAAAAATGGCAGTATTTTTACTACCATTTGTACTTTTGTGTTTCTTTCTTACTGGCTCGTTCTCCAAGGCTTACAATGGACACCTACCATACTTCTTCAAATCTGTTTGTTCTGTTTCAGGCTGTTCGTTTGAAAGATTTTGTGATGAACGAGTTTACTGTACAAGCGTGTGATTAGCAGCAGCTGTTTGTAGTCGTGCTTTAAATTGAATCCATCTGTCAGTGGGCTTCTTAATGTGTAAACTTCATGTTGTCAGGAGAGCTGACATCAGAGGATTATCCGGGTGCTGTTTGCCAAAAAAAAAAAAAAAAAAAAAAAAAGTGGGAAAAAATCTAGAGGGAGTGGGCTCGAATGATCTCTGGGATGCCCTTGGAGTTTCATTTGTAGTGCTGTGGTTTCATCAGGTGAGAGGTGACTTATAGTGGTTGTCTAGGATTTTAAAAGTGACGTACAGGTAGGTGTTCAAATACAGGTTGTATAGGTGGTATAGACAATTTGGGAGAGGAATTGAAGTAACCTTTCTAGAAACCAGTACCTGCAGCTTGTGTGATCGAGATGGCTTTTTTTGTGTGTGTGTGTAAGGTTGTTTTGTTTTATGCTTGACCTTTCAATGAATCTTCAAATCTTCATCACTTGATGGTTGTTAATTCTATGCAAAAGCTGGTTCCTACTAAGGCTCTTGATAAATTAGAGAGGAGATAGGAAACCTGGCTGACTCTTGGGCTGCTCTATGTGCCAGATCAGCAGTTCAATTGACACTAAATTTAGTGTTGGCAGAAGCATAAAGAAGAAAAAGACAAAAACCCTCTGGCTTTATAAACTTGTGTTTTATGTCAGCTGAAGCCAGTACACTGTCTTTAAAAAGAAGTGTCTCTTGTGCTGAGGTAAGGCAGAAATGTCTTAGCTTTTTCTTTTAGTGTATGTAAAAAGCAGCATTGTGTGTCCTGGAGTCTATTGTTGTTCTACAACTCTTTTTCCCTCTCTTTATAATACTGGAGACTCATTAATGTATTCCACATAGAGACAGTGAAAATTGCACTTTGAGTAAAGATTGATTGATGTTGGCTTGTGTCAAGAAAACATGGCTGGCAGAAGGAGTCAATATATTCTCTTTTATTTTTTTCCTCTGAAATGCGTTGTTTTTTCCTGTGTATGTTTAATCAGGGAATTTAGTGGAGAAATAGAATTGCTTTAATGCTGACAGTATCTTGTTATCTCTTTAAAATAATATCTACTAGAGTTAAAATATAGTTGTTGTCATCTGGTACTCATGGAACACCCCCTTGGGACTTTGGACTGTAAACACATGGAATCTGTAAAATCTGTCACTTGACTGCTTGAATTTAGAAGTCTTCCTAGCTAAGGGCTGGGCAAACACTGCATGTCATTACATAAATATACCATCCACTTGGAATCTGCTAAATCTGAATTAACTGAAAAAGAAAGTTTTAACTGCTTTCTTCCTTGCCTGCAGCACTTAGTCAAAGGTTACGTGCGTCTAATCTCCAGGCAGTACATGCTCAGAAACCTCCTCCTGTTAAAAATGTTTGATTGCATGAGGTATGAAAGATGGGGATTACAGATTGCATTTTAATAAATGGCTGTGAAAGTGTTCTTTACCTGGCCTGCAGTTATAGCTTGTTCCTGGAAACAGAGCTGTGAACCCATAAGGTACAGGCAGTGCTAACTGAAGAGCTGTGTAGTCTCTGTGAATCCCTGCAGTGCCTGGGGAAGGCTCAAAATTGTGATAGCTGATCCAATAAACAGCAAGACATTTCGGTATCGCTAGCAGACAAATTTTCATGTAGGCCAGTCCTAATAAATAATTTGATGGAGGCTTTATTACGGCTCCTTAGTTTGTATCGTAGGCGTTACAGCTGAATCTGAAGTAATATTTTCTTTCCCTTGGAGGTGGAAATTTCTTCCATTTTGTATTTATTTTGAAATTGTATATGGAAAATTCTGCTGACATACAGACGTGTGATGTAGTATTAAATATAGTACTAAGCAGTAAGGTAAAGGTGAGCTAAAGGTGGCATTAATTTGTCCTTCACTTTGGATACTTAATTATCAAATTTAGTTTTAGCCGAGATACTTTTTTTATTTCCATAGTCAGACAAAACTGATAAAATTGTACTATTGGAAATTATGCTTTGGGAAATGAAAGTGGAACTTTTCACTTCTTGGTGGAATGAGTCTTGTGGGTTGCGGAGAAGTCACTGCAGGTTGCCGCTTTGAAATGCTCAACAGGTAGCTAAAATTTGAGTTACAGCTGTATGCTCTTGTGATGCTGTGCGTGTTTTTTAGAGAGGAAAGACATAAGCCCGTTTCCTGTATCCTACCATCGCTTTTATTGCACGGGCAATATGTTTTCAGTCACTAAGTAGCTGCCTGAGGAAGGATCTGGTGTTTTCTTTGAGGGGGAGGAAGCATTAAGAGCACACGGGGCCTTTTGCTGTTGCTCTTCTTGCAATTGCTCATCCAAACACATGGACTGTTCAGTAAGACGGGGCAGGGGTGACTGAGTCATACTCCAGTTTAAAAGAATAGCCACTTTCTGGCTGACGTCATTTAAATTTTGCTTTCCAGTTGCTCTGCAGTTAGGTCAAGGCAAACCAGCATAACTGGGTTTTGTGGCTAATGCTGTGTTTTGAGGCTGGATGTGTGGCAAGGCGTCTAGTACCAAGTTCTTGATACCCATCTGATTTCATAGCAAAAGTCTTGCTATTACCGCGTGAGTCTTGCATAAGTTATGCAATGTTTACACGGCATAACAGAGCTGTATCCTTATTTTGCCTTACATAACTGAATAATGTTTAGGGCAAGGAGGAAAATGCTGTTGTGGACTTTGCTGGTAAATTGAGGTCTGATCCACCTAACAACTTGGGTTTTGCCTGTATATTCTTATCAAATAGTGCTGAGAGGGATTACAACATATTTCTGAGAAACTTCAGGAATCTCTCACCTCTCTTTGGAGGGGTGTGCAGCTAGTCGAAACTACTAGTTGGCATAATAAATTGAAAAACTTTGAATTATAGGCATATAAAGTAAATAAGGAAATGTGAGTTCTTTCTTGGAAAGAAAGGGTAAAGTTCAGGTGCAGCATTGATAGTCATACAGTTTTATAGCAGTTGTCTGTAACAGATTGGGTTTAAGTTTATAATGAGAAAGGGTTTCACTTCAGTTTTAGGTATCATCCGTGCTTCAGTTTTCACAGTGATCCCTCTGCAGGGCTAAGAAACTGTTTTTATTTTTCTTCTTTCTGAAACTCTTAGTAAAGGTCACAAAGATGATCTTCTTTTGACGTGGCCAAGTATCAAGTACTAGCTGTTAACAAATGTAAAATCTAAAACAAATGAATCAGACATTTGATTCATGATTAATTATGTATTGACTATTCTTTCCTGCAGGAAGGCATTTTTATTGCAGTCCTCACTAATCTTTTTTGTATGCCTTTTAAAAAACTTAGAGTATTTCTTTTTAGGTGTTAAATTGTTTCTCATTCTTATTTTTTTTTTGCTGGGAGAAGAAGAGTCCAAAGGAAATCCAAATCAGAACTCTATTTATTTATTATTGTCTCTTATGTGAAAAGTAGTATTTTATTTTGAAGTAATTCATTGTTTACTGGATACTATTAATTGAAAAAATAGGGAATTTTTCAGAGTAACCACCAAAGGCATTTTTTTATGGCATTTTGCTCATCATCACTCATAAAGATGTCTTTACCTTATCACTCTAAAAAGCATATTAATTTGTTTTTTTTTATTTATTAATATAGAAAGTACAGTTACTTAAGAGGCTGCTTAATGTGGCAGAGTTCTTTTTCTCTGTCATCTCTCACTATTTTTTCTTTAGGTGCTCCATGTGTTCATGTATATGTGATCAACGTCTCTGCTTGATTCCCTTTGCTGGCAGAGAAACTCAGATGAATGAATGAGGGAAATCAGCAAAGCCTTTCTGACTTTTTCTTAAAGACCACTTCTGAAGCTCATGTTTGATCCTTTCAGTCATTCTAAGCTGGAAGAGTTTGTAAGGTCTGTTGCTATTGTAACATTTCACCTTTGATTTGAGCTGTTGCTGTGTGATCTGTGCATTGCCTTAATAATACTCAGGTGAGATCGGTGGTTACAGCTCTTTTTAACCATCGCTTTAGGCCTTTGGCTTTGTTCCTAAAACTTGTGCGGCCTGGAAAAACTAAACTAAGATAGGCATGTGCGTCCTCTCTGACTTTCTGTTGCTTCTGATGTATGCAAAACCTGCCACTTCTTCCTCTAAATTGCTCTGTCCTTAGGTGTTAGGCACTACATTTGCAATTGAAATAACAGAGCGTGTCTGTGTGTCATTAATAGAAAGTGTGAGGTCAACTTTGTGCCATACTTGGAAAGCTGCATGTATGTTATAAGATTACATAATGCCCCAATATGTGCAAAAAGTTCATGTAGAAAATGAGTTTGACAGAAGTCTGATAGGGGTTTAATAGGTGCGGTTGAAGTGTTTTGGCACTTTAGTGTGATACACATTAGTGGCTTTATGTGCTTGGTGTTCCTTATCTTGCAGTGCTCCAAAATATATACATTGCTTTCTGTTCCTCCTCCCTCCTCTCCTTTTTTATCCCCCTCTTCTTCAAAGCAGACTGGAAATTGTAACCCTGAAATTCCTATTACTTTCAATAGGAGTTCTGTGTGTTCTCTGTTCTACCTTGAAAATCTGTCATCATCTTTTTTGGTCTTTATTCTTGATTTGCATGCTTAAAAATGGCAACAAGTTAGTATATGCATATGCATTTTAAGTGTTTGTTGCTAGTGTTACCACAGCATAGTAAAATTGACCTTGGACATACAAGGTCAACCTTTGAAAGGACTGTCTAGATATTTGTATTGTAAAGTTAAGCTCCTACCATTAAAATACTCAGTGTTCTAATCCTTTAATACTAAATTCCCAATTCCTTCAAGTAAACTAATGCTGGTACTGGTTGGTACATGGTGTAGCCATGCTTCTCCCCTATTACAGCTGTATTCACCATTGTAAACTTACAATGTAAGTGGATAGATGTTGCTCAGAAACAAAGTAAATCTTTACTTATTAAATGAAGGTTAACACCCTTGAAACACTCAGTGAGGAACTTCATAAAATATGTTAACTCTCAGAGAAAATGACACCTCTTTGCTGATATGCACTAAACTACAAGGGTTACACACTTTTGTTTAGTTTGTTGACAAAATATTCAGCTCAGGCTGATCTTGAGGATATCCTGCCTAAGTATTTGGATTTTGTCCCAAAAAAAGTGAAGTGCATCACTTCTAAGACTTGTTATATGCTGAAAAATATTAGAAGTAATGTGTAGATTCTCAAGTAGATACTGTGGTAGATAATTTTTTGAGTTTTGTATGAATGAAAGTGGCTTAAATTTGATCTTCATGCCATGTCTTTATTGGGAACAAGCAGGGACTGTTCCAGTTCATTCAGGTTGGAGGAATTAAATGCTGAGATAAGAATTACTGAATCAATCAAGAGTGACTCCAGTTGAAAAGCAGAATGAGACAAATGTCACTTGCCTATATAAAAGCAACTTTATTTAGATAGGAATCAATATATCTGTTGTAAAGATCTTGTGCAGAAGTGATTCTGTGCTCAAACATCTCTAAACTGATGCAGAGTCTTGGGGAAGCCCCAAAGCTATTTCTGCACCTTTGTTTTACTCTGTCCTTGGCTGCTGTGGGAGCAACTTCTGGCTGAGCTTGGAGCGAGTTAAATGTCTGGTAGTGAATGGGAAGAGGGAATGTGAAGCCTTTTCTCTTTGTGCCTTTCTGTTGGCCAAACAGATGATTCAAGTGCTGTTTTCCCACTGACTTACTGCAATCATTGGTTTCAGGTGTAACCTTTACTTAGGACTTGGTCTGTCAATAGATACTGAGGGTACCTGCTGAGTTTGAAAGGAGGAGGAAGAGGAACCTTTTATAAGGTGTTAACGTGTAGCTGTAGCAATGTCCTGCCTGGAACTGGGGTTAGGAAGATGTGCCCTTCAGAAAAGAGTAGAGTGTCCCCAGCTGCCTGTGTGGACAGGTGTGGGACCAGGTTTGTGCTCTGGCCCATGTCCAGTGTCTCACAGTCGTTGCAGTGGCTCTGTGTCCACAACACTTGCTTCCCTCCCATGAAGTTTCTGTGGGTGTTGCCCTTTTCACTGCAAAATGCAAACTGAAAATGAGGAGTTGGGAGATAAAACATGAGGGTCTGGACCAGCTTTGTGCTGTCTGTAGAAGAAGGAAAAGTAGGAAAAAAGTAGTGCCCAGAGTAAAGAGTGAATGAGGAGTGCATGAGAAACTAGTGTTGCATGCTTGAGATGGCGTCTAGCGCAGGTCCTCTCAGCTGAGGACCTCGAGCACATTTCAGCCTTTCTTCTGCAGATACTGATAAATAGTTGTGACTCATGCCTGGAGAGCTGCTGCTTCATTTCTGTTTCACTGTGTCTGTGACAGTGACAGGTTGGAAATCAAGAAATCAAGAATCCCTTGGCACCTTAATTAAGAGTGCTGGTGTAGAGCGCATCTTGTGAGACCCCTTGTTGAGGATGCAGGCACAGACAGCAGCTCTGGCCTCAGTGGGTTGTTTCTGCCTGACGAGCAGTTGCCTGTTCCCTGCTTTTAACTATGTCATTTAGTAGGAAAATCAGTGACCTGAAAGTAGGAAGAACACAGCTGCCCATCCCCTAGGAGCAATGGGTTTACTGTTCCCAAAGAAGGAAATAAATTGCAGTGGATCCAGGTATGTGTGTTCTTAAACTACCTTTGTCATCTGTGTTTTTTCCAGTGTGCTTTTTAATGGGAAAACTTTGACTTAAAGTACTTTGCATTGCTCAGGTATGCACTGATAAAAGCCTGAGTCCAAGGTAACATATGACACCTTATTCAGTCTAAATCTTACAGTAGTCCAAGAACAGAATCGCTTTTCAGAATGTGCAAAACATGTTGTACTCTGATCTGCTGCCCTGGAATAAGGGGGTTACAGCTACGCTCACCTGTTCTCAGTAACCTTGTGTTTGCCTCAGATGTTTCCAGTTCATTTTCCATCTTTCTCATAATTATTATTCTTTTAAGATTGCCTGTTGGGCTGAGCTTTGAGGAGTGCTGCACATACTACTGCTTTGCTGTTTGCAGAGGAGGAGACGCTGTCTGTCTTCACACATGGCTGAACGTCTGGTGAAGACAGACACTTCAAGAGGGCTTTAAAATGAATAAATGAATAAAAAGGCTGTCAGAGGATCAGAGAAAATCATATTCAGGCTTTGGGAAATAGTGGGTTGCCTTAGATAACAAAATGATTGGCAGCTTGGTTGCCTTAGCTGTAGAAATAGGTTGACCCATAGATCTCCATGGGCTGTCTCCCACCTTGCCCTCCCTCTTGATGCATGGAGTAGTGTCCTGGTACTTGGTGCTGGGCAAGGGACTAGTGAAGGGGTGCCTGGATGTACAACTAAGGGATACTCCTGAGCACCTGCTCTGCTTGTGCAAGGGCACAAACAAAAATAGATTTAATTTAATTTGATTTAGATGGTGGTTTGCCTTTGTTTTTTATCACAAAACATGTGGGAAGAAAAGGCTTTGGGTGATAGCAGCTGTAAGTCTGGAAGAGACTAGTCTGCTCCAGAAGGTACTTTCTGCCTGCTTGGAGTGGGTGAACAGTAGGGATGACAGTGCACATTTTGCTTCTTCACTGTAGGCATTTTTGCTTCAAAGCAGTTTTGTTGGTGAAGATTGTGACAGCATTTCTAAAGTATAGAACAGACGTGAAATGCACAAAACACTAGGATTCACCAGAATTTTTTTTTTTTTTTTTAGAAATACCATTGTACAATGCAATTGTACTTATTTTATGGTGTCCTTCATGGATTTTGTAGAGATTCATTGCTTTAAGTCATCTAAAATGAATATTTATGATATATTTAACCTGGTACTGCCATCCATATGCTTCTACTGAGTTCTTGAATTCTGTCCTTTCAAAAGATATCAGCAGCTTAACCATACATTTAAATCCACACACTTAGAGACTCATGACATTGAAATTATTGAAAGTGCATAGAACTGGCTGGAGTCTTAATGTTGATTGATATAAAAAGATCAAAACACTGATAAGAGAGACTTTCAGAGATTATACTGGCCAATTAGCTGAGTTTAGTGAAAATTCCTTCATGGTGGGCTATGATGGTGTCATAATTTAGTCATCACAGTTGAATTACAGTAAAATAGAGAAGAGATGAATAAGGGATGTAGAATGGTAAACGACAAGAAAAACCTGCGTTTTGGATGCCTGGAATTGCACTAAAATTGCTGCTTGTAGGAAATTAGCTATCCTTTATTTGTTTGGTTTTCTTTGTTGATATTGAGTTACTACCGTGGGTGGAAACGGTATGCTTGGAAAGAAGCATCTTTGCTAGGAGTTATCTCTGTTTATAAGGTATTGCACTGCTGTTTATGGCTGTGTCCTGAATTCATGATAAATAGTAACATGAAAGGTCTCTCTCCATTGGGGAGCAAAGCAGGGTCGTTGCAGCACTGCGTTTCCACTCTAGTCAGCTCTCGTGCTTCTGGTGAGGACCTGGGAAGGCTTCTCCGTGCAGGGCCTCATCTTTGTCCTTCAGCAGGTGATGTTTACTCGTAATTTAAAAACAGACTTGTGGAAACCATGTGAACAGATGTGCAGAGCCAAAGAGAACGTGAAGGGGATCAAGGGAATTGTGGTTGAAACAGTCTTTTTAGGAATATATGATCAAGTAAAGCATCTTATCAATAAGGTTTAAACCTTAAGAATTTTTTTTTAATGTTTTTCGCATATTGGCTTACTGGTTTTCCAGTCCCCAGTTCTGTTAGGGAAAACAGGATGTACAAAATTAAGTCATAATTTAGGAGTCATGGAGAAACAGAAGCACCCTTTTTCCCCAGAACTTCCTTTTTTCCCCCATCCTATTTTTTGCCAATAAAAAGAAATAAAGATCTGTCTGCTCTTTAAAGTGACAAACCTCCTTTCAACAGTGTATCAAAGTGAAATATGTTGTTAATCACTTATGCATTTGGAATTGGAAGAAAAAAATCTGGTCATTCCCTTCTATGACCAGTCAAGGAATTAAATCTGAGCACTGAGTTGGTTTTGCTTCCCCCACATGAGAGAGAGGGAGAATATTACAAATCGGTGACAGCTTTGATGCACAAAGGTCAATACTGTAGTAGCTATCATGTCATATAAGTGGGTGTTCCCAAGTCTATTAACAACACCATGCCCTACAAGGCTTTACTTGCTGCCATTTCAGAGGGCAAAAGTTGGCTGGTGGCTGGAAACATGAAATATAGGTGGATTCTTATTATATATGTAACTCCTTCCTCCTTACCTTCTTTTTGATGAATAACCTTACCTTTTTTTTTTTTGGTGCTTCAATAAGGGGAGAAAAAGGTGAGTGTAAAGGAAGCTGCTTTGGGAAGTGGTGAGGAAGATGATGGCCACGATGTAAGATGTGGTATGGAAACAGAAGTGAAGAAGTCCTTAAAGTTTCCTAATGTGGTAGGTCGGCTGTGTGCTACGTTTGTAAGGTATTTTCCTTTTAATAAATGCAGTATGGTTCCAATATGGAAGATATGTCCCTCCCAAATAAATTTTTCAATCTCATTTAGAAAAACAGTATTTCTAATTATGGGCAAAGATACACAGCCAGCACAAGAAAGAACAGCAGGGCTGTGTTGGTGTAATGAGGCCCAGGGGTTGCTGTTTTTAGTACTGGACCAAAAATCTCAATGTGCTTCTGTGCAACTGCACAGCTACAAAAGCCAATTGTACAGGAGATGGGAGATAGGGAAATACCTTTACTTATCAGGTTAAACCTGCCAACCTCAGACAAGGAAACAAACAGTGAATTTATGGAACACTTACTGATACACCTTGAAAGTTTACCTCTCTGTTTTCCACTTGAGCCATAAAACCTGGCAAAAAAAAAAAAAAAAAAATTCTCGGTGATTCTGTGTGATACTACAGTGATACCATTAGATTATTGGGGTAAAAGCAGAGTTATTTCCCATAACTAACCTAATCCTTACCTGTTGACTGAGAGCAAATGCTTATAAGGCTTCATGTGAAAGAAATAAAAGCATAGCAAAATCATCCACCTCCTGTGGTCAAGGATGAGCTACATCTCATAATGTACAAGGCATCCAAGAAACCACATGGAAAATGTTTCAGAAAGCAGCCCTGACTAGCAAAGCTCTGGCTGGTGTGAGCCCTCGGAGCACAGGGACAGATAATCCTAAATCCACCCTGAAGTTGCCAGGTGGGGGAGAGAGATAGTCGAGGCTCTTTCCTATTTTGAAATAGTGGAATGGTAATATGCTTACTGTAACTTCTTACTGAAATATCGATTTATTTTGAAATAAATGTCATTATCTGAGTACTGTGAAAGCTGCTATAGCTGTTCCTTGTATGCAGATGGTTGGAACATGTAGGGGTACCACATGTAACCTACATATAGTCACGTCAATATATTAACTAATCTTTAAAAATAGATTTTTTTTTCTCATGCAAAAATGATTCATTCGAGGCCTTCAATTGCATCAACATGCATTGCAGGCCTGCAGTTATATCACCTGCCTGTTAATACCTTTCCTGGGACTCATTCTCACATCCCAAATCCCTGAGCAGCTCAAACAGCTGCCCCTATAATAAAGGCAGAGAGGAGGAAGTAGTAATAGTAATAAATAAATGCAAGAGAGGCAGCCTGTGGCAGAAATTTTCCTCCTTCCTGTAGGAGTAGCAGTTCTCCCCCAGATTACCCTGGCTCACAGACTAGAACAGGGCTGGAGACAGGTCCTTGTGGACATAAAGATGCAATCACTACCAAGTTAATTATGTTTGTGATGCTCTGCTGATGTTCCCCAGATAACGATGCAGCCTTTTATGTCAGGTTAACTAGAACATCATTTAATTCTTGTAGGAGCTTGGCATAACTAAAAGACTTGACTGCCAAAGTTGTGAAAAGCCAACAATTTGAGAGAATTTAGAGTTTTTGGCACACAATAAAATAAGCCAAGCTACTTAAACTATTTGACCTAAAGATTCAACAAAAAGAAGAGCAAATTCTTCTGATCTTCTCTGGCAACATTTGAAAGCATTTTCAGAATAAGGAAAATACTTTGTTGTTTTGATGTCAGTCATCCTCTTAAATCAGAAATATAGAAGGGATGACAAGCTCTGAATACAAATAGCAGGATAAAAACTTTAGTAGCTCCGTTTCTCTTCTTTGCCCTAAATCTTTATGTTGTTTGGTGACATGAAATGAAATGGTTCTGTCGTATCATAAGAATGTACATCATTACTAGTACAAATTGAGTGCTTTTAGCAATGCTTCTTTGGAAGAGAGATCATTTACTGGTTCAGTCTCCATGTCTGTTTGTTAAGATGAATTGTGGAGTCTGCTACTTTATTAAGTTTTTTTTCTTATTTTTATTTTTTGAAAAGGAGGAGAAAAGCTGCTGAGCTTAGAGTAAAATATTGTTTGACTTCTTCATTGGAAGTTTCAGGCTTGATATCATAATTTTGTGGTGTGCTTTCAGAGAAAGAGTGGTACAGAAGAGCAACACTGACTTTTAATGAGGTGGCAAGAAACATGCAGTCACTTCCAGAAAGAAATGTGGTATATGTGATACTTCATTAAAAAGAAATAGTTGCTTTTCAGGAGTTTCAAACTGGAATCATGCATGCCTGATGGTATGAAAACAACAATGAAAATATCAGCCAGGTTCCCCGTTTCCCTATATGCTTCTTATTTTTGAGGCATCCTTATCTGACTTCTAGGTTCTAAAGAACATGCACTGTTAATAACTATTTATTATAAATATTGTTGAAATATATTCCAAATTATTTTAAACTCTCATTTTCAGGCATATGTTTCCTCTCATAATGTTTCTAATAGCTCCTAACAGTTGTAGCTTGCCAGTTTTAAGTGCTGAAAACTTGCATGTTTCTTGTTAGTCATTGCTAACCAGTCCTGTAAAACATATTTTAGTGTTATGCCTTATGTATACCAGCGTACAGGGAGTACAGTTTGTTTTAGTTTTATGTTTTTTCTTCTGGCCCGTACTGTGCACTGAGTTGGTGTTTATGCATACTATATGTATATTGTCTTTTTATTCTATATGATACATATGCAAAATACACATATAACATAAATCTTTCGCAGTGAAAACTGGCAAATCTTTTTGATACCAACATACTTGCTTACTGATTTGTTGCTGTACTTTTTACCCTTTAAGGGGTAAAAAGTCTCTCTTGTGAGAAAAGCCCTTCAAGCCTTTAAGTTTGGAAAGCGCTTGTTTAAAAGCAGCTTTATAGGGCTGGAGTTTCCTTTTTGGCTCTGGATTAAACATTTGCCAGCACGGTAGAACAGGCTGCTTTGCAGAATGTTTTCACCTCATAAAGTTTCTGCAGACCAAAGCTTGCTCTGACGTGCTCTCTTTATCCCATTACCTGCTATTGAGTGGTGCAGCAGGAACTGTCCAGATATGTAATTGAAAATTAATGAAGAACTTAGCTCTATAGAAAATACAATAGAATTCAGTTTGCTTCGCTACAATGGCACTGATATATTTCAAACAAGCGTGAAAGTAGTAGACCCTTATTTATCTCCCTAGTCAGCAGCGATTACTCTTGACTGCACACCGGAGGCAGCTCTGCTGAGTGCAAAGGTGCCATTTTTATGTTGTTGTTTATCAGACCAGAACTGTTGCCTTTACTCTTAGTGTTCGTTTTGTACTCCTTAAAAAAAATAAAAAAAGAGAGAGATGCGAACTAATTTGAGGAGGAAGTACACCCAGAAAAGTACATCCACCTCAAGATTGTTTTTACAATTTATTTCCTTTATTTTTCTCATTATCTCAGTATTTATCAAATATGTTCAAAGACCACTTTTTATTAGCTGAAGCTGTCTGCAGGCCACCGTGGAACTGTTGGTTGAAATACGTCAGCTCCACAGAAAGGAAATAAGCTGGATTTTTATCACAAGAACACTGTTGGGTTTTCAGATGCTTCATTTATTTCTATCTTTACAATTCCACCTTTGTACATGAAAAAAAATTAATGACTATTTTTATCATTTTCCCTGTGGCCAGAACTACAGGCCTACTGGTAGTGTGTTAGCAAGTGAGCAAGAAGGTGTAACCCTGCTATAAATGAGCACTGAGCTATGAGCGAAACAGGAGCTACAGGGAATTAATTATATTATAGTAATTTTTTTTTCTGGGTGTTGTAAGATGTTGGGGATTCAGTGCTAATTGGTGAAAAGAAAAATTGCTACCAGCTGACCATTATGGGGGAAAAGGGAGGGAGAAAGAGGTTCAAGGATAATGAGGTGAACTTGGCTTGGTGTGAGCGGATGTTGAAGTGAGTCGAGATTCCCCTGCTGCAGTTTGCAGTGCTGAGTAGTTGGGCTTGTGGACTCCAGGACAACCTTTCATTTACATTATTTGATGTATACTCAGTGGCTCTTTGCACAGCTTCTTACCGTGGCTTTAGTACATACTTGAGAGAGTCAAAGCCAAACCATAAAAGAGTGCAGTAGCTTTTCTACTTAGAATTAATTTTAGGTTTGCTTTCCACTAAAATAGTTACCAGTGTATAGTTAAGGATGCATGTTGTTGGAAAAATGCTGAGGCTTGATAATCTGAAACTTTAGAAATCTCTGGAGCATTAAGAAGCTATCTGAAGCAGCTTCTGGACCACCGAGTTTGTGCTTTCTTGTGGAAGTCAGGAGAGATCCAAAGATGCTGGGAAGAACAACAACAACAAAAAAAAACAGGGGATCCTTAACCTTGAGCTGCAAAAGAGTGATTTGGTTTAGTGTACAAAGTACAATGGCAGTTTGAGGGGTATGTAAGGGTTTAGATTCCCATCTCTTTTGAGGGGAGTGTTTTTGAGATTGCTCATGCTAGTGTGGACTTGTCTTGCAGGAGAGGGTTGTCTTTGAAGGCTGAGGTGCTTGTTGTTGCAACTCCTGCATTTTCTTTCAAGTTGCAAGAATTAACCTTTTTTTTTTTTTTTTTTTTAATAAAGCTGTCTTTGCCTCCAGAATGTGAATTTAGTTAGGGAAACCAGATAGTGAAAATGGCTCGTCTCAGATCTACACTGACCTTCTCCCACCACTGAGGTCATTTGTCTGCTCTGCAGAGAGGAAGGGTGGAAGGAAGCAGGTTTTTGGTTTGCCAGCAGCTACTATAACCACCAGGGGTTTTAAGCAGCATGCCATTTCAAGTGCTTCAATTTGTTCAAGTACCTGGAATTTGCTCAGAATATTGCTTGCACTATTACTCTTGGTGGAAGCAAAGCGCTTATTTAATTTCTCGGTGTGAACAGCAAAACTTGTTCCTATCTTTTGGGCATAACTTCTAATGCAGTGCACTTTCAACACTGTCCTGAGTGACTGTTTTCAAGGGTATTGCCTTAAGACAGCTTCTTGTCTGTGGGAGTCATGACAAACTGTAGTGTAGGGTAGTCAAAACATTAAGTTGCGCTCAGCTTCTTTCTGTGGCCCCAATGTATATGGTAGGTCCAAAGAGGCAAATTCAAGCATATCTGGGCACATTGCGGTACTGTGATTTTTCAGTGTGTTTGGGTTTTTTGCTTTTTTAATTCTTTTTTTTCAGTGCTAATCCTGAACGTTGATATCCGTTTACAACCTGACAGATTGCCTGCGCTGCATATTAAATGTTGGCTCTCCGGTGCGCTGGAGAACCAAGCTCGTAATTCAATCTCCCTCCCCCGTGCGGCCCCTATCCTGAGGCCTCGGTGAAGGGGGCTGTATAAACAGCTGCAGCAAGGCTGTTGCAAACACAGATGTCTTCCTGAGCTGGGATCTCTGGGTCACCAGGGACCCTGCAAGCCGTGCTAACCCCGTCTGCAGGAACCTTGCTGTGTGTTAGCCAATTGGGCCATGCCACTGATCTCCAGAAACATGCTCTCCTGACTTCTGCTGGTCCATCCCACATCCACTGACCCCTTCTTACTCTGTGCTTCTGCCTTTTTCTGTCCCTGCCATGCTTTTCTTTTAGTTTGTCCCTCTTAACCATAGGTACCCTAAAAGGGCATTGAGTGCCCTTTGATTCCCAGATTGGAAGCAATGATCTTCTCAGATACCTTATTCAGATATAACAGGATGTAAGGATGGGACAAACATGGAGAAATTTACTTATTGTTGGTGGTCAGGGAGCTCCTTGTAGGTTGTTTGCTGAGTATCAACTGGCTTAAGGAGTTGCAAGCCAAGAGATAGGCAGAAGCTAAGGCTTCTCTTGCAGCACAATGTATTTGTGGTACTTAAATGGGTTGGTATTTAAAGGGTCTTGATAAATCACTATAGAATTGATAAAGCTTTAGAAATAAAGGCTCATATGTATTTGGGATGAATGTTATTTAAAATTCTTATTCTAGACTGTCTTTAAAACATTGAATAGCATTCCGTGGCTCTCCCTCTGACACAAGCCAGCAGCAAAATATTTACTGCTAAGGCTACACAAGTAATATGTAGGAAGAAAATCAAAATATATATATATAAAAGCTTGTCACATTGTACTCGCCTCCAATACTTTAACTTACTCTGTTCCTTTCTGCCTATTTAAAAGTAATTCAGTGGCATCATAGAGATTCCATTGGTTCACCAAAATAAAACTTATCTACTTTAATCTCAGTGATATTTTTGTATATATTCATTTTGTAGCTGACTAGTTACGTTGTTGAGTCACAGGACTTTCCTTCTTCATGTGACCAAGAACTGCTTTTTGCTCCTGCTGTCGTCACATAGCATAAACACACCATTGTTTGCCCAGAGTACTACGTATCCTACCAAATTTTTTGTCCTACAAATGGTGTTTTGTGGTCCAGTGCACACTAACTAGTAGTGCATAACATGACATTTTCTGTGACTTAGAAGAAGAATCATGTGCTTTGGGAACTTAAACCATAAATACAAGTCTGAACTAGTACAAATACAGACTGAAGTCAACCAACAAAGTGGCTAGATAACATTTTATGCCTTAGTTTGTGATATCTGATCTTAGTGACCTAAAAAACCTCTGTTTTCAGAAGGCAGGTGCTGCAAATTGAGCATTGTTCACTTGTATTAAGTTATATAATTCTCAAAGGAAGACTTCCTCCCGATCGCAAGACATCTGGACTTTTTCTGGATCCTCTTTGGAAGTGGCCTGAGCCATGACTTGGGGAGCTTGTGAGGGCTCAAACTCAATGATGCAGGGGGTGCAAGAAACCATGCCATAGACAGCTCAAATGCTGTCCCAAGTTATGCCGTAATGCTTGCTGTGGAGGTCCATTCATCACTGTTCTCCTTTCGTTCTTTCTCCTTCTTGAACCTTTCGGTTTTGTCTCACCAAAGTAGAATGAGGAGAAATAGTCTGTTTCTGTGTGCAGTGTGAAATGAGGACTTTAGGATCATTAGAGTCACTGGAATAAAGATGCAAATACACAGGCACCTGTGATGACATGCAAGCCTTAGAGGAAGAACTTCATATCAGTTTGAATCCCCTGGTCATGAGGGGCTTGAGTAGGTAGTTCTGCACTTAGGAGGGTTGGCTCTGGTGGAAGTGCCTGCAAAAGCCCATGCTGGATCTGTGGGCCATATCACTCTGCAAATAGCTGGGGCCAGCTGGTATTTCTGCCTCTGTTCCCAAGTGTATGTTGTTTTTGAAACCTTTGTGCTTGCCTGGCTTGGGAGGCGTGGGCTTTTCCTGCTCTTCCCTGTGCGTGGCCACTCGGTCTCAGGAGCCAAAGCGCCCTGGCCCGCTACTCCTGCCCACTGTCGTCTCCATCCTACGCCCACAAAATGGTCCATGGTGGCACTTCACAAAGGTGTCGTGTGGTGGAGAGGACCATGTGGGTGACCTTAGACTGCACCTCTGGAGGGCAGTGTGATCCACAGGTGATGAGCAGCCTTTCCAATATCAAGTGCATGGTGGACCCTGTGGGCATAGGAGGGTGATGGCTGTTGCTTTCTCAGCATGGGCTTGAGCTTCAGCCCCTGCTTGTTTGAGGGAGGTTTCATGACCTTCCTGTTTTGGAATACTTCCCTCTGCTTTTTTTTTTTTTTTTTTTTTCCTCCCCTTTTACAAATACATTTATGCTCTGTTGTGCCTCTGGCGCACAAACTCCATCTCTCAATTTTTGTTTGAGAGTAGATGTCTCCCCCTACTCACCTTACAGCTATTTATTAAGTGCCAGTGATTGCACTGTAAAAACAAAAACCAGTGGTTTATATTCACACTTGGTAATAAATGACCTTGGAATCTACTCTCATGGAAAAAATTGTAAATAATTAAACTTTACCTCTGTGGACCCTTCACTGAACCCAGGCAGGTTCAAGTTGTAGGTTTTAACAGTTAAATTCTAATCTTTTCATTTCCAGATACCATTTTTATGGGTGGTGATTTATTAAAAAGTAGAAAAATAAAAGTGATATGCTCACCTTTTGGTGTATTCAACACAGTATGCTGTGTATAATTTAAAAAAAATCACAGATATGACTGGAGAACCAACTTGAGCCCCAAGTCAGAATTTAAAATAGAGGCAGCTCCTCCAGCTGTTTTTCTTTTTTTTTCCTGCTCAAAATTTATCAAAATTATTAAGTTTAGGTATCTGATTTTTATGTTTTACCAGTTTGATACTGGCAACTGACATATTGTTTTTCTTCATATGATAATAAAAAAAAAGGTGGGGGTGCATGAGAAGATACAGTTTTTCTATGAGCTGATTAAGCAGAAGACTTCAAATCGGGGAAGAGTAAATTTCCTTTCGAGAACTCTTTTGTTAGTTTGCAGCATTTAGAAAGTTCCATCAGGTTTTCTGATACAGGTTTCAAATTGGGCAAGACTAATACTTCGGGGATTCTGAGCGGAATATGTGTGTAACATACAAGTTGCATGGCATGAGATTTAATATCAGAAGCGTATGATGATGAAATAAATCTTTTTCTTAGGTTTCAGAAGTTCCTATTAAGAGTTACAGAAATGGCCGCCTAATTGTGATACTTCATAAGCAAATAATACCCATGCCGTTTTTTCTTTTTTTTTCCTGAAAATTATCTTGATCTATGAAATCTCTTGTTTCTAGTGAAACTAGAATCTCTTCCAAAATCAGTATTAAAAAAAAAAAGTCTAGAAAGAGCTGGGTGATTGATCTATGGTTGCTTCCTCCCTTCACTTAAGACTTTCTGGAAGGGGAAAAAAACAAAAAACATGGATAACCATAGCTTTCATTTGGGGAGAGCCTGTTTTGCATCCCCTGGTGCACTTCCTTTTCAGTATTCTTTCCCTTCTAATTTGTGCCATCTTTAAGCCTATTAAACAGTTGACTTACAATGATTATTTGGGCTAAAAAATTATTTTGGCTTCCAGTCCCAAATCCAGTGTAATGTCATGACCTTATCCGTTGCATCCTGCTTATAGGTTCTTCTGAAAGTTCATCACTTCCTTCTGGTAAGTCTATCAATAATTTTGATTATCCTTGTGGAGATGGGGATGTATATATCCACAACCAAAACAAAATTTAAGATTGAAAATTGCGTGAACTATATTTTTTTCCCCACTGGCCTTGGCTGTAGGGCTGGGGAGAAAAACACAGCTGAACTTTATAGGATGTGGATGGCAGAGAGTACATAATATAGTTCAGAGGTTAAGTTCTCGCCAGCTAATTCAAAAATGCTCTATTATGCTACCTGTGATTTCTTTTATTATTCTTTTGCCTTCAAAACATCCCAAAGTTCTCAAGTTTTATACAGCCTTTTGTTTAGTAGATCAGTGAAAAAGTACAAATCTTAACCTATGACTGTTTCTTCCACCCTTCGTAGCCCTCTGCCCCTGTGGAGAGGGGAGTCTAAATACCAGTTTTTGACTCAGAATGACCCTGTGTTCAGGCCAGTGGTGTGACTCAAGAGTGACAGATTTTTTCCATTCCTTGCCTGTACATGGACAGTTTTGGAAATAATCTCTGGAAAATTAGTCGTGGTCCGTTTGGCATTAGCTTTTAATATGACTTGCAGCTAATTTCATGAATCATGTATAGTCTGCTATACAAAGGATAATAAAACAGGGCAAGTAGAGAAACACTGAATAAAAGCAGCCTAATATTAGGGAAATGCAAGCTATGTGACATGACTTTTTACATATTTCAAGAGCAAGTCCAAAAGTGTATAATGTCCTCCCTAAAAAGCCCTCCCTAGAGAATGTCTTTCTATCGTATGCACGAGGCGCAGCTTTCAGGAATTAAAGGCTTGTTCATTAACCATTCAAAGGAGGTATCTGCCGCGGTTTATCGCACCGCATTTTGCTGCGGAGAACGAAAAGTGCAATGTACACCCGAAATGCCTCGGGCGAGCCATTGCTGCTGCTGGCTTGGGATCACAGGAGCACTTTGTCCTCCTGATCCTGGGCCAGAGCCGCCTGCTCGTGTGTGGGGAGGGCAGCGTGGCGATTTCTGCTAATGATTAAAAGGAAAGTGCATGTTCAGTGTCACTGGAGCTTCCGGGTTGCGCCAGGCCTAGGAAAGGGAGCGTGGGGCCGAGCTGCTGGCCGTGCAGGTACAAAGGGAGCCGGTGGCCACTTCTGCTTGCAGCTGGAGTGAAAGCGCTTGGTGCCACGGAAGGGGAAGCCCCATGTGCCTGGAGAAGCTGCTGTTACCTAAGCAGAGCTAAAACCCGATAGGGGTGGACTGAATGCAAGCCCCTGCTACTCACTAATGAATTCTGGTAGCAGGGAAAGATGTTCGAAATGAGGATGGCTCGGGGTGTGTAGTGGTTAATGTTTCCCCTCTCTGCCATCAACATATAATTTTGCAATAGATTCCTTACAGAAGTGGGCACAAATGCACCAGGGATTTTTCTTTTCTTTAACTGAGCTGTGAGTTGTTTCTTCATTGAGAGAAGAGAGAATTGGTGGGGTGGAGGGGAGTAGGGCTCAATCTTTGAGAAGCAACCAGGGTCTTTGAGATTATTGGTTGAAAATGCCTCCATTTGATCTAGTAACAGTGTACTTCCACCTGCCTCTGCCAATCCCTAGAAAGTTGGGTATTCAAGATTATCTACAAAGGTTGACTGGTGTTAGCATTTCTCAAGGCTAGTAACTGAACTCTGGGATACCCTGTTCTTCAGTCAGCTGTAAGGATCCAAACTGAATGCCTCTCTGAAGCCCTCTGTGCATTCCCTTACAGATTGATTACTGCAGCTTTGGAAGGGCACAAGAGGAGATGCTCAGTGACAGCAGCATTTTGCAGAAGTTACAGGGAAGCATGGTTACAACTGGAAGGGGTGCTCAGTTGTGCTCTCAGCAGTACATTTCTGCTAGCAGAGGCAGAAGACACTATGTTTCATCTGCACTTTTTTAGTGGTGTAAAACTTTCAAGATGTGCTGCTCTAGCAGTAAGCTTGGAGAGCAGCCACGGCTCATGCCCAGGTGAACAATCTTGCAGCAGGAAAAGGGCTGAATTCAGTGGACTTCTCCCTTTCTAATTTATATAATCCGTGGCCTCCCTGATCTGATTAGCGTCAGTTTTGTTTGCTAAACTTCTTGAGGAAATGGGTACATTATAGCTCCTGTTAATGTCACCTGATACTGGTAACAGCGGATATTTAAATACACTTGGAAGAACTGAGTCACAAATCTGAGTAACAGCAAAGGAAGCAAAACCATTGGATATGTATTTTGTCTAAATGTCACCTTCAGTGTTCTGGTCACCAGTCATGTTGCTTTTCCTTCAATAAAGGGTATGAAGGTAGTTAGCTTGGACAGATATTAATTGTGCTGATGCCTTTGGCAATGACTATTGACCTTGATAGTCATGGGCAGCAAATGATTGGGTAACCTCTGTGTTCATCACATGCAGTGCCACATCCTAATTAATTGCTGCATTCCCACTGTCCTCCTATGCAGTGAAGAGGGTCAAAACCGCATTGGCTCCCTGGTCCGTATAGACAGGCGGTGATGAGAAGGGAGGTATTTGGTTGTTCAGTGGATACACAGAAGACTTGGTGCCTTTTGAGCAGTTTGAAGAGCTCTTGATGCTGATCAAATAGGCAGGGCTGGCAGGAGTGTTACAGGACAAGGTGGCACCTTGTCCACAGATTTGAGTCCAGGGGCCTTATGGCCATCATGAAGCAATTCACCATGGAGGAGAAGAGGTACAAAGCTGAGCACTGAGAAATCTTTGTTTCAAGAGGGACTTTTATAGACTAGGCATTGGGCTACCACTGATAACTATCGGTGATACTCGATATTTACAAATTAATAAAGACTAGGTACCTCAAGGACAATAGAAATACTTTGAGGACCTTAACAATGTGTTGAGTGAGACAGGGAGAAGTTTCTGATGGAAAAAAAAATCACAAAAAATAAGAGAGCATAAGTGCAGGCCCCTGTTCTGCAGCCTTCTGCAAAATACCAGTTTGGGATAGGGAGTCTCTTAATGGCTACCTGTTTCATTTGTGAAGAAAAGCTTTAAAATATCATCTAAGCATGGATAAATTGGGGACTCTCAAAACTGCTCATAGGTGAACAGACATAGGATGTCTGGCCACGTTACTGCTACCAGTAAACTACCTCATCCCTGAGAAGAGCTATTAGTGCCGTGTAACTTTTTTTTTTTTGGTGAATTTCAGCTCACTCCTCTGCTAGACTACAAGCTCTGCTGGCCCAAAAGAAGTTATAGGTCCGATTTTTTTGCACACTTGTGAAGAGGTAGTCGTGGGCAGAAAGAGGACACAGATGATTAGAGTAGGAAATTGCTTCTGCTGTTTCATCTAAACCTGCCTGTCAGGTCTAGGAGCAGTCAGAAAGCCTAAAGAAAATAGCTTGGAAACCTCAACTATCATGTCCATTCACAAAACAAATAAAAAGGCTGCCTCTTTTGCTTCCTTGATACCTCTTGGGAAATATTTATAGCTGCCGGTGTTAGCTATCTCCGTGGTCACCCAGCCCAGTCAGAAAGGAGGTAAAGGACAACTAGATGCTGACAGCGAGTTGAGTCACTCCCTGAAAGGCCCTGGACATCATGGGTAAGTATTGTTGGGGTCGCAGTGGAGTTATTTTCTTTTCCTGGAAAACTTTGTTTCAAAAAGTTTGCTGCGTGTGTGCATGGCAAAAGGGAAAGGAGGAGAAAAGCATGAGGCCAAATTAAGCAACATGAGGAAAGAGAAGGGGTTATAGAAAGTTGACAAAGCAAGGGGATACAGTTTAGAAAAACATTGAGATAATGAAAGATAATATATAGATGAAGTAACTGTAATATTTCCACCCTTCCCCATCTCCCTCCCCTCAAACTTGCCTTTCCTGCTCCTATGGGAGAATAGAAGGTTGATGTCTGCTTACTTTGGATTGCTTAGTTGGAAAAATATATGAGATGGTATGTGTGAGACATCATCCTTGTAGGCCTATTGCAGTGGTGGTATGAGTGATAAGCTGTAAAAGAGAGAAGAGTTTGCAGTTTTGCTCTATTAATAAATCAGCTGTATCAAATTGTATCAGCTGTTCTGTATCAAACAAGACTGAGAAACAGTATTTTATAAGCTTGTTTTAATGCTGATTGAATGCCTGTTGCTGTTTCCTTTTCTTTATTAATAAGCTCATCGGTTTCTTCGACTTATTGCTAGAAGAAGTAATAAGTTTAAACTACAGCAAGGGTTTCTTTTATTGATTGCTCTGGGATTCCCAAGGGCTTCAGTGTCTTGCTGGCAGCCCCTAATAGCAGGTTGGGCAAATACTTTGGGGGAAGTATATAGGTGCAGTTGCTACAGCCTGGATGATTTCTTTTCCTTTCGGCCCTCCTTTCTATGAGTGTTAAACTGTTTAGAAAAGTTTTGGCTGCGGGAGAAAGGACATATGTGTGTTAGATCCTCACGAGAGTCTGATTAACTTCCAAGGAATTTTCTCTGGGGTGTTTAATGCTTTGTGTTAAGTCTCTGGCTCTGCCGCAGACCTGCCCTAGGTCGAATAGCAATCGCCTAGATCAAAGTCCTGCATGAAAGTGTAAGCACTGAAATGCTTTTGTCAATGTGATTCTTAATTCTCTGTACCTCTATTCCTTGTGTCTAGAACATTAATGTATGTTAGTATCTTTTGTCATTTTTAATTAGAGTGGAATTCAAAAGGGTACATGCTTACCATAGTTTAAATGTAGTATAAAGTTATCTGAAAACTATTACCAGAAAAGAGCTTTTTTAAAAGTTTTGCTTTATTCTCCGGTCTCATATTTTCCTTCAAGTCACTTTTCAGAGCAACACAGATAAATGTATAATGAAATCAAGTAATAAGCATTAGGAGTGGTCCTTATAACAAAGGCTAAGAATAGAGGGAAGAGAAGTTTTGCTTTTCATTGAACTTTAAAACTCTTTAGGTGCTTACTAGAAGTGCTGTGAGGTGAACACTGGCTACAGTCCAATGTGCTTTTATTGGCATACATGAACAAATTATCCAGGGCACTGCTATTTTTCTTACTGTAGTAAAAACAGGAACCTTCAATGGAGACTTTGTGCAGGAGAAATATTTTCTTCCTTTGAAAACGGGCAAGAGTTTAAAGTTTATCTACTGTGCCTTCTGAAAAAGGAATAATTATCCTTGTCAGTCTCATCAGATAGAAAATATGTAGCAGTATAGGCACCTCAAAACTCTATAAAGAATGTATAAACATTAGGGAGGAGCTGGTGAAGTTTTGTAATAAACAAGTTTCGTTAGTCACTGTGAAAGAAAGTTGTGAGGTTTCTTTTTATTTATCTCTTTATTTCTAAAAATAGCTTTATGTGGATGTCCTCTATCTGGTATCTTCCACAGAGTTCTGTATGTTCTCTACCAATACGGGTGTGACAAGTGGACAAGGACTTTAAAGAAGATAGTTCTTAAGATAACAATCATTGCTTTAAGGGCTATTAAAACAGCTAATCCTTCTTATTCTGAAGGATGTTGTTGCTAGGTTTGCAGTAATATCACTGTTAAAATAGTCTACAGATTCCGATGGATCTGTTCAATAACGTGAGCCAGGAGTACAGAGGACAGAATGGTCAAAGTATGCAATTTTGGGGTGGAGGGCATCCCCAAACAGCCAGCACAGAGAATCCCCCAGGGTAGTCATCTTAATAAAATATAGTACTGACTTATCTTGAAATGTAAAGGATTTGTTTAATTCTCTCTTTTTTTAAACTCTGGAGATTGATTGTATATTCAAGAAAAGATTTTAGGTGGGCATTTCTTATATTACATTAAGAGTAGTAGAATCAGTTCTAGAACAATTCTGAGAAATTAAACACTCTAATTTTTACTCTGCTGGTTTTTCCCCCATCTTCCCCCCTTCCCTTCCAAGTAGGGAAAGATCAAAAGCATTACCACATTTTTTTTTTTAGCTCCTTCCCATTCTCCGCTCTGTTTTCCCACACACACTTATTTCTAGTAAAAGATCTGACTGGAGAATAGTAATTCCATCTATTTGAAAGTTAGCTTCCCTCACAAACTTTGGGAACTGTCTGAAAAACAGAGCTCCTCTCTAGTTTTCTCGGAGCTGGGGATGTTGGGCCCCAGTCCCAGACTGAGGTTTTCTCTGGAACCTCTCTGACTTCAGTAAAATGTTTTTTGACATTGAAAAAATGTCAAATGTCTCAGCAAAATGTTTCCAATCCAATGAATCAGCAAATTGGAATAAAAAATCTGGTTGCAGCTTTTCCCTGTAAACTCTGCTTGTACTCAGAACCCCTTTCTAATGATACTTTATTAAATTTGCCTTGATAGCCAGCAGTGACGGATTCTTGGGCAAGACTTTCTCATGATGCCTGAAAATTCAAAGGCCACAATTAGAAGCAGAATTGAGGAATCAGAATGGGAGACAAACACATTTTACTTCGATCATGCTTTGTCTTTTAAAATAGTTTCTAATTTTATCATCTTTAATCAGTGCATGCTTCCTGGAAAACGAGCATGTGATTATAAGGGCAATGGAATAAAAAAGGTATGTGCCTCAAAATCAATCCTGTAACACTGGCCATTTGAATTAGCGACTGGTTTTGAAAATGTGAATTTGCTAATTGATTTGACGAAAAAAAAAATCACAACATTCTACATCTGATCAGATAATTAAAGAAAAAAGACATTGGTTGAATGTCAGCCTTTTCTTTCCATAATGCTTAGTCTGGATTTCTGGAGAAAAAAAAATATTACAGAGAGACACAGATATCTCAAGCTAGGATAAATCAGAGACATATCAAAGGTTCACGTTATTTTTCTCTCCACAAATTGTGGAATCTCTTCAGTCCATCTTCTGGGTACAGATGCTGAGCTACCCGAGGACACAGTTTATTCAATCACAGGGCGCGACTTTGTTCATCATTCAGCTGTGATTCAGTTCAGGACTTTTACACTTGAGTCACTTTGTGCTGAATAATTGTAGTCCTGGTCTAGATTAATCCGTTATGCTTAGCATTTATGGTAGTAGTTTTTGTACGGTCATTGAATGCAAAGAAAAATGGATGTTCAAAATCTTAGGTAACCCAAACAAGCATCCCCAGGTGATATTTGGATGCAGGTGAGTTACTGCATTGCTGGAACTGCTGTGAACTGCCTAGGCTGTGTGATCAAGGTCAGGCATCTTGCTGTGTGTAGTCATAGGGCTGTTTTTAACTCTAGGTGAGGTGAAGTTGTCCTTGAAGCTTGTTGTTTCAGATGCCTGGCTTGGAATGAGAAGCAGCAGGGAAAGGCCCTTTGCTACGGGGGAAGTGGCCGTTTGACTTTGCTGTACTTGTGCAGGTGAACAAGTTGTGCTGTTCTTCTGTCTCTACATCTCCACCCCACCGTGGGATGGAAAATGATTTTAGTTTTCCTGTTAGGTGCCTATGGGAGATTTGAATTGGGAATATGGGGGAGACAGGAAGTAATATTCCAATACACTCGGAAAAATGTGTTCTTCCAGTGTAACAAGTCATTTGTTTATTTTGAGAGCAATAAATGGAGTATCTCAGTTCGATTTGCACCCCTGAGTGAGGATATTGTGGCTTCTTTCTTTGCCTTCCAGATGGGGAAAATGAAGAGGGTTCCTAAAAGTCTGTACTTAGGTCTTAAAATAGCTTCCAGTGTAACTTATTCTCTGTCTCTCTTTAAAAATTAATTTTGTTTTCTTCTGCCTTTTCTCTCTTCTACCCTGCTTCCAGAATCTTTATAGCTTTGTTTCTGTTGTTATCTTACTATATGAGATCCTTTTCATGGTCTCATATTGTTAATGAAAAATACAAGAGATTATTATCAGTTGATGGCAACATAGATACGAACTTTATAGAAGCAGTGTTTTTTCCTGGTGGATTAAAAACACAAATTATTTTTTCTCATGTCCCTGAGTTTGAAGGATATGGGATTCCTGTAAGGGTAAGTTTTAAAGATAACATACCTTGTTTGGTTTTTGAAGTTTATGAACGTCTTTGAAGTTAAATGGTGAACATGTGCTGCAAGCTAAGGCACAGTGTTTGGAGTCGCAGGTCTCAGCAGCAATGTTGCTTTATACAGCAGCTATGTAACCTCATAGTTTTGTGGACAAATATTACTTCTCTGAGTTTTGTGTATATGTGAGAAGAAAAGAATCTGGTCCCTTCCAGGAGACTTAATAATTACGAATTGAAATACTTTCCAGGTAGCTTGTGTTAATTTAGTAGTCATTTATGTGCGACATTGCGAGCGTATGGAAAAATATTAAAAGAATGTTCCAAGTTATTTCTGAAAGCATGAGTGCTGTACTAACTCTTCTACTGCTAAACTTTTTTAACCTGCCAAAATTGTGGTGAGGGTGGTTTCTTTAAATCTTCCTACTTGAAGTCATGAACTTTTGCATATCAGCCTTGGGAAGCTTTGTTTACTGCCTTATTTGCATGTTATTTGATCTGGGTAAAAAAGAAGCCCTGTCTTAAGTGGGAAGTTTTAAGAGTTGTGCAGTGTTATTGAAATAGCATGTGCTTATTTAGTAAGTTTTAAAAGAAAAGTTTAACATTAGTTAACATTACCATTCAGTTTCACTGCAAGCTTCTCATCTCAGCATTGCTTGTTTGGCATGGTCTGATCATAATTTAGATATTTCCTATTCATTCACTCTAGTTAAAAATGGCATTTTCTGTTTAAATGAATTGGGTAGAAAAAGTTTTTTTTACACCTCAGACTGTAAATCTTGCAATAATACACTCAGCACCCACCCTTTTTTAGGTAAACTTTGAGGCTTTTCAGACTTGGAAATCAGAACAATATGGTAGAAGAGATCAAGATCCCCTAAATAACGGTGGGTCCATCATCTAAGGATCCTGTGGCTCATGAGTACTGATTTAATTTTGAAGGTTTAAGATAAGAAACCAGTGAATGTGGCTCCTACTCAACTTTACCTATGTTGCCATATTTAATCTAGAAATCGATTCTTCTAAGTAACTAGTTATTGGTTTTAATGCAAACTAGTTTTGTTCTTCTGGTTTATTATATCACCTTTTTTGTGTGTGTGGGTTGTGTTGTGTTGTTTTTTAATGTGGCTGGAATGAGAGTCTGTGTAGAGACCAGAGATAATGTTGTGATGTCACCCGCCATGCCTGAGACCACAATGCTTGCTTTCTTGCTGAATTTTCTGTTGACCCATCTACACTGATGTTTAAGTTTTTCTGCAAATTTTCATTTCTAAAGTCAAATCAATCATTCATCACTTGTACACTGCAAGCTGACTTTTCAATCACTGTCTGGAATGATCTATTTTGAAATCTGATAATCTAGTTTCAAGTGTGACATAGAAAGGAATAGGAGGAAAAAATGAAAAAATTAGAAGGGATGAAAACAGAAATATAACAGTGGTGTCTGTGCTAACTCAGCTGTATTCACTAGTCTGTGATTCTAAATCAGGTTAAAACAGAACACCAAAAGAACAGAACAAACATAAAAGCCAAGTACAAATTGAGGAACACTGTTGATAATAAATTTAAGTAGATGTAATTGATATTATAGGGTTTAAAGTGTATGATGAAGTAAAGAATTGTAGTTTCTAGCTTTCTCTCAGGGAACTATTTTATAACTTTTCCTTCAGCACTGGAAAGGAGAAGCTAGTAATGGAGATGAGGCTTTTCTTGTGCTAACTATTTCACCGTTGTGTTTCTGTGAGTCTGTGCAAGTGTTAGAGGTTCCAGGGGTGCTCTAGATGGTACCAAGGTAAGCTCTGATGCAGTATGCCAGTAGCTGTCTAAAAACTGTGACCCGTTTTCTTAGCATTGTGTCTTCTTTGGTCCTCTTCAAGTAGTTGAGTTGTACTGAGCAGACACTTTGATTTTTATGGTGCATTATAATCCCTTTCTTCTTCCTACCAACTCTTTCATGTTCCATAGTCACCTTCCTATTTAGTCTTTTTTTTTTTTTTTTAATGCAAGATCTGGTCTTACACCTATGCAGTGTCTGCAAAATTATTTAAAAAACAGCAGTGAGTGGGGGTTTTAGTGCTGGCGTATTTATTAACGCTCCTTTGTTACAATGGGGATTTTAAAGCCTTTGAAGATTTTATAGTTGTAAAGTTGTTCAATTTGCTGTCAGCACAATTGATTATAAATTGTGGCCACAGACCTGAGGGAAACGAATGGGAATATTTACTATGCCTCATTGGGGCCCTTTCTCAACAGATTCTCTATTGCTGTGGCAACAAAAAGAACTAAACCTAAGAGGATCTATCTGAAAGTTATTCATTCAGTTCTTCCTTTCTGGCTTCCTGTTTTACTTTTTTCTCAAAATAAAACATTCCTATTTTAATTCATTTTTTGGAATATTTCCTTAAGAATGATTCAGTAGAAAATATACTAGTGCCAAAAAAAAAAAAAAAGGCGCTTTTTATCTTGTTATTTTTCCAAATGGAAGATGTTTCTTTCAGCTAACAGTCCTTTTCCTGAAGGATGGAATTGCTTTAGCATATTCAGTGTTTTTCTATGATATATGAGTTTTCCTAATAGATCTGTGTTATTCCTTCTACTGAAATGCATACTTCTATTGCATTTAGCCTTCTCCTTTTGCTGAAGGGTGAGAAGTATTGCCTCAACTGTCAATGAAAATCAAAACACTTTCAAATTGAGAAAACAGCATTGGCATAGGTTAAAATGCTTGAAAATCCCTCCTCTTCCTTGGCCCTGTGTCCTCTTCTGTATGATGCTGTTTTCCCCCTGCTCTCGCCCTAGCTGTTTCATCAGTCATGATCATACCATGGCCCCCTCGCCTCTATCCTGTTACACAATATTTTGACTTTGAATTCAGCTTTCTGAGGAGAGACATTTTGGATTAATCCTCCCTGCCTCCTCTCATGTTTGTTGATATATATTAAGTCGCAGTCTAAACCCAGATGAGATCTGAAAGTTAACAGCATTTTCAAAAAGTTTTTGCTATGACTGTTTTACCTAATGTATTTGCTTGAAGTTTGAAACCTGGAGACAGGTAGCTGTGCCAGAGTACCTCTTCTTTTCTCAGAAAGCTTCAGACCTGTCATCATTAATAGAGTGTCTTGAAAGAGGTACAGGGGACCAAAGCCAGAGAGGTCGTACAAGGAAGTTCTAGTGATTTGTCTTACAGGGTGACCTACCTGCGTCACGTAGGTGACCCTCGTGACTTGCAGTGTTTGACTTTAAATTCTGTATGTGATTTTGCCATTACTGTTTGTTTGTTTGTTTGTTTATTTGTTTTTGACCAAGTTTGGTCAAAGTCCTCTTAATCTAATGCCCATAATAAAGTGGAAAACATCATATTTTGAACCTCCTACTAACCTAAACAGTAGCAGTTTGTCTCAGAGAAATTCCAAACAATATTAATATATTAATGCATAGAGGATGAGTCTTCATTAGTGCAGTGAATTATTGCTAGTGACCTTTTTTTTTTCTTTTTTTTTTACACTGAAATTGATGCTTATTGAAGTGCATTTATGTGCTGCATCTTGGTGTTTAACTTCAGGCACAATGCTGAACAACAGTGCCTAATTTAAACTACTGGTTGCTAGTACCAGAAGCAATTTACCAGAAGACATAAAACACCTTGGCTGTGCAATGGCACAATTAAGGGCTGCCTGGAGGCAGGTAGAAGATGGGCACCCTCTTACTCTACAATTTTTCCTCCTCCTTGCAAGCCAGACAGCCTTTTTGCTCCCCCCCCACCCCATGCCTCCTGTGTGATGCTAGTGATGCATTTAAATATATATAGCAAGAGGTTTGAGCTGAACTGCCAGTGATACTAGACACTTTTCTTGAATCCATAGTGAGTTGCATTGTAACAGGAATACGTCGTTGTTGTTGTTGTTCCATAAATACTTTTTAGAAGGGAAGGGGTGGAGGAAGAGTGTGGTTTTCTGCCCCTGATACAATGTCAAATCTGCTACAGATAAGCATTACCTTGCAATAGTTCACTTGTTTTTATTTAGGCTGGAATTGCAGCCCATGCTTGCTATCTAGCTGAGGAAGAACTCTTGTGTTTTTGGGGGCAGGTGGTAACAATGACTTGCTACTAATAACATTTGCTTAATCGGTAGATAATTATTGTTCCAGCCATTATTGGCTTTCCTTTTCCTTCTCTATAGCCTTCCCTTCTTAACCCTTCCCCTTCTTCTTGTCTCCTATAGCATCACTTCTAAAATACTCATGCCATTAAGCTGCATTTTTTTCTTCTGTATATGGTATTGTGTTCTGTTGTTGGCTGGGACTGATTGATTCAGGATTAGTGCAAAAGAATGGAAATCTCTGGAATGTGTTATTTTCTCTAATTAGAAAAATTCTGCCTGTGTCTGAAAAGAATTAAAAAAAAGAGGGATTTTACCTTTCAATTTATAGTCAAATACTCATGTAGCCAGTTGAATGGGAGCACATTTAAGGTGTCTAATTCTCAGCTTGTTCTCACACACATTGTATTGCATCCATTAGGCACTGCACTATAAGATGGAAAAGATGACAAGCATGCTAGCATATGGCCATATTTCTAATGAATATTTTCAACCAGTATAATTGTATTGACATCCATATTTGGGATTATACCATCTGTAACTGTCAACTAGTTAAAAAAAAAAAAAAAACCACAGTATGTGTTTCTCAGAAATGTGAAATCTCTTGCGAAAGCTGTTCCTTTGCCATTTATATTGCTGCTTGCTACCAGTAAATTGAGGATAAAGCTGATGGCAGCAGAGAAGCCATAGATGGATTCCCCCCTACGGTCTCTGATGCTTTTAGGGTGCAAAAATGCTGGGAAAGGATTTAGTATTTACTTTTATTTATTTATTTATCTATCTATCTATCTATCTATCTATCTATCTATCTGCAATCCTTATTTAGTCCCTTTATTTTTAAAAGTTTATTCTTCTATGTAGGCTGTACTTCATTTAAATTTCCGAGGAAGACTTGACCATTCCTGCACGTATTCAGAGGTAAACCGTGGTTGACTTGGAGGACTGATATGGTTAATTCTGAAGGATGTTTATCTTGGTCCATGACACCAGCTTACTTTATTGTGAATTGCTGTGCTAAGGTGAAAGGGAAGATTAAAGAGGAAGTTGAGTTTATTAATAGACTCTGAATCACAATGGTTTAGCAGCACACACAAGCTGATGTTTGCTACAGGACGAGGTGTAAGAGAAGAAAGAGCATTTCAGATGCAAAATACAGCAACAAAAACTGGACAAATAAATAATAATCTTAAATGCTAAACATTATGGTATCCTGTTAGGTTTTTCTCTTCTGTCCAGTATGTACTTGGTAAAAAATTTTAAAGTGCTTTCAAAAACCGTTTTTCAGAAATGCTTAGGCTGAATGAGCTGAAATTGTCCAGTTGCTTTGGGGGAATATTAGAAATAGCTTTTTTTTTTTTTTATGTAAATAATGACAGTAAGGGCCTTGGTTTTGTTCACATTCAGGAACTTTCTCAAAGAAAGAGGTGAGGAGCATTCTGTAGGCTCTTATAATGGAGATATTAAAATAGTCATCTCAGGATTTCAAAAGGATGTAAATTTTTAAGTAATGGAAAGTTACATGCAGAAGAATAAATATTGTTGGCTTAACTCAAAGTTGTCAAATAGAATGTGGTGGTTATAACTGAACCTCAAACTTCTTTGCGGTTGTTCAGATGAGAACAAGTTGAAAACAAGCTTTTTTGTCTCTTTAAATAGCAATATTTCTGACTTCTCATTTTTCCTATCTCTTGATTTTCAATGGAATTTTAAAGCTTCTCTTGTAAACTATAAATGGTGTTGTGCTGTACAGTTGACAAGTATTTAGCAAAGATATTTTTCCCATTAAAGGAAGAAAAATCTGCTGAATAAATTCAATGTTATTGCATTAAAACTCACAATGTTATGCTAAAGTCAAAGACGTTAAGCTTTCCATTCTAATATATTACACTGCTTCCAAATAAAATATCTATTTCACCACTTTCATAAAATTGAGTGCAAATAACAAACCAACTGTATGTCAGATTAAGAATAAAAAATAGTATGTCAGAGGTATAAAGTCATTTTGAGTCTAAATATCTGCATTTTTTTCAGATCTAGCTTTAAAGTTGATAATTGAGGAATTTGTAACAAATATGACTATGGAAAAAAAATCACGTAACTATATGATAAAAGTCTCAGACCAATGGAATTGTTAAATAGATGCTATCATAATAACAGCATGTGTGGAAAATGTACAAAATGGAAGATACTGAAAGCAATAGGCATAAGTTGGTTATGTTTTTTTGAATCTGATCCATCTTGGGAAATCTAATTACCAGACAAATGGTTAAATAGTATAGCAAAACCAATATTGCAGATGGTAGGAACAGATAGCCAATATGAAATGTTGGAGAGCTTGATAGCAGCCTGACCTAGAGCACAGCAGCCAGTGTGGTTCTGATCCGCGTGTTTGCTGAAATGGAAGAGGGAGTGCACAGTGACCTGGCAAGTTCTGCTGAGAAAACAAACGCATTTGTTCGTTCAAGTCATGGGACCACTTCAGGATGCTTCCCAAAGGTTGTAAATGCAAGTGAATTAAGCAGCACTTAACACAGACCAAGATTTTTTTTTCATAGACAACTGCAAAGAACAAACTGTGCTCTATAAAATAAAGTGGCTTAGAGGAGTGAAACACACTCCAAAGTTGGGTGTGTATTCTCGGAGGTGTGCAGGAGAAATGGAAGTAAATTCAGGTATGTCAGCAAAGACATTCTGCAAGGAGCAGTCAGAATTCTAAAAGGGAGTGGAGGGGTGGGGAAAGTCTAAATGAAATTATAAAATATGGGCTCACTACAGGAACATAGCACTCTTCGGCGTGATTACATGTGGCATATAATCAATATGGCTGGGTTTTAGTTAGCTTTTCTTGTCTCATCTCAGATGAGAGATGTCAGAAATTCCTAAAAAAGTCATTCTGTACGTGGTGCAGACCACCAAAGCCAGCTCGTATATCACTTGAAATGACCAGAAACTTCAGAGATGAGAACAGAATTTGATTGTGATTGTGCTTTTGTGTAAAAGAGGAAACTAGCAGAATGTATGTAGATTAATTTTTTTAAAAAAAAGTATGTACAGTCAGCTGCTGCTGCTTTGTAAAGCAAGAGGAAGGGAACAGTTAAGTAAGACAGGAGATCAACTTAGAGATCCACAGAATAAGCTGACTGTGAGATGGCTTTAGTATGACAAGGCAGGTTGTGCTTATTTTGGAATTTGAGCTTCTGTTGAGTATAAGATATTATCTAATGTATTTTTGGCGGTTCGTGGAGCTAAATCTCTCTTCTGTTTCGTGACTCTATTATATAATTATCCAAGTTATTATTATTTGTGTGTGTGTATGTATCTGTGTGTGTGTGTACATATATATATATATATATATGCATATATATAGATGTATATGAAAGGCTGTTTGTGGTAATTTTGGTTGGTGATGGCTATTATATATAGACTTACTAAAGTAATTTTCCAGGATCATTTTTAACATGTTATTAAGGTTGCAATGCTTTCTTTGAACTGTTTCAGCATAGGTTGTCTTCCCACGGTAGCTGAACAAGTTTCCTTTGTGCTAACGGTTGTGTTTCTAGTGTTTCTAGTGTTCAGCTGGTATGTTTTATAGAACAAATGTGTCAAAAATTCTTCTCAAAAGTTTCATTTCAAAGTTAAATTAGTTGAGGTTAAAATCAAGCATGCCTTATCATTGAAGTTGCCATTTGGAACATCTTGTTCACTTGGGCAGTAGACATTGTTCTTTGTCTGGTCAGTCTTTTATTTGAAAAGCTGTTCCTAAAGATTGTTCTATCAACAGTAATGACTTAATTATAAGTTATTTGAAGCAATAATTATCTAATTGCAATTGGGGCAATTTGATAATATGGAGATAGGTTTATATCAATACATATAAATATATATATTAAAAATAACAAGACTTCAGGGCATCACCACAATACAAATATCAGTTGGGCTTGTGGATGCACTTTCTTTCCCATCTGAACCAGAATTTTCTAATTAGATTTGCATTATGTCTGTGAAAAAACTCTTTTTTTTTTTTTAAAGAGACATAATTTCATATGTTGTTTCTTTTCCTAGATCATTTCCTTCAGTAAGTAACAATAAGAATGAATGGACATATATCAAACACCCCTCCTGGTGGATACGGAAGTTATTCTCCTCAGATCAAGTAAGCCTCTGCCTTGGATTTTCATTTAAAGGAGAAAACATTTGTATTTTCTTCCTTATGGTTTCATTTCAGGTAGAGCTGTAATTATTAGAAATCACTGGAATAATACAAAGGCAGCTTCTGTAAAAGAAGGTGCAATTTCCAAGCTAGCTGTCTGCTATCAGATGACTGAATTTTGTATTAAAGTGTTGAGTTATATTGCTGAATGGAATCACCTAGCACAAAATATATATGTATTGCTGTAGCAATAACATACTACATTACTCACAGAGGTCATCTTATGCCATAGCTATTTAAGGTTAGCACTGAGAGAGTACTTTTTCTCATGTTAAAGATGAGGCTCATTCTTGTTTTTATGCTAGAAGGAAGTTGGATTGCCTTTTTAGTTGTACTAAAATAATCTTTTTAGGTCTTTTATGGAAAGCAATTTAAACTTTTAAAACAAGCAGTGCTTGTGCATACAGGAAAAAGACACAGCACTACCACAATTGGAGTCTTTGGTGTAGTCTTTGTTGTTATTATTTGATAGTGATTTTGATAATTAATACTGTGGTAGCATTTTTTTGTATTCTACACCCCTGTTGTGCCTGATGCTCTGTTAGAGTAACAGAAGAGTTTCTCAGGAGGGCCTAAGCGAACATGCCTCTTCACACCATGGTGTGGTGCAAGTATTCAGTATTATTATCCGTGTTAATCATATTGTAGATATATGTATATGTACTTAATAGCAGGGATTTTCTTCAGTGCCTGCTTCTGTGTAGCAAATGCACCTAATGAGAAGTTAACCAGAAATGTGTTTTTGCAGTGGCTATGGCTCACCAACATTTGCTCAGGCAGAGAGGGAGCAGAGTTCAAGAACAAGTGCAAAAGCTCTTTACGGTAAGGTGACGTAAATTCTTTAAACTTTTATGTAAAAAATGTGTTTAAGTGTTGATTTTGAAGTCATGGTGGAAATACTTTCTGGACAATTCTAAAAGTGTGTGTATGTGTCGGTATGCATATATTTTTATATGTGTAAATAACTCAAATGATTTTATTTGTATTAAAGCTATAACCGCCCTAGAAGATGTTTTGACCATGTACTAACTACAGAGCTTCTACCTGCTAATTTAAGACAGCAGTTTATGAAGTATTTATCAGAAAACTAGGAGGGACCTAGTGGTCAAGAGACATTAAGGGACTGATAAGTTAGGGAGCAAGGAGGGTCTGTCCTATCTAGCATTATTGCAGTTTCTTGATTCTGTTTAAATGTTCTGTGCAACAGATACCCAAAAGGACAAAAATATCTTGTATTAGTGTCACAAATTTAACTTTGGACTTATTTATTACTTAATAAGTTACTTTTTATTATGGAGCACTTAAGAGGAAGAAAGAAAAAAGAAAGATGCTATTAGTTATACAGATTTAGTAGACACCCAAGGATGTATATTTAATCGCCCTCATATTATGGGTTAGTGAGTGGGACTTGGGTCTGTGGTGTAGGTCTGAGCTGATGTTTAATGACTTTAAGTCACTTTAATTTTGTGTTCTAGGTTCTTCCTTCTATAAACAATGTAGAAGAAAATCTTTTCCAAAAACTGTTTTCAGATTATAAATATTAACATAAATCAGAAGAAAAAAAGCTGCATACTGCTTGATTTCTGAAGCAGCATTACATTTCAGTACTCCAATAATTGGATGTGACTAAATATGTACCTTTCAGAAAGAGGAAATAGATTTTCCAGCTGTTAATTGCCAACTGTAGATCATTAACTCTACTTTATGAAAGCATGAAATTTTATGTACTTGTGCTGTATTGCGTGCAACTTCTATATTTTTTACTAGACCTGGGAGGAAACCTCCGTTTTGCTGTGAGTGAAGCACTTTAAAGATCAAATTTTTAAAGCAGGGCAACAAAGCTCTTTTTCATGTGCGTAGTTTTGTTTGTTTATTTTTTGTTTTATTTTGTATGTTTTTTGTTTGTTTTGTTTTTTTCCCTCTCCACTGTTTGACATATACAGTGATGAGTAAAGATCCAGGCAAGTGAGTGGGTTTTGATGTGTGCATTGTGACTGCTGGGTGTTTCGGGAGTGTGGATCTAAACGCCCAGCCATGCTAACATGGGAGCATGGCCAGTGTTAATGGTGAGGGTATGCCCCTTAGCCTCTTCTCTGAGTATACACCCTTGTTTCTTCTATGGGAAATAAGGGATTGAACACTGAGTTAAGACACATTTAAGTACTTGTCCCAATCCTATTAGTCCTATGGTGGGTAAACACATGTTAATGACAGTGTAATGATGATCCAAAATCAGTTTTGCTGTTTGACCCTAAAGACGTGAAGCCCTCACCAACCACTCCGCTTCTTTACTATTTGTCTGTAAATGTAAAATTGGAGCATTCCAACTTCTAAAGAATAGGTTTTGGAAACTGGTTTTGGGGAAAAAAAAAAAAAGTAGTTTTGGAAGATATTTAGATGTGTCATTCATTATGTTTTGCAATGCTCCTTATTACTAAAATTGAATCCTCTACTGTTAATGATGCATGATTTTTTTAGTTTTATCCTAAATCTAAAATTCTTCCATCATATCATTAACAATACAGGACAAGAAGTGTAAATACCTTCTATGTGAATAATTAAAGAAATCTAGTTCCTTTGCAATGTTGTAACATTATCAGTGCCATTTTGGTGTAACCAAAGGAAGGAACCCTCTTTGTTCTGTTTCCCTCAGCTAATGATTCAGAAGCTTAAATGTAACTTGGAAGATCACCCTCTTCATCTCTACTGGTCCACTGCCATGAAACCTGGTGACAGGCACCTAGCTGTGTTCTTTAGCTCCCCATGGGAATGATTTTTATCTTCAGAGGAACTTTCTTGGATTTAAATTCCTTTTCCAAATCTAGTTTAGTAAACGTTAGGGAGACCATTTCCAGCTTGCTTTGTGTCGTGCTGCCCTACCAGCTGTTGCTGCAACCTGGTAACTGAGTGAATGTGTGAGTGAATAAGCATGTTGTGTGAATTGTTATCTGCTGTCAATAATAATACATTGATTCTCTTAATAGCAACAGCTTAATGAATAGAAGGAGAAACCCTGTTCATGACCTGTGTCTCCCCCTGCCTGACCCCTAACTTGATCTCCTTTTAGCAGAAAAGGAATTTACAGCAATAATATTGATGCTTGGCACATGGTTTTCAAGGAGGTTAGATTTGACATAACTTGTTTGGAGCCCTATTTGGCCTGCTGTTTTGAACAGGCTTTTTCTGTCTTTGCCAGATGTAATATTACTTAGAAATGCCTGAACTTTGTTGTACTAGCCAACTACAGATGCTGCTATTTGTCTTGGCTGTGTGCTATATTCTCTAGCTTATGGCCAGATCACAGTGGGGGCAGAATGTAGTTATGTTTCTTGACAGCCAAATTGCACAGTTCCCTGGTCATCTACTTCTGCAGTGACTATATACTGCAGACTGCCGTGCCAGTAATGGAAACTTAAATGGAGATAAGATGGAGAGATGTTCTGTGGTGTAAATCTGTCCATGCTGTCAAATGCTCTTTTGAAAGTCCGTACAACTGATAGGAATGGAAGCATGAGGTTTGCAATGAGAATGTCTCCTCTTTGCAGAAGCCTTCATGCCTCATTCAACCAGCTCATTCTTTTGGCTTCTATCCTCTCTTCTAAGAGAGGAGTTAATAAACTAGGGAACTCTGGCAAAGAGCAGTGGCTAGTAATTGCAACATTGCTAGTAATAACTAATTTCTCCTCCTATTTTGAGTGGTGTTGCTGTAATGCCTGTTTTTGTGATCTTATTGGGTTAGGGCAGCAATGGCAAGGTGTTTTGAAACTTTGCAATGAATAATTTACTCTTGCAGGCATACCAGATAGACCATTTGGCAGTACTGGTTATATCCCCTGTTAGCATATGAAAACGTTGCTGTATTGTTTGTGTGTATTAACTGGCTTTTGAAAGGCTTTGGGATACATGCGGCTGGAAGTCTATGAAGGTCTCCTGGCTTTGTATCCGGTCAGAAGTGGAGTAGTGTGAAGAGACTGATGTGGGCTGGTGGCTGAAGGCACTATGTTACAGTAGTATGAAAGTCCACTTTTAGAAATTTCTGCAAAACCAGAAGTAAAGCCTATTCCAAACATTTGCCTTTTAAAACTGATGTTGAAAAAGAATCATTCTTAGTTTAGACTGTACCTTTTTTAGCAGTATGCTTAAAAAAAAAAGCAACTACATAGGATATTATTAGAAGCAGACACTGTAACTGTGCAAAATTCTCAAGTGATAGTTTTTAACAGCAATTTCTGCATCCTATGCAGGTTTACTTGTCAAGCTGTTATGTGGGTTGACAGAAAGAGTAGGTGGTAATGTAAACCAGCAAGAGGCATCTCACTAAAAAATATTTTTAATAGATTATTTGTTCATGGGAATGACATACATTTCACTTTTCTAACTTTTTTTCATTTTGTATCAATCTAATAATAATTATTCAGCAGCATATGTTTTAAATAGATTAGTGGTATTGGTAAAAAATGTCTTAGCAGTGTTCTTTATGGGCTTTTAAAATGATGCATTATAGCATTTTCATATCAAACATGCCACAGAATATTCATCTGTCAGCAGAATGAAGGGACAAATAGCTAAATTTGAAGTATGTAATGGTAAGCAGCCTTTTACTTCTAAACTGCTTAATTGAATTCAGATACTAATTGAAACTACTTACCATGTAACTACTGCATGGTGGCTCCTGTAAAATGAGTTGTTGATCTTGGTTCACTTCCAGTGCTAGTAGATATATCACAAAACTGCAGTTGCAGTTGCCAAGAACTGAATGAAGTAGAAGACTTAATTATGCTGAAGCTCAGAGTGAAGATATATTGGCACAGCTTTTCGAGTGGAGTTTTCACATTTTCCTGCTTCTGCTGTGGTTTGTATGCATAAAGAAGTAGGCTGTCAGTGTCACCAAATGTATGAACTGCAGAAAAGTTAAAAAAAAAAATCTTTCTCAAAGCCAATGCAGTTATATTTTATTTTCAGCAGTCGTGTTACCGTTCTGCTGCATCTGTCTGCAGTGTTTCCTTTTTTGATGTTTTGTAATTTTGTGTGTTCTGTCGGAAGGGAGTGGGAAGCAATAAAAAAAGGTCAGAACTTTTAAAATGCATTAAAACATAAATATTTTATATTAGTAATTAACAGCAAACTTCTGTATTTGATTATGCATTGATAATATATTGGATTATATACATATATTATATGTATATAAAAAGTTATATAAATAAAATGACCATGCCAAGACACTCTTTGTAATAATAGCAGCAAACTTTGTCCATGAAAAAGCTGGAAGACTTTGAACATCAGTCGGTTTAAGGCACCTATCAACAAGTGAAAGTTGGATCTGGGCTTCTAAATCAACAAACTAATTTTGAATGGATTTTTTCCAAGCATACTGAAGACATTTTACATATATATATAAAGGATCCAGGAGTGTTGGTCGACAGCTGGCTGAACATGCACAGTTCCCAGCCGTGGGCCCAGGCGGCCAAGAAGACCAAAGGCATCCTGGCTTGTATCAGGAACAGTGTAGCCAGCAGGACCAGGGAAGTGATCGTCCCCCTGTACTCGGCGCTGGTGAGGTCACACCTCAAATACTGTGTTCAGTTTGGGGCTACCAGAAAGACATGGAGGTGCTGGAGCGTGTCCAAAGAAGGGCAATGAAGCTGGTGAAGGAGCTGGAGCACAGACCTTATGAGGTGCGGCTGAGAGAGATGGGATTATTTAATCTGAAGAAGAGGAGACTCTAGGAAGAGTCAGTGTTCAAGAAACACATAGATGAGGCATTTAGGGACATGGTTTAGTAGGCATGGCATTGAAGGGATTATGGTTGGACTTGATTGTCTGAAAGGCCTTTTCCAACCATAATGATTCTATGATTCTTGTTCTTTATGTCATGGCATGAAGTTAACTGTTGAGTCCCAGTTCTTACCTTGGTAAGGTGATTCGCAAATGTTGGATACTTTGGTATTTGCGCAGAATATTGACCACAGTGCCATATGGAAAGGAAGTGGGAGGTTTTTTAGGGAGTTATGAGCTTTTTTTTTTGTTCTTGTTTAAGAAGTAGACTGGAGCCATCACGCTGTCTGATATGGTTATCTGTACTGCAAAATCATACTGCTCCTGCTTTTTTTCCCATCTCAAGCCATCCCTATGTTTTTGCTTCCTTTCTGCCTAAAAATAAATGTTTATTGCATGATAAATCTCTGTGAACTCAGGAAGATGCCCTGTCCATATTCTCATGGGGTTTATTTCGCTGTTTAATTCCTGATCTTTGTGTCTGAAATGAGTTTTGGCTCGTCCTCTCACCTGTTGTTCTAGCACTAGCTTCTCCATCTGTCTTCTGTAGCACCACATCCGGGGAGGCACGTGGCACCAGCTGGCACAGGGACACCAAGGAGTGACACGGGCTGGAGCAGCTCGAATCTTTTGGCATAGCAAGCTGGATTTTTAGATTATTATTAAGCATGGAATTGAAAGGTGTTACTAAAGTTGTCCCCAGACAGCATCAGGGAAGAGTAGGTGTTTTATGAATTGTGTTTTTCAAATTCTCTTGGTTGTGATGAGGTGCTAACAGTGAGATTGCATGTGCATTTTTGTGTTACTTGGATACCTTGCTCAGAGCAAGAATGGTAGTGTAATTACTAAATTCCAAGAAGTTGCAAACTCCTCATAACCAGGTAAATGAGTTCATTAAAGGAAGTCATCTATTTAATGTTCTTGTATTTGATATGTAAATGAATTAAATTGGCAATAGACTTCCAAAAATCATACCTTCTATGCTAGCTAATTCCCCATCAGGGAAAAGATCGACAGCAAGATGCTCTGTAACTGATAGTGCACGCTCCTCTGATAATGGGATTTGCTTTTAGATGAATTTTTGACCTTTTTATCTGGATGTGCTGGTAGCACATCTCCTGCATTTTGCTCTCCATCTCAGGTCCAGCTTCTCTTTGCTATTGTTCATAAAGCTCTGTTTCTTATATAAACACTGCCATTTCTGTGTTGAAAACCATCGTCTTGTCTATTGTGATGGCTGATTTTGGACATCCTGTCCTAACCTGGGACAGAATTTCTGTGACTGTGAGCATGGAAAGTCTTGCAAAAGTTACTCTCTGCTTTTTAATTATTTGATAGTCTCTAAATTTGCCAGTATTGTTTTATTAAAAACAAAATCAAATACTATGGGATGTAAACTTATCCTAATTTACTTGAACATCATAAAAACTGTGATCTTTTCACTGAAAAAGGACAGAAAGAGGAAGGACCTAAGCCAAACTCAATATGCCATGCATTCAATTGATGGAACTTCTTTCTCTTTAAACATATTTTCTTTCTTGATGGTCATCATTTAGTTATTTGTTTACAGTCCGTACCAGAAGTCCGTTAATTGATCCCCCTGGAGATGCAAATAATCATATTTGGTTAAACTAGATATTGCTTTTTGCTTTGTTAGGAACAGATGGAGCATACTTCTTCAGATCATCGTCCAAACAAAAAAAGAAAGGTAGCAAGTCAAATACTGCTTCAAAGACTGCTGCTTTGGGGTTGTGCATGTGTGTGTATGCACATGTATGTATGTGTGTATTGTGTTTTTTTTTTTTAAAAAAAAAAAAGAAAAAATATGAAACCATCATAAGTAATATGCTGCAAAAGCAGAAATATTAGTTACATCTGGAATTAATATGGACCCTCTGCTCTAAGATTTATAAATAATGGATAATAAAATGGACATTATTTTAATATGCTCATGTTCAAAATTCTGACAATCCATGATGTTTTGCTATTGGCTGAGGGTACTAAAGACATACCTTGCTGAAGCAAGCTGAGTAGCGGCTGCAAAGCAGCCGAACGGCTCTTTTCTGTGAGCGACGCTTGCTGTCTTGATGGTAGCCTTCAAGCAATGAAATGATTTCAGGAGCTATATTTTCTTTAGTTACAAAGCTGAGGTTATATCATGAGGGGTAGTTATGAAGCATATTGACAAGTAAAGAAATGCACAGTGTGTCTAATACTTCTACAAGTGACATCTCTATAAGTGAGGGCCTTTGTTTTCCTGCTAGGAGTCTGGGCTTCTGAAGCACTGAGGTGCTGCTACACCTAAATGATTCCTGTACAAAGGAACTCTGATTACAAAATACCTTCTGTTTTGCCTCTTTGCTCAGTGGACACTTCTGTTGAATTTTAGTGTCCTCACTGGAGACCCCTGTAGATTACAGAACATGTGTTTGGTAGTACTTAGCATTTTTGATCCTGAAAAAAGTAGCTTTATTCAAAGCAGTCCAACTGGATGTGATGACATTAATGTATGTTGTGTATACGTCAGATACTTCCTTCCAAATAAGATCAAAAAGCCCATTTTAATTGAAAATCAGAAATGAAGATATTTCATGAAAATGAGAACATTTGCCTGCTACAGAATTCCCTTGGATTCTTCTCAGACATGTTTTCTAGCTTCTGCCTTATTAAGGCAAAATTCCTGGTGTTTGCAGATTGGGCACTTCAGTGATTATGGGGAGAGAGAGCTCCAAATGTTTCATATAATTATCTATCGATTGAAGCTGAAAATCTTATTTCAGTATTCATTTAAAATCATTATTTTATGGTGTGGGGATTTTGTGTTCTCAGCTTGCATTTTAGTTTCCCCTCCCTCCTCCTGATTTGATATCAATCTGTTGCTTAAAGTAAAAGGTAAATGATGTTTCTGATTTTGCAGCATTGTTGAGCTGGAAAGTATTTTTATATAGAGATATTGAGCATGTATTTTTCTGTTGTAGCTTTTGGGTTCTTTCCCCTTCATTCTTTCCTGCTTACTTATATAACAGCTATTCAAAAAAAGGATTGCTTTAGGAGGAAATAAAAGATACATCAGGTCTGTTTTATATGTGGTTTTGTTATTTTCAGTGTATAACAGGAGAATTATATGTATAAATGTGAAAACTTTTGATTTTAAAGTGCATTCATACAAGCACAGTAAGCCCGATACTAGTTTTATACCCCTACCAAAGTGGGAAGTTGATGGTTTTAATTAATCGGGCTTCACAAGTATTTTCAATGGGTGTGCTGTTCATCTCCTGCATCCTGACTACCTGAAGAGATAGTAGCTGTTGTGTGTCTCTCTTCTAATGTTGTTGATGTATTATCCTTGTGCTAGACTGTGTTGAGGGTGAAAGTTTCTCTTTTGAATCGCAAAAATTAACAGCAACTCATCTTCTGCTTTCATGTATACACAGCTGGTCTTAAGTGTCTTGAAGAAATACCCCAAATGCAACATGATAACAAGCTTGATGAATAATTGTTCTTTCTTTTCTCACCTCTTCTTTAGAACAAAGAAAGAACTATGCACGGGACAGTGCCAGCAGCGTGTCTGAAACATCACACTACCATGTGGAGGTGAGAGGAGTAGCAAAACATCAATTAGATCTCTCAGTTGCACTGATGATATTCACTGATTTTTTTGCCTGTGTGATTTCTGAGGCTACATAGGCTTGAAGGCATATCAATCTTCCAAAATATACTGCTAGCCTGAGGTCACTTCAGAACAGATTACGTTGAAATGCATCAAATTGTGTAGCTGTGCCATAATGAACTGAAATTATCCAGTAGTAGAAAACAAGCAGAGACGTGCGTGGCAAACGGACAGAACTTCTCAGTGGGATCACAGTTCAGTGTGCTGAGCTGCCCTGTCTTTGAAGTAGCCTTGTTCCAAGGCTGACACGGAGCTGAGAAGCTCTGTGCTGTTGGTGAGGCACACTGGATGATATTTAAAATACTTTTCCTAGTTATAATCATCAGAGGTGCCAGAGTGCTTAGCAAGAGCTGACTGTTAGCCCTCCAAAATCTCCATTAGAGTCCACTAGGTAGCAGTGAAATGCATCCTGCCTGAACCGATCCTTCCCCCATGTGGAAAGAAAAATATATGGCTTCCTCTCTTAAGCTGCTTTGCAGAATTACTGTATATGGCTGTCACATTCTGTCTAGAATTAAATATATTTAAACTAACCAGCAAAGTAAGCCTGGGTGCCTGTAGGTAGTTAAGCACTTCTGGATGCAATGCTGAGACATTCTTACTTTGAGATAGACTTTCTGCTGCTGTTGTCAAAGTGTTGTGAGTTAAGCTGACTCTTGAAAATGCCATAGATTCACAGGTCATTTTTGCAGAATTTTAAATATAAATTGTTAAATCATGGTCAGAAGAGTCTTAATTTCAGTTCCTTACGCCCTGTGATCAGCTTACAAAGGAGTTATTTGTGCTTCTTTTCATTGTCTGTTTCTTTACGTATCTGTCTGCATAACGGTTTTGGTACTCTGCTAGCATAGAAAATAGCACTGGTATTTGAAACCTAAGCATTCCTGTGTGAACAGACAGTGTAGTTTGCTTATGTAACTTCTTTAAATACTTTGATCATGTGCAGCTCACATCTGCCGTCTTGTCTGTCATTATGGAAATGTGTTATTATCCTCCAATATAGTAGAAAGAACACTCAATACTTTTATTTCAGGTTGTTTAGAAGATAAGTGCACAGGCATTAATTAACTTTTTGTTTTTTTCTTGGAAAAACGTCACTAAGTCTTAAATAAAAATGTGAAGCTTGGCTTTATTTTTCCTGGATAAAACTGAAATAGGTTGTTATGCATGTTTGACATGTTTGAAGAAGAAATTATCAAAATCATAATGGTAGGGAGACTTAATTATCAAATTATCAAAATCATAATGGTAGGGAGTTGAGGTGATGCCTGTAAGGTGGTATTTAACTTCTAGACCATTGCCTCTGGAGACCATTCCAAGCTGACGGTGAACAAAATAGATAGTAAACTACATTTCTATTATGGTCTATGTGAAACAAGTAACTGGCTTGCCCATAACGTGTCCCAGTCAGATGCAAACCCATCATGGTTGTCCTCAGGGTGCCCACTGGCAGCTCTACAGAGATGGCCATGCTCCAGGTCAGACGGAGGTTGGCAGGATGTTGCTGGGAAGCTTCTCCTGCTGCTTCCTGCAGTCAGCTTTCCAAATGAGACAGGTTTTCACTCCTCAAGAAAGCTAATTAATATTTAAGATTAATTCTACTTGTGATACCTGAAATGTGACAGAACATGCCTAGAAACCTAACTACTCACTGTAGAGAGAAAATGAGGGGATGACAAACAGCGAGTTACAAAACTCAGCTGACTTGAACTGACATTACCAACTAAACAACCTCCCCCATAGCTTACTGATAGGGTCAGATAGGGACAGATAGGATCTATCGTATACATATCTGTCATGTACAAAGGCTCTTTTATACAAAGATGCTTTTCTTCATGAATTATTTGTATTGCTGTTTCACAGTAATTTAACTGCTGATGCTGCCTAGTGATAGGGAAAATTACGCCTTTTTTTTTTTTTTTTTTTGTACCCCTCATTCACTAGCACTTGACCACCTTTGTTTTGGACCGAAAAGAGGCAATGATTACAGTAGATGATGGAATAAGGAAGCTGAAATTGCTGGATGCTAAAGGCAAAGTGTGGACTCAAGATATGATTCTTCAAGTGGATGACAAAGCTGTCAGCTTAGTGGACTTGGAATCAAAGGTAAGATCTGTGAGTGACAGTCTCACTTGCAGAGAGAAAGAGAGAAAAAAAAAAGAGGAACAGAAAAATGATGTATGTGAAATTTGGTATTTTAATTAGCTTATTAACACTTTCCTCTTCTTATCTCATGCAGTTTCTCTGAGATCCAGATACTATTACGCCAATAATAAGCTCCCCTACCCCAACCTCTCTCTCTCCCTGCAGAATGAACTGGAGAATTTTCCTTTAAGCACAATTCAGCATTGCCAGGCTGTGATGAATGCATGCAATTACAATTCCATTCTTGCATTGGTATGTAAAGAGCCAACCCAAAACAAGCCCGATTTGCATCTTTTCCAGTGTGATGAGATTAAGGTAAGATAGTAATGAAGAGCTGCTATGACTTACTTGAATTGGGGAAATTTTATGAATTGTCAAGTGCAATGGATAAAATCAAATAAATGATTCACAGAAGATAATTCTATTTTTTTTGTGCTGATAAATATGATTTGTTTAATGTATTTATGATAATACATTAGTAAATGTGGTGTTATGGCTTGTAAGATAGGAGGCATCTAACTAAGCTGAATTCTTTGTGTGTGCAAATATGTTATTACTGTAAATATTGATCTTTTTACGGGGGAGAGGGGAAAATCTTCAGCATTTCATTTAGATTTTCAAATGCGTAAAGCTTGGAATTATTTATATGGTATGCACTCACACTTCTAAAGAAACTGTTGTAAAATAGTTTGAATTATCTGAAATTTATTTTAGATTCTGGAAAACATTCACCCGAGTCTTGAGTTCTTACCTAATCCTTCCTGTGTCTGTTCTTTGTGACTGAGCAATTAAACCTCCTCTGCTGGCCCACCTGATCTGCAGGAGAGAATACTGAAAGGAAAATATTATTTGTAAAGGACAAGACAAGGAAAGGGATTATTTGTCTCCAGTAAAATGTTTTCCTCAAGTTTCAAACACAATTTTTGAATGTATTTGCAATACTTCTGCCTTTCTGGGATAGGGGCAGTTCTTGAAATTCTGTTAAATAATTTACGGGACTTTTGAAAAATTCCTTTTTTGTAATTTGTTATCTTAACAAATCATCAGTGATATGCAACTGTTTTGAAACTGGCTCAGCGATAGGTAGTAGCGTGAAGATTACTGGTTAACTGTGAGACTAGTAGCATTGAATTTGCCATTGCAGTGGAAATTGGATTCTGGGAGAGTGCAAGTTGCAATACATTAAATAATGCGGGGGAACTGGATTGGAAGCGATCTCCCAGCGTGATCTCCCTTCTTCAGGCTTTCCTCTTTTGAAGCTATTCCTCTTCATACAAATAAGAATATTGAACACATAAGCATAAATCTCTATCTCCAAGTCCAGGATCCCACTTTTCTTCTGGGAAATTGTTTGAGCCTGTGACCATACCCTGGGTTTTGTTACCTGCTCATTGGACTTAGATGTCTTTCTTCCAAAAGTTCTTTCAGCTTTTGATCAGAAATTATATTGAACCTCAGGAGCCTTTGCTACAAAAGCTTAGTCAAAATCAATTAAATTTTTGCAAACAAATATTTTCTAATTAAAACTTGTTAATAAATATTAAGAGTTCAAATACTCTGAAGATTTATCTATTCATTAATTCTATAAACCTAATATATTCCTGGTTCATTTTCTGGGGTATAATACATTATTGCCCGAGAAGTTCCTTAATCCCTTTGGATCCAAAAATAAAGTAAGTCTTCTGATCCCAGCAGAAATTGTATATTCCTCCAAGGAAGTTAAATATTCCTCCTCCACCATGAGGAAACCTGGATAGGGAGGTGGGCCTTGTAGAATGAGCCTGGACACTGACAGATTTGGGCTTTGACAGCATGTGCAGGAAATTACTCTGACAGCTGAACATGTAACAGAGCATTCTCAGTCCCATGAGAAGCTGTGACCTATTTAATGCAACTTCTATTAAAGTACTGAGTTAGAGATGGATTGGAATTTTACTTGTGGGTCACTGGTGAAGATGCACTGCAATTACTGAGAGGTAGGAACCTACAGATTAAGAATCTCTGAAAAATTAATCTTCCACAAAATAAAAGAGAAAGTAGGGTGCATTTTTATTTCTTAACTCTCAGTAAAAGGATGTATCTTTTATCTTCATTATCCCTACTAGTTCTGCTGTCTATAGTAGTTTCAGTTATGGCTTTAACAGACATTCTTAATAAAAATGGTGTATGTGGATGGAGACAACAGTTTTTTGCGATAATTTTTGACTTGAGATAATTACAACTCTGTGGGCAAATTTGTTGTTTAAATGGAAAACTCATTCTAGGATGGCATTTTAGATTAGAATAGTGACAAAGCTACCAGCTCCCAGACAATAGCATTGTGTGTTTCTGTGTTCTGTTTAGTGTAAATTAATGTATCCTGGAGGTTTAGGTATGTGGGATTAGTAAGAGATTCTAGAATCTAAGGATATGTTTAAAAAAAAAAAAAAAAGATGCCTGAAAAGATATTTATTTCTTTTATCTGGTTAGTCAACCTGATAGCTGATAGTGTCTGCATCTGTCTCTTCAGGCTAGCTTTATTCATGAAGATATTGAAAGTGCAATCAGTGACAGCAAAAGTGGAAAACAGAAGAAAAGGCTTGAAACACTGAGGTAAAAAACTTACCTGCTTGCAGTACAAAAGATCACTGAATATTGTTAGAATGGTCAGAAGCTTTCCAAGTCTATCTGCTATCCTTTTGCTCTTTTTTGCTAATTAGTAACGTATTTCCAGAAGCCAGTAGATGACCCTTGACTACATTATCTTATTCTTTTTGAGTTTATAATTTCCATTCTTTTCTAATTTCTCCTTGGTGACTGGAACAGCTGGCAACCAGTTGCCAGAGAAGAGTGTTGTATGTCTTGATTCTGCATATAGGCAAATAGTTTGTAATTCAAATTATAAAATATAAAAAAGCAAAAATTTCAAGAAACGAGAGACATAGAAACAAGGGCACAAATATTTTAGGCAATGAATGTTAATGGAAGCTTATTGAAAAGTTGGTAGGTAACTGTCTCAAGTCTCTCTCCATAATGTGTGTTTTTGTGGTCTATGTGGAAAATCCTCTGCTGCACAAAAATCACTAAGTAAAAACATTGTTGTTTTAAAAACGTTTCTAGTTAACTGTTTTACACAGAAAATTCCACTATGCAGCTCATTAAGCTTTCTTATACTGATAAACACTCCTATAAAAAAACACAGGCATGCTAAAGTTTACCTATTATTTACCTATGGGTTTAAAACAGGTATGCTGTAATCCAGAAGAACTCAAACACATTGGATATGCAAGGAAATTAAGGAGATTTAATTAGGGGAAGAATGTAGGCTGGTACATCTGGGGAAAACTAATCTGAGCTACTCATCCCAAAGGGCTCTGAGGCCAAGCACTCAATAGTACATGACCTTGTAGCGCTGGTTACTCACTGTAGTATTGTGTACGTGCAGGCATCAGGTCACAGCGGGAGATTCCCTTCTGGATGAGTCCTGCATGACTGGTTTGGAGATGTGGCAGTGAGCCTAACATTGCATTACCAAGTTATTGTTGCAAGGTTTATTGGATTGTGGAATGTGGAAATGTGGGAAGCATGGGAAATGTGGGGAAGACTACCCAGGAGAGTGGAGGAAGGAACTGCAGGAGCTATTTTCTAGTTCGGTGTCTAAGGACAAAACAGTATCTAGTGCATTTGTTGCTGTTCATGAATGCCATGAATGAGATGGGGTTATAAAGGGAGGAATTTAAGGTGAAGGCCTTGCTGTTAAACTGGGACATGAGGAAGGGGTTGGTGGATGTGTGGAGGTGGGAGTTGATTTTTTTTTCCCCACCTCTGTTGATATCAAGCTGATTATGGTGCATAAAACTAGATAAGGCAAAAAAAAAAGAAAAAGAAAAAGAGCAGGTGGGAACAGTCATGCATTTGCATCAAAATGGGATGAACAGACTGTTAATTTTAAAGGAAAAATCAGCCTGTAAACTTAGTCATTTGGGTTGGCTGAGTTCTAAGAAAAAGTTGGTTGACAGCTTGTCAGACTTAGGAAATAGATAACATTCAGCCATCACAGAATGATTAACTCCTAATGAAGACAGCAAGGGGATCGAGCCATTATACTGCATGTGGTGGTAGAAATGACACCTACCAAATCTGAGTCGCTGAATTTAGCTGTCTGCCCATTCTCTAGACATTGTGTTGCACTACTTAGGGGTTTCCAGTTGGCCATGTGATTGAGGCTTTGGTTTGGTGATATGTATTTTGCCATTCCCTCCTTGATGTGGGTCAAGTATATTTACATAGCATAGACTCTGCTGTTGCTGGCTGTGAAAGTCCATAGGATGCTCAATAACATGGGTTATAGAAAAGGTCCTTGCAAAGCCCTCTTGTCTTCTCTGATTAAACGCTAGAAAATAGAGTGTTTTTTTTTTTTTTTTTTTTTTTTTCCCCCCCGAGTGTCACTTCTGGGCTTTTCTCTCCCCTTAGGATGATCTCCAAAGCTGACAGCGCTATCCCTCCGCCCCCAAGGGCACCAGCCCCAGTCCCACCGGGGACCGTCACCCAGGTGGACGTGCGAAGCCGCGTGGCGGCATGGTCAGCGTGGGCCTCCGAGCAGGGCGAGCGTGAGTATTTCTGAGAGCTGGTTCTCCTGCCGGGTGCTGAGCAACAGTCATTCTGGGCAGTAGGTTTCTGTGAGGACAGATGATGGTAAAAATGGTTTGGAAAAAAATATTTTTCAAAAATATTTTTGAAAAGATGACAGCCACATACAGAAACGTTTTTACTCTGGTGCCCCCTCTGTTTTTGTTGAGAGGAGGCAGGATTATTCTCCCAGTCTAGTCTTAAATGCCCCAGATTCCTATTGCCTCAGAGAGATGGCTCTGTAAGAAAGACCTCACTGTCAAAATCTGTTTTGTCATTTACTCGCGGTATCGGTTTTCTGAATTTCTTTTCAGAGCTTCATTTAGTTGTTCTTAGGTGGATGGTAGGTGGGCTATGGTTTTCCTCTGGGGCCTTTGCATGAACATCCCTTGAATTAAAAGCTGACTAGAGATAAGCAGCGTTTATTTATTTTTATTTATCTTCTTAGTGGGCTGTGTGACTAAACTAGCTCATTGCTTTTAAAGCCTCAACCAAGAAATGTAGTACTATTTTTGATCTTTTTTTCTTCTTTTTAAATCTGTAATGGAAACTTTTTTCTTTTTTTTTTCTTTAAATAATATTCTTTAGAAACAATAAACTCCTTTCAGTATAACAGACTATATAAGGAGTAACCTTGGTTCAGGTGAAGTCTTTTTTCTCTTTTTCTGTATAACAGAAGATGAAGTTTTATAATTAGATGTTTAGAATTAGATGTTACTAATCAGGAAGTTTTTGTTGGTTTTGGTTTATTTTGCCATAATATGGCTCAAAGTACACAACTATGCAGAGAAAAAAAAATAAAAGTATTCACAGAAATCAGTAATATTCAGAAAGTTTTCATCTACTAACCTACAACTTTATACCTGCTTTGAGTAAAGACCTCTTTCTTCTTTTGCTTGATTTCTGCTCACTTAATAAATTAATAAATAACCTGTGGTCTCTTGATGACCTGAATTCCTGCCGTAGTTCTTATTTCATTCATGTGGATATCTTCTAGAATGCATTTATAAAAAGCACTCCTGTTAACAGTGTGCCAGCATTGGTAAATCAGCCCAAATTCCTACATCTCTTTTTGCTTATTAACCTTCATTTATAAACTGTCCCCCTTGAATATCCTCTGAAGTCCGAGCTATGCACTTCTGTCTTGGCTGCTTCAGCTTGACTTGCTTTTAACGTGTTTTGTAAAATGAGATAACTTTTCCTTACTTTGGGTTTAGAATCAGCCACTTTCTGCTGTACTGTTTTGATAGAGATCCTGATACCACAATTATGCATGTGGTTAACTTCCTTTATGCAGCTAAGTTAGCTTATGCATATACCTAAACAGGTTCATGAGGCTTGGGAGGCATTACTGTGCAAGTTCTTCAGGTTCTCTAAAGCCTTTGCAATGGCAGTGGTGCCAACAGTTTCGTCTGTGGCATGGTAGTATACTTTCAAGTAAAAAGTGGTGTAGAGTGTCATGATTTCTAGTTTTTTCTATATGAATGTCTTTTTCCCTTCGCTTTTTCCACAGTTGAAAAGCAAAGACAGTACCAGGACCATGAAGAAACAACAGAAATGATGGCAGCTAGGATTGACAGAGATGTTGTAAGTGAGCGACTACAAGAGATATTGCTTAACGCTCATAAAACATTGGCTTTTTACCTAATGGGAAGACTTTTTCCACATGTGAAATTCAGTTCTGGGGCAAAGCTTTCCAGGCAGACTGTTTTGTGTGGTAAACCTGAAAATGAATAGGAAGTGTGTGGTGTGTTTTTCTTACTTTTTTAAGGTAAGTACAAAGTATTGCTATTAGTCAAGTTTTCTGTTGTGAAGAGCTGTACTTCCATGTAATTTTGTGAAGGCCAAATTCTTCAAGCATGTATAAACTGAAATTTTATTAAGTTAATTAGACTCTGATAAGTGCCATTTCTGGAGCATAAACACATGGTCATTTCCAAAGACCATGGATATGTAGCCATGCATATGTATAATATGACCCTCCATGACCTGTGAGCAACAATATTGAGTTGGTTCCATGATGTATGCACTATCAAATACTGCCATGATGATCACTTGGAACCCAGCTTTCTACTCTGGTGTTGCCATCAGCAACATCAAAGGGTCTTGAGGGAAGCGTGGTGGAACCTGCTGAAGTGTTGCACCCCGAGGGTGCTTCTTTTCTTCTCCACTTGCTCTTTGAAAACCATTCTTCAAAGAACACTTCTCCCGCAAACCACATTCTGAATTTCCACAAATGGTTTAATACTTTGTTCCAAAAGAGATCATCAAGTTGTGCCATTTAGGAAAATGCTGTCCTATGCACATAATTTACTAGAAAGGATTTGTGTGCATATGTGCTTTGAGAGAATGAATGTTGTGGATATTGTGTGTAGAATTAATGTAATCTGTAGAGAATGGATGTAGTGTGTGAATGTATGTAATGGAAATCTGAATTTAGTAATACCAGTGCTTTCAAAACCTACACTGGTCCTGAGTTTTGAAAAATCTAAGCTTTAAAATGTTACGCATGTGTGAAGTTATAAACATAATGAATCTATATACACAATATTCTAGCCCTAACTTTGTACAGAAGTTGCTGGTATCTAAGAGTTGTTTTCATTCCTAGAGTGTTTCTACTACACTTTCAGTAAAGAAATTGCTACTTTTCTCTCATAGCAAATTCTGAACCATATTTTGGATGACATTGAGTATTTTGTTACCAAACTTCAAAAAGCTGCTGAGGCATTTACAGAACTTTCGAAGAGGAAGAAAACCAAGAAAAGTAAAAAGAAAGGACCTGGAGGTAGGAGTTCCTACTGCAGTAGATTGTACAGTAGATTTTCTTTTTTCTTTAGGAAACTTTAGGAAACTTTGAAGTAGTGAGTAAATATGACTTTTTTTTTTTGATGTGTGTGGTAGTGATTTTGTTTCACTTTGAAGGGAAAGCACATCCTAGAAAGTATATTCTTAGAGAGGACTAAATGAAAAGTGTTTGCCTGAAATCAGTGGGGGAGAGACTGATGTGAGATATGACTGAAGAATATTGCTCACTGTAATGACTGTATTTACAAAATTTTGCATGTCAGTAAATATATTAGCAGGGTTATTTAGCAGAGCTAGCAGGGCTCATTGAGAGGGCTTTATACTAGATTCGAGGTGGGAGGGAGGTATCATCAGGGAAGCAGGTTATGGGGTAGGCGATGGCCCATCATGCCACTCACAGCAGCCTAACTCCATAGCCCTAAGCCTGAAGAGGCTAAAGGGGAAAATAAGAGACCTTCTGAAGGCCCACATAGTCAAATTCCAGCTGCCCCAGCTAGAGTGAGAGGCACATTGGGTGACCAACTCAAATGGCTTTATGTAAATGTATGCAAGATGAGGAATTAATAAGGGGAACTGGAGATGCATGTGCGATTGCAGGGCCATGATCTCACTGCAATTCCTGAGACATGGTGGGACAGCTCTCATGACTGAAACATGGCCATGGATGGCTTTAGACTTTTCAGGAAGGACAGGCCAGGAAGACGAGGTGGCAGAGTTGCTCTTTACATGAGAGAGCAACTGGAATGTTTGGAGCTCAGCATAGGGGAGGATGACGCATGAGTTGAGAGCCTGTGGGTGAAGACTAAAGGGCAGGCCAACAAGGGCAACACAGTTGTGGGAGTTTACAACAGGCCTCCTGACCAGAAAGAGGAAGTGGATGAGGCCTTCTACAGGCAGCTGCAAGAAGCCTCACAATCCCAGGCCCTGGCCCTGATGTCTATGGGGATAATCACACGACTAGGAACAGGCAGTCCAGGAGGTTTCTGCAGAACATTGCAGATAACTTCCTGATGCAGGTGTTTGATGAACCAACAAGGGAAGGGGAAGAAAAGGGAAGAGATGACCTCATACTAATAAACAGATGGTCTAGTGGGAAATGTGATGTTTGGGGGCAGTCTTGGCTTCAGTGACTACAAGATGTTGGAATTCATGATCCTGCGAGGAGGAAGCTGGACAGGAAGTAGGATTGCAACCCTGGACTTCGAGAGAGCTAACTTCGACCTCTTCAGGGAACTCCTTGGAGGAATCTCCTGGGCAAAGGTCCTAGAAGGAAAGGGGGTCCAGGAGAATTGGCTACTCTTCAAACACCACTTTCTCCAAGCTCAGGTTCGGTGCATTCCTATAGGAAAGAAGTCAAGCAAGGAGGCAAGAGACCTGCGTGGATGGGCAGGGAGCTGTACATAAGGTGAAAGAAGAGCCAGGTCCCAGAATAACCCCAGACATGAGATTAGGGGTTGACCTGCTGGAAAACAGTTCCGTGGAGAGGGGTTTGGAAGTCCTGGTTGACAAGAAGTTAACCATGAGGCAGCAATATGCCTTCATGGCCAAGAAGGCCAATGGGATCCTGGCCTGCATCAGGAGGAGTGTTGCCAGCAGGCCAAGGGAGGTGATCCTCCCCCTCTGCTCAGCTCTGGTGAGGCTGCACCTGGAGTATTGGGTGCAGTTCTGGACTCCCCAGTGCAAGAAGGACATTGAGCTTCTAGAGCAGGTGCAGCGTAGAGCGACAAAGATGATTAAAGAACTGGAGCATCTATCATATGAGGAAAGACTAAGCGAGCTGAGCCTGTTTAGTCTGGAGAAGACCGAGAGGAGATTTGATCAACATGTTCAAGTACCGAAGGGGTAAATGTAGAGATGATGGGGCCAGGCTCTTCTCTGTGGTGGTTGATGACAGGACAAGGGGTAATGGGTGCAAGTTGAAACACAGGGAGTTTAATCTCCATGTGAGGAAGAACTTCTTTACTGTGAGGGTGACAGAGCACTGGAACAGGCTGCCCAGAGAGGCTGTGGAGTCGCCTTCACTGGAGATCTTCAAAACCCACCTGGATGCGACTCTGTGCCACATGCTCTAGGTGTCCCTGCTTATGCAGGGGTTTGTGGACTAGATGATCTCTAGAGGTCCCTTCCAACCTTAACCATTCTGTGATTCTGTGTTATTAAGCAGCTACAGCAATTAATGGAAATACAAAATACTTAAGTTTTTTATTTTATTTTATAATACTTGTGGTTAATATATCTTCAATATTTATAGAAGTTAAATTTTACATATATATGTATAGTTTTTCTCATTTTTTTCACCAGAGGGAGTTCTTACTCTCCGTGCAAAGCCACCACCTACAGATGAGTTTGTTGACTGCTTCCAAAAATTCAAGCATGGCTTCAATCTTGTGGTAAGTAACTGCTAGCCTATATGGTTTTGAGGCGTGCTACAATAAATTTTCCTGGGATAGATGATGTTATGTGTAAGAGGATATTCCCTGCTGCTACAAATTAATTCGTGTGTCGGATTTGTTGCCTTACTTTTTCTATGTGTTAAGAGCTCTCTCTATCCCACTTGTATGGAAGGATCTATAATGATCTATAGTTCTCTTCTTCTTTCTCTTTATTTATTACTTAAGTGATAGAGAGGAGGAAGGAGAAGAAAACAACGCAACTGAATTGCTTTGTAGTTATTTTTAAGTCAGGTTTCTTTGAGGATTCCTGATACTCCAGGTAATGAGGTTATCTTTGACTCCTCTGAGAGAACTTCAGAAGTTCATTTGGTCTTTGGGAATACAGTTATCAAATTATGTGTTTTGATGCCTTGGTGCACCAAACGAACCGACGTTCTTGGTGCCTTGTCCGTGTAGAGTAAACTGGTGGGCCCATGGATACCAACACAGAGGTGTTCACATCCTTTGAGGAACTGGGGGTCAGAGCAAGCATTGTCTTGGTCTCTGCTGCTCTTCTAAAAAGAAGTAGATATGCAAATATCCTCTTAATAATGTGCATAGCTTTAGGCATATAATCTCACTTGGTGCTTGGCCAATGCATAGGAAGGCAGCTGAGCTGACACCAGTCTTGGCTTTTCCCTTTTTCCCTCTCTATTTGGAGTTGAACAAAGATCTGGTGATCTCTGGCCTCAGGTAGTCTCCAGGTGGGGCTGCTCCTCAAAGGCTCTGCCCAGTGCCAGTGACTGGGGGAGCATAGTTCTCTCTCTTTCAGCATCCTTGTTCAATAAAATCCTTTTACTTGCAAAATCTGAGTTTAAAGGGGAGGGAGTGAGGAGGATGGGGCCAGCCTCTTTTCAGTGGTGGCCACTGATAGAACTAGAGGTGGTGGCCACAAACTGAAACACCAAAAGTTCCACAGGAACTTAAGGAAATTTTTTTAAAAGTGAGGGTGACAGAGCACTGGAACAGGCTGCCAAGAGAGGTTGTGGAATCTCCTTCTCTGGACATCTTCAAAACGTGTTTGGATGCAGTCCTGTGCCACGTGCTCTAGGTGACCCTCCATGTGCAAGGGGGTTGGACTAGATGATCTCTAGAGGTCCTTTCCAACCTTAACCATTCTGTGATGATTTTATGATTCTGTGATGATTCTATGATGAAAATCTAAAAAAGGATTTCTTGGAAGCCTGTTGGGACCAGGGGCATGCAAGCTGTCTTGCATGTTTGGCAGCCTCACCAGCTGGGGCCTTAAATAAGTCACATACAGCTGCTCCCATTAGGTCTTGGGTGCTTATTGCTGTTAAATCAGTTGCTTTCTGGCCTCAGAGGGCTCTATCTGTGCTGCTGCGTTTACAGGCAGGTAGACATCTTCAGTGCATTTTCTGCCACATACAGACTGGTCATTCCAGTTGCCGTGCGAGCTAGAGCAACAACAGGCAGCAACAAAATCCTTTATCTCAGTAATAGTACTTCCAATCTTAAAATGTCTTCAATGTGACTTCTTCCTGAATTCTGCCTTTAATTCAGTTTTTCATCTGAGACTAACCTGTGTACCTATGAGTCTTTATCTCCTGTGCAATGTGCAAGTAAGTATATTGTACTAAAAGTTTACAGAGATCAAATAAATCTCAATACAAAGGGCAAACAGTAATAGGAGAGTTGACATTTATCCATCAAATATCGAGCTGAGGTGTGTGGTTTTTTTCTTCTTTTTCTTCTTTTTTTTTTCATCTGTTTACCCTCCCACCCCTTGACTTTAAATATGCTGTTATCATATGTTTTGTAGGCCTTAAAGAAAAAAATTTTTGTGTTGGTGCTGAGCAGTATTTGGGACCTGTTTTCTAAAGTTTTTGACAAGTTGGACTATAAGTTCTTTGCTTCAGCATCGCTGCAAGAGACATAAAATCCTGAAATTTTACTTCATGGTGCTTAGTTTTATTATATATATACACACACACATAATATTTATATGTATATATGTATATTTTTATATATATAAAATATTTATTTAAGCAGAGTTGAATAAAATGAAGAATGTAATTTATCTAGTTTAAAGATAAGAGGTAACTAAAAGAATAAGATCCCTTCCACTTGAATGTAAACTATTTAAAAACACCATACTTGAGACTCATGGAAAATATCTGCTATCTATCCAATAATAAAACTTCAGAAAGACCAAAAAGTTGGTATGACTGAAGTACAATGTACAGGTTGCTATTAGAAGTAATAACACATCCTTCCTATTTCTTCAGTTGAAGACAGTCTGGAAAGCTAAATGCACTGATTGACTAAGTTTGAAAGGAGTGTGGGGAACAGTCTGCAAAATGCACTGAACACACATGTAAAACATATTCAGGTGTGCTTCCTGCTTCTGGAGTCTGTTGGGCTAGTGGGTGATTGCCGACTAAAGGCAAACCTCAGAGAAGCTGTAGTAGAGAAGGAATATGATTTTTTTGTGTGTGTTTATTTTATTGGAAGAGCTTGGCAGTGGGCAGTGTGTTCCCTGTGAAAACAGTGTCATCAAAGAATACCTGTTTAAAGTAATGGGTGATTAAAGAACAGCTAATCAAAATGACAAGAAACAGATCAACAGAACCCCTGGGAACTTCATCCATTTCTTCCAGAAACTTATGGATGATATCACTGAAGTATGCGCTGGGGTGTGTGACCTCACAAAACTGCCTTGATCCCAAAGGAAGGGAAATAGTTAAGGAAATGCTAATAATCTTTAAACGTTTTTAGGGAGACCTAAGGGACTACGGACCAGTACCCCTGAAGTCTGTACCTAGATAATTGGTCTATTAAAAGAAAAAAAATCTCACAGGATAGAATTTCCACACAACTCTGGAAATCTGAGAAATGTCGAAATTGTCCATGATAACAATCAATAAGATGACAGAGGAAATTCAGTATTGATGGATGTAATGTAGTGTACAGGTGGAAAAGTGGATCTAATGTTACATTTAAAACAGACTTCAAGCTGACTTCTGCTAGACAGGAATAAAATGTTGGTGTTGTAATACAGAACATTGTTCTCCATAGTTACGACCCAGACAAACATTAAGAAGCATTAGGAAAAGAAAAAAGAAAATGAACAAATAAAGAACATTACTGTGCCATTATGTATGCTGGTTTCATTTTTCTCCATTTAGGAGAAATTTTCCCCCCTTTTTCCCAGTTTTCTTCATATGAGAATATAGCGAAACTGAAGGTATTGCTCCAAGGAAAAGACTTTTCTTTAACTTGGAAAAGTCTACAAAAAGGGAGAATATAATAACACTGTAAATAATTATGAGTAACACTGGTAAAAGTTTGTAGGGTATGATTGCTCAGTTTTCTTTCTCAGCAGAAGAATCCACTAATCCTACTAATACAAAATACTGCTTCTCATTCAAGTAGCCCCTGAGCTACAGACTACTAGAGCATTGCAGTAGTTGGGGGAAGATCACCATGTGCTTGCTCTGTGATCTTGCGGAGTCTTAGCTAATGTGGAAGACAAACCATTAGTCTTAGGAAGAGTTATGATGTGACCTGGCATGGTCACTCTTGTGTTAAGCATTTGTTACAAAAACTTCCAATATGTTTTCCTTTTCCCTCAGGCCAAACTGAAGTTGCATATCCAGAATCCTAGTGCACCTGAATTGGTTCATTTTCTCTTTACACCACTACATATGGTAAGGTGTGATAACTCTTTCCAATATTTTCCTTCAGAACTTTTGTATCTATATGCTCTATAACCTTCTCAAGGATAGCAAGATTGAAATGCTATGTCCCTGGACAATAACTAAGGACAAATGTGTGTATCAGAGGATGATATACTTTTTAGAAAAAAAAAACAGATCCTTTTCTGCATGTCTTTCTTTACGTCTTTTAAATCTGTTTATTTAAATCATCCTTAGCTTTGTGTGTGTTAAGGTTTGTCATGATTATTTCTAACTAGCAATAAAAATAGAGATAATAATTTATATAATGCAGAAGGAGTATTGGAAGCATAGCCATTTGTTTAATTAATTGAAGTGTTTTATGATGAGTAGAGAAAATTAAATAGCACTGTCAAAAGTCAGTCTAAACATAAGATGGTAGCTGACTAGAACAGCAGCTCTTCTGCAGGAAGTGGTTTTTAGTTCATCCTCTACATTAGGACACACTGTTAGCTTCCCAGAAGTTACCTTTACCCCCCATTTTGGTAATGAATGTTTCCTAGTAACACTATAGCCACTCTGTGTTCAGATGAACTTTATGACCGATATAGATGTTCTTTTATTTTAATACTGGGACTTAGGTGGTGCAGACAACAGGAGGCCCAGAACTTGCTAGTACAGTACTCAGCCCCCTCCTAACGAAGGATACTATAGACTTCCTGAGATTTACCGTCACCAGCGAAGAAGGGCAGTTGTGGATGTCACTGGGTGACACGTGGACTAAAGCGAGGTAAGGAAAAGCCTTTGCATGTTTTAGAGATGATCTCAACTCAAGTTTATTAGTGTGGTCTTAACCGATTGTCTACTATCAGCAAACTTCATATTAGTTTGGTAGACTCCTTGAAATTATTCCTTGAAGTTTTTGGAAAGGAGCCCTTTGCTTCATTGGGATTTTGGAGAGGTTTGGTTTTAGGGGTTGCATGGAGGAGGAAATTTCAGACAGTAATCTCCTTTCTGTCCATGGAACTGCCCTTTTCATGTTCTTTTCTGTTTTGGCAATCAGCTATTTGGACTTGATTAAAAAATATATTTTTAAGAAAGTGCATTCAACAGCGCTTAAAAATAAAATACAAACTGATTTTATTTTTCAACTGTTAATGCTTATTAAAAACTTAAAATTTGCAATCTCTTTACCCTTCAAAAGCATAATAATAAGCTATAAGTAAAATGTTTATAACTTCTGAGCAGTGGTTGTTGGCTGAATCATGTTAAACATACTTATCCTGCACGTTACATCTAGTGGAATTCACTATTATGGTTTGGTTTGGCTTAGCTAAAAACTAACTACTTTGTACAGAATGGTTTTGAGTTGGCTGTATAGTCTGAAATTACTTAGGTAAGTAGAACGTTTTTAATTAGCAGTGTGCCTTAACTCTGACATCTGTGGTGGAGTAGGGCTTGGGGTAATGGTTAAGCATGCAATGACTTGGGTTGAAATGAGTCATGTATTTGAGTATACTCATCCTTATTCTTAGAGTCCAGATCAGGAAATAAACATCTTTCGGTTGGATTTCTAGAGGAAAAAAAAAATAGTAGTTGAGTACTTCGCTGGTAGAAGAGTCTGAGAGTCTGAACAACAACAACAAAACCCTAGAATGTGAAAGGATGAAAATCCTGGGGGTAGGAAGAGCAAGGTACAACTCCTCCTCCTCCTCAATCTCACTCTGCTGCACAAAATTTCCAAGATTCTCCTTCATTGGGCCGTTTATCTTAAAATTGCAAAATGAGCTGGAATCATCTCTTGCAGCTCCTCATGATTGCCATCATCTGCTTACCCTCACCTGCCCAGAGCTCTTCTGGCTTCGCTGCAGCTTGCAGTGGGGCTGACTATGGAGATTCACTTGCAGCCCTGGAACCCATGCAGGGTATAGGATCACTGAATGAAATAACAGACTTCTTGTCTTGGGAACTACCATCATCGTTCCCGTAGTACCTTCTGAAAAGAAAACAGCTTAGTCCCAAAAGAAGTATCTCCTGTTAGAGTAGGAAGGAAAAAAGTACTTGGCATGTAAGTGGTTGAGCTATAGGCATTGAAAATGGTCTGTTTGGCTTGCGGTATACTGTGGTGCAATTTAGCAAAAAGTGAGCAGTAATGCTCAAGGGATCTAGTACTTGCTAATGGGCTAGTAAATGTTGACCCCTTCTGTAACTGGTTTAATGGACAGCACTTGTTACTTGATCCATTTTCAACAGTGCCAATAATAAGAACATTAAAAGACTGTAATGCATATTCTCCCTTCTGCTACTACTGTAAAGAGACAGTAATTTATGCTGCAGGGCAGGATGTTATGTATATTGCAAAGGCAGAGCATCAAAGCATTAATTTAGCTATTGTGTAGAAAAATAAGAGAATGCTAAAGGAGCTCTAAGAAGTCATACAGATTAAAAAAGTAGGCTGCAAAACAGCAAATGTGCTGATAATTCTTGTTTTGTAGAGTGTAAAGGAAAAAGAAATTTATCCTCTAATTTTTTTATTATTATTATTTTATGTAGGTAGGTATTTCTAGCTCTCTCTTAGCAATCAAGGCTCTGTGCCTACTTTCAAGTATTTTAAAGCAGAGTGTTTCTTTGAAGTCTTTTGTCTATGCTTTAACATAAAGACAGAATTGCAGTACTTCTTCCCATCTAACAATGAAAATAAATACCAGATTTGTTTGTAATTGATCCTTCTATTAGTCATCCTTTACTATGAGACGGAATTTTGTTGTGTCTTAACTCTAGCTAGTTCTTAGGGCAGGACCAGTGTTTCTGCTAAGCACAGCAAAGAGCGTAGCTGTGGTCAATGAATAATTCTTTCTGCCAATTTTCTGCATTTTAGCATAATTATTTTTGTGCTGTGATTCCAGTCTTCTCTCTATTCCTAAAAATTATAAAGCATTTCAATTCTAAGGAAAACTCTTAAAAATACTTGTATGCTCCCTTGCCACAGATCTCTAATTTACTTTTCATGCAGAGCGGACTGGCCCAAAGACCAGTTTATTCCACCCTACGTCCCTCGTTTCCGAAATGGTTGGGAACCTCCTTTGCTGAACTTCATAGGAGCTCCGAAGGACCAAGAACTAAATCATTTGGCTGAGTCTGTGGCAAACGTTGCAGAGCAGCAGAGGAAACAAGAAATGAGAAGATTGTCAGCTGAGGTAGGTTAAGTACTGTAGTGTTTCTTTAATTAGTTGTTTGCTAAAATAGTTAATTAGTTAAATGAAATTCCTTCCTGAAGAGGTTTTCCTACCTCTGTTGGGAGAAGAATCCAGACTCCTAAGATTCAGTTTGATTTCTCTCTTGTGCTTTCAGATCCATTTGGTTTTGACTGCATATACTGTGTGCAGAATATGGAGCTATGTGTGTCTTCATCTTTCTTGTCTTCGAATGAACATCTATGCACAAACACATTAAAAAAAATTAAAATCAAAGGAAGGATTTTAGAAGGGTCACTTGATTGCTATTTGTGCTTCAGGAAGATATTCCTTACATTGCCATTTTGGGCCTTTGAGCAGGGTTCAGCTTTCTTGTGTTGAGTTACTGCAGTGAGCATTCCTCTGTGCAGGAGGGACTGTTCTTTGCCCTTTGGCAGCACATAACCCTGGGCAGGTGCCTGCCATTTCATAGGTGTGTTAGGAGACTGCCTGTCAATATACAGGGATGTGATCCAGAGATGGCAAAAGCTAGAAAGGACAAGCCATTTCTGTCTCATGAAACTTTCATTATTTAAAAAGATGAAAAATCAGAACATTTTTGTGGTTAGGGTATTTCTCTCAAATATAGTAGACCAGCGTTTAGTCATAGGCAGGCTGACCTGAATTCGCAATATATTGTATAACTGGCTGCTATGGGCTGACTTTCCCCTGCAGAGCAGTTCTCTGCAAAGGAGATAAAGCTTCCTCCAAAAAGTTTATCAAAACTTCCCATGGAAAACTTGTCACAATAAAACTCTGTTTTGAGGAAAATCTTCATTTGCTTTAAAAAAAAAAAAAATCCTACTCAGATATAGAGATGAAAAAATCTGAGTGAAACTTTTCCTAAGTAATTGAGGCTATCATGATTCGCATTTGATTTCTTAAAATACCTTGGCCTCCTGTGTAAGGTCTCTCCGCAGCAGCAATTCCAGGGCAAGAAACGCTGAGCTTCTTTATAGCTGCAGAAAGCTGCAGGTGCTCAGCTGGAAAGATCAATGCGAGTGTAAAACGCTATTTGTCTGCAGCAACCTGACTGTCCTACAGCAAGGGATGCCAGCGTGGCTGCCTTACTTATTCATTCACATTTCTCAGGTGGGATAACACCATGCGTGATGCTGCTGTGGTGACTTCCCGGCCCTTATTACTACCAGTGATTGATCTGGCACCTAGCAAAATACATCAGATATCTGGTTCTTACAATTCTTCTTTCCTTTGCCATTCCCAGTCTGAACGATGTACATGTGGTTTGCGCCGCAGGGGGCTCAAGGTGAAGTCACCTCCCATGATGGTGACTTCAAATGGCAGCAAAGCAATGGGGAACCAGTGATTGCAATCCAGTGAGGCTGAGGCAGTGCAAGTAATTTCTGTGTGAAATAAAACAAATTTCTACTCCCCAGGTATCTTTCTGCTGTAATGTATAAACTAGCTGACACTTGAGATTTTCCTCAAAGAGATTTTCCTAATGTATTTTTAAAGAATATTCTGCATATATGGGTTTCTTTGTTCTTTTCACTTCACAAGCCTCAGCCCGGCAAATAAATGCCTCTAGGCAGTAGTTCTCTGATACATAAATGTAGTGGGTAACTCTTATGTAGCCACACAGCAAGAAAAATCAGAGAGATAAGAGAATTTCCAGTGAAGCTCAGTTGTTCTAACTTGTGCAACAAGATGATGGTATAAGGAAAAAGAATTGTAGAAGGAGCAACTTCTGTATAATAATCTTCAGAAATTAAGTGGAGATTAATTTATTTGGGTCAGTGAAATTTAAAGTAGTACTTACTACAAGCAACCTATTATTGCTGGATTTAAGATTGGGCATTTGTGAAGAGCTGCTATTTAAAAAGAATTTAGAATTTTGCAAAGGGTCAAATATGCTTATTTAACTCATATAAGTGCTTGTAATAAACAGATTATTTTATTTAATTAAAATCCTTAATTACACTGAGTATCACTTTCCTTCTTGCATTTATTCACTGACTTCAGTTATATTCAATTGGAGGGTGACAGAAATAAGCCACAACTTATTGAGGAGGCTTTATTTCTTACCAAAACTTAATGTTAGCTTGCTAGAATTTTCTGTGTTAAAGTGTGCATATAAAATAAAAGCTCAAAACAGTTTCTGAATGTAGTTTATTTTAAAGCCATTCAGTCATTGTTGTTTGCAAGTTCTGTTGCTGTCTTGATACCTAAAAGATGACATGAACCTTGCCCTGGAGAACTCTCTTTTCTAAAGAACATCCCCTGCAATATTAATGCAGTGGGATGACTTAGGGAAGAAATTCTTTTATTCTTCTTTTGATCTCTCTGCTTGTGTTGGAAATGCAGAAGTTATTAACTTTTCATGGCAGATCCACAAGCACCTGAGAACAGGGGCATGCAGATGCTGCCTGGGCCCTTGGGGCTCCTGCCTTAGGTGCAATAAGCCCCGTGCTGTTGGTGCGCAGGTGACACTAATCCACCTTGTGGCTTTGTGTGTTTTTCTTTGTCTTGCAGCCTCCTGGCGTTCCCGACTACCCTCCATCCGACGGGTATGCATTCAGTAACACTGCTTACAAAAGAGGGCCTCTCCCGGACCAAGGGGCCGCTGTCGCTGCCTTTAAGCAAACTGTTAGCCGGCACGTAGATAGGTAACACGGAGTCGACGTCGTACGTGGTGCTGTGGATAACTGTCCCGACTTAGTGCTGCTGGGGTGGAGGTGTCTGTAGTCGCCTCTGGTTTTCGTAAGGAAGTGATTCTGGTTTGCAGGGGGTGTTTTGGTTTTGCCTCTTTAAGGCACATCCTTAAGACTCTTCCAGTATATTCTCTGTGGTATGATCCTCTTTGTGCCCTGTAAATTGATGCTTTGGTTAAAAATGATGTAGTGGAAATTTAAATCTATCAACCTGAATCAGAACTCTGGATCTTCTTGTTTGCACTTTAAATTTTATTTTTACTTTTTTTTTCATATTTTTTGAAAGGTATGCTTTGTTCTTTATGCAACTACAAATAATTACAAATACACTCTGAGATTCATCTGTCATTGTTTTGAATGGTTATTTGGTTTGTGTAGCTACTCACTTGCTGCTCCTTGGCGTTCTGCTTTTGTTTTTTGGGCTGGTGCAGAAGCAGCCCCTTTCAGAATCTAATCATTTCTTCTCTCTTTTCCCAGTGTGTAGTTACACAAAATGCTCTGAAATGTTTGCATAGCAACCAGAGTCTTTTTGCACATCCTTTTTCATCCCCTCTGTGTTAGTCCAAATCCAAATAGCTTAAGAAGATCAGATGTACTGATCCTTGCAATCTGGGCCTTTGGTGTATGGAGAATTTGTCTCTGGGCAAGCTGTGGGAGTAAATCAATAATGACCTTATGACCTGTACTTTAGTTTTCGTGTCATGGAATATGCTTCAGTTAAGCTTTGGGGGTAAGATTGTTGGCTTAACGAAACAAAAACAAACAAAAGCATTGCTTTAACTATTTTGATGAGAACTATTGCACATCTAGATTTGAGACATGTGCCAAAAGATTCTTATGCTAATCTGCATGCAAACAAGTTCCCCCATGCTATTCAGGATGAAGATTTGATTCTTTTTCTGAGATTTGGTTTTTATTCTTAACAGCAGTGGTAGTCATCTGTAATGTTTTCCTCAAACTTTCTTATTCCTCGGGCTCTTCTCTCAGGGTCACTCAGCTTGCAATCTGGATGATCTATACTACATTGCCTTTCTCTTTTATCTGTAACATGATAAGGCCTGTTTTGTCCTCCCAGAGTAAGAGTATTCCTTCTTAGTGCCTTTGCCCCCATTTCAGGTTTCAAGAATGGGACTCACCCCAGTGAGCTGTAGATGGTGTCAGTGTATCTGGCAGCATCTGAATTAGTCATTCAAGCTCCCTTTGTAGTGGGTAAAGAGAATGGGTGCTTCTAAGAAGCAGTTCAGGTAAGGTGAAGATGGTCTTTTGAAAGACGTGAAGCCAGAGGTATGGATTTCTCACCATCGACTGCAGGAGAGAGTCGAGATGACTAGAGCCGATGCAAACATCTGCAGCCCGTAGTTATCTCCCAGCCTGTCCAGTCCCACATAAACATTCTCATTTGCTAACTGGCTCTTGGGACGTGCAATATGAGCTCATTATGGGGGAAAGCTGTTAATCTGTGTTACCATAAGTAACTTCAATTTAAAGATATTCGTTAAAGCAACTGTGAAGAAGCAGGTGGTACGGTAGGTTCAGGAGAGGAAGAAGTAAAAGCTGACCATTTCAACAGCTTTTTGACATTTATTTAATCACAGAGAACTTCATGTTCAAACGTGTCAGCATCTAGAGTAAGACATTTTCCTTGGACAGCTTTAACTATCAGGATCTTAAATTTCCAGTGCGTTATTAGAGTCAACATGGAGCTCCAGTGATCAAGGCTGAATCTGATGCTATCCAATATAGTCTGAATGTAATTCTTCAGCAAATTGTAGGTGTCAAAATAACATGCTGTGTGATTTATTTTTTTGTGGTGTCATTTGTGGAAGAGGACCCTTAAAGGCTTTATAATCCACAAAGTTCCCACATGACATGCACAGGAGAGTGAAGAGTTGCCATTACAATATATCCAGTGGGCTATAAGAAACACGATGGATGGAGGAAAGCACTGAGAATATTTCAGGCCCAAGAATACTGTTTGGCTCATTAAGCTAGACTTGAAGAGTTATGATGCCTTCAAAATTTGTAGTCACTGACCTGTCTATGTTCTAGGGATGTTTCTGTTGATTGCAACAGAGTTGGGTAAAATGTAAAGTGTAAGCATTTCTTTGTAAATTCTGCCAGAGTTAGAGTTCTTGGGCGATCAGGATGTTTAGCTGCAAGTTTCCCAGCACTGAGTTCAGAAAGGCAGCTTAATATTAAAAGTAGCTTCAGAAGTACTCTAGTCATAACCCTAAAATGGTGAGAAAGCACTTCAAAATTGGATAAATTTTGAGTGGGTGGCTGAAAAGTTCGGATTACTCACCTGTCTTTCAACTTCATAACAACTATTCTGCAGGCAGTGGTTCAACTCGTACTTTTCAGTCTTCCTTTAAATGCTTTTAGTGTTTTGTCCTTCTTTCAAAATGCCACATTTTCAATCTGAATGCGACTGTTCCTTTGTTCTGCTCTCTAAGTCAAGTGAGACAGTTCTCCACAGCCACGCAATAGCTAGGTAAGCACTGGAAAACCCAGGTGTGCCGGGGAGCCGCGGTCACCCTGTGAACATCAGCGGTCAGATGCATTTATATCCCTGCACTGTGATATTGTATGCAGCTTTTCATGCCATTGCTTGTTGTAATCTTTTCATTTTTTTTTTCAACTTTACTATGTGTACAGATTTGGGTTGTCACTTGAAATAGGCGAATAATGGTCCTCTTTCTTTTAGATGGTTTTTGAGGAGGGAGGGACATTTCTGACCTGAAAGTAATAATACATCAAAGAACATAATAGCTTTTCGCCCACGTGGGTTTGAACAAATCTGAACAGATCTTTCCTCAAAGAAACAGAGAGCTACTAAGGTGTACTGTGGTATACTCCATTCTACAGTGAACCCTGTTAATAAATATCTAGAAATCATTTTTCATTTTTAGCTAGTATAACAACTCAGGTTTGTTAGTATTTATAGTATCTTATAGTCAACTAGGAGAAATTTTTTCTCCTAGGCTTTTTTTGTTTTTCAATTAGCAGTTTAATCCCATTAGAATCAATACCAAAAATTATTAATTTATATGTGATCTGAAATTTATTTTATGATTAAGCTAGAAATATAATTTAATAGAAGGCAAAGGATTGTACAAGATGCTTTGTACAAAAGGCAATCTCAGTGTATCCATCTGCTTTTAAGGCAACCTAAAGTAGTCTCATGTAGGAAAATGCACTAAATCTAGTATATGTATTTATGCAATGGCATCTGCTAATCCAAGTTATCATACATATTGCAAGCTATGAGTCAATAGAAAGCCCCCAGTTTGAGTTACAGGTAACTCAAATGCTTTTTTATATGTATATATATTTATTTTTTTCTTTGAAACTTAATCAGTGTATTATGAATAAGTCAGGGTTATAGCAGTGTGATCTTAGGGTGATTTTTGTTTGTTTGTTTGTTTTTTGTTTAAGTGCTTTGCAGATTGTTAAATAGAGTGTTTTCTTAATTTTATTGGCTTGAATGCCTCACTGAAAAATGCTGGGCTTTGTTTTACAGAAACTACGAAGCACACAATAAAGCACAGCCCAAGAAATATGCCAAATGCAAGTATGAGTTTATGGCAAGAAACAACAGCGAGCTTTCTGTCTTGAAGGATGAGATTGTGGAGGTAATTTTTTTGCAAAGAGAAGATATTTTCTAGTGCCTCTGGAAGCACTATCTTTCCTGTGGTCAGTGTGACCGTCTCAATTAATGTCTTCAACCTTTTTGTCAGATTTATCTCCATTAATATGGAAAACTCAAGTAATTATGCTGCCTATACTGTAACACTAAAGAGACTTTGTGCTGTCTTACAACTTGTTGCTGTAGAAGTTCACACCATAAATATATGTGTGTGTTCTCCTGTCCTCTCCAGTGCTACTTTTCAAAGCATCCTTTGACAGTATTTCAGTAACCAGCTCTGTGTACCATCTGTGTTCACACAGGGCATAATGAAAGGCTGTCCATTCCGGGAAGGGCTGGTAACTTGGGAACTGGAGAAGTGTAGAAGGGAGGGAGCAGTAAGGAGAAAATGTTTGATGTAAGATCACACTGCAGATAGTCAGAAATCAGTTTTCTGCTAGCCAACCTGTACTAGTCCCTCCTTTACTCAGAAATGCTCAGTCTCCAAATTTGTGCCTTCCTAGAATGACGCATTCCTCCATGCTTGGAGTTACATTTTCTGATTGTCAGCAGTAGATGGACTGTTGAGATGCCATCCATCATCTTTGCACGGGCGTTTCACTGCTGTCCCTCACATGTGAGCTGACCTGAGTTCACTAAATGAGTTCATTAAATACTTTTCTTTCAAGTCCTTTCTTCAGATGTGTGTTTTAAAAAGTGCAGCACTACAATGTACTATTAATTATGGTGATAATCAAGGATAATCAGTGCTTCCTTAGCAGCGTCTATGTAAGACCTGTCAGAAAACATGAAAACTGGCAAAATTGCAGTTTTGTTTTTGTATTATGCAAAGACTAAGTGCTGACAGGAGAAAAGTAGGAAAACAATATGTAATTAACTTGCCAAATTATTTCAGATTCTAGATGACAGGAAGCAGTGGTGGAAGGTTCAGAATAAAAGTGGCAGTGCAGGCTTTGTGCCAAACAACATTTTGGACCCACTGAGAAGTCAAGAAGGTGGTTCAGGATGGCCAGAACCTGCATATACCCGCACCATCCAGGTAAGCCCGCTCTTTAGGAGCAATATTTTCTTTTGAAGTGGACATGCATGTGTTTTGGAGGACAGATATCAATAACAAAACTTAGTATTGCATGTTCCACTGATATAGCAGAAGACTTTTTTTCTTTCTTTTAAAGGCTGAAGTTGATTTCTATATTGTTTAGAGTCTGACACGAGAATAAAGTTGACAGAAATATAGTGAAGTCTTTAAGTGTTTTTTTGTTTTTCTGCTTGTTTACTGAGAGGTGGTAAATTCCATCCTAATGGAAGTTTATGCGTTTATTTTAATTGCAAATATCCTTTGTGGATTGATAGCTGTTGATGCCAAAGAAGGAGTTTGAATTATTTAAGGTAGGGTCATCTTTGTTTTCTTTAGGAGAGTGAACATTAACTTCTCTTTTCTGCCTTTTTGTGTGTCTCTATCTTGGTCTTGAATTTATTTAATTACTGTAATTTTGGAGTTGTAAGAAAATAGGTGCCTGAATTCACAAAGCAGCTGTTTTTCAATTGTCATCTGTGTACATCAATGGCATCTAGGCTTCTGGCCTAATTTTTATGTTGTGGTATAGAATTAAGTATTTTTTGTTATTTTTTGTGTACATAGACTTACAGGATAAAATAATAAAAGCAAGCAAACAAGAAAGAGCAGACAGGAAAAATTAATCTTACCCCAGTGTGGCTATCAACCGAGTAAGATTTTGCATGATACAGTTGTACTGTGCATTCTTGCACTAGGTTTGAGTGGGCTGCAGGCTTGTAAACAAGCAAGGCAAATGTGCTTGGAGCAAGCAGAAGCTCCAGGCCTGCCTCTGAATCAAACTTTCAGTCCAAATGCAAGCGAAACTTGTGTTAAAAGTTGTAATTTATTTAAGTTAATTTAACTTAATATTCATTCCTTGTGTCTAAGCACTCCAGCTGATGCCTGAAAAGCTAGAAGTACCATGATGCTGCTGTTAAACTTTCTTTATTGCAGAATGGTCTAAAAGTCACAGTTGAAACTGTCACTGTGGCAGATGCTGTATGCATCACTCACATGAAAGATGCAGCCTTTCCACTCTTCCCAGAGATATGCAAAGTCTCTCAAGAAACATGTCTTAGGGTATTTCTGGCCTTCCACTCTGGTAGACCTCTCTTGAGCTTTGTGGTCTTCGAAGCAGACTGTTTCTGAGTTTTTTTTTTTTTTTTTCTATCCTTAAATATTTGCCAAACACCTTTTGCACTCTTTTGAAATTGATGGGTTTTTGTGTGTGTGTGAAATGAAGCATGTGTCTAGAGTGCTTTTCAAACCCTCCTTTAAAGATATGATTTCTTTTTTTCTTTAAGCGCATGTAACTGTGTGTGTTTGACATTTGCTAAGAAATATTGAGCAGACTGAGTGTAGTTTTGAGTAGATATTTTTTTCTGTAACACACTGCAGGTTTTGAAGTCTTCCATATGAAATATTTACATGCCATGAGAAATAATAAAATCCCCATTTTCACAAAGCATTCTCCACAAACTGGGGCAGAGAGTGGCATTTAAGATGACCTGGTTCTTTCCCCTCTGTCAGGTGGTTCTCTACAGTCCATTGTTTATTTTCGTTGTACTTTTCTTTATATATGAGCTTGAGATGCAATGAAACTATTTAAGAAAATAATGAGTTACGCAGGTTAAAGGGAGTCTTTGTCAAGGCTTGTGTCAGTAAAGTTGATCTTAATTGTATGGTGACATACTGTAAATTTGGGACTCCTGAGTGTGCTCACCAGTCTCTTCTGTCACAGACACATGGTTTGTTTGGGCCCCATTTGCGTAACGGTCTTTATTTTGATCATGGTGCTGCTATTTTGGTGAGGTCAAATGGGAAAACTTGTAGGCAGGGCAGGAAAGAAAAGCTCATTCCCATCAGTGTCTTTGGGGAAACACAGAGCAGGAGTGGGTTCTGCACAGGTTTCTGTCAGTCTCTTCAGTTAGCTTTTGTTGTAGCTGTGAAGCATTTGAGGCCTTTCAAAGTGGTGTGCTAACAAGGTGGTGAGCACCTTGGTCCTATTTATGCTGAGGATTTATATTTGTGTACAAGGTTAGTGTGTTTGTTTACAGACTACTGGCCTTCAAAGCATAGGTGACAAAAATATGTTTTCAGGTTATGGAGGGCTAAGGATTGCATTGAAACATTATTTTTGCATTCAATTATTCTACAGACTGAAGACCTTTCTCAAAGGTGGAGGTCAAGTTATTAGAGTTATTCTCAGAAGAGCAAATTCATTTCAGCTGTGCTCTGTGCCTCCTGCTGGTGGCCTCTGAATGGGCAGACTGGATTAAATTTTGATTTTTCACTCAATCCAATTTAGAATTCACGTCCAAATACTTACTTCAAAGTACTGAGTAGTTTGTTGTGATATACTTGCAGAAATATTACATCCTCTAGGTGTCCCTGCTTGAGTAGGGGGGTTGGACTAGATGATCTCTAGAGGTCCCTTCAGTCACTCTGTGATTCTGTGATTACAAGCAATATGATAGTTATTTCATAATTTCTGTGTGTCCAAGACTGTAACATAACCTTTATCATGGTCAGGAAAGACTCTTGAATTAGTTCCTGTAAAACAATATTCTTAACCATATAGTACTTCTCTACATTTAGTAGAGCATTTTGATGCTTGTTTATATCTTCAACTAAAGTTAATCACTGGTTATCAGTGTTTCCTGTGGCCTAGGGCCATTTTGGTCTGGCTTTCATCATGAAACAATGAACTTCACCACCCATTGTATATGAATGTAAAAGTTTCCCAAGCACTTTAATGTCCTGGTAGACCTAGAGACCAAGTAATAAATGCATTTTTTTTTTCCTGACTGGGCATTTTATTAACATTTTCTACTATTCTAAAGGGAAAACTGGAAAATATAATTAGGCTAGAGGCATGTATCTTTGTGGGAGTGACAATTTATCTCATGACAACCTTTGTGAATGAAGCAAGTATTTTGTCCATGATATGCATGAAATACTAAGGCACAGAGCATGAAGTCTTATTAAAAATAAATAAATGAAAATAAAGCCACACGACTGTCCTCAGCATTGTGGCAGTGCATCTAAGGGCATGGTGCAGTCTCAGGTGGAAAGCCAGGCTGCGCTGCCCTTGGTGTCAGGGTGAGCATGGTCCATGCCAATGACCGAGTTGTCTCCTGAGATCCCAGACTCGTGTTCCCCACAGTGACTGTGCTGATTTGGCACAGCATTGCTCAGTGCTGACCAGCTGTCAGTCAGCAAAAGCTTAACTGTGGAGGTTTGTGTGGAAATCAACAGTATTCTGTCATAGGCCTATCTTAATTAATCTAATAGTTTAAGCTGTTATTTTTTTAAAATCTTTTTTCCTTCATTATTGCATTTCAAATTCTTATTACTTCCAAAGTTATTGCAATAGAACACCTTTTCTATATAGTCTTTTGTTGTTGTGATGCTTGAGCACCAAGGCAAAATTCTCCACCTCATTTTGGGCAAGTATCCTTTGCCTTCCTTGGCAACATACCATCACAGGCTTTCTGTCAAGTCTCTTTATTTAGCAATTCTCCTAAAATATCTCTCTGTGGGTATTGGTTTCCCCTCAAGCAGAACATTTGTGCCCAAACTTGGTTCTTAGTGTCATACTTACCTTTTGCCAACTGGTCTCTTTCCTGCTGATCACAAAGTGATCAGACATAGTTGCCAGGTGCTCAGATTGTAGTGGCCAAAGAGATGTCAGAATTCTTGACTGTGAGCCAGTATCTGTTTTACCTCCTTTCATAGTAAATACTTTTTAAAGTTACTATCAAATCGGAACTTTTTGATCTAAAAAATAGTGATTTTTCTGTCCAGTTGAACATTGTTCCAGTCCCAAATTGTGGGATGGCATTATACAGAAGGGCCATTGAATATCTATAAAAAGGAATTGATTAATAGGACTTAAATGTTCCCAGTTCACCTGCTAAAAATATTTTGTAATAAATGGGGGCTCATACCATCTAATACCAATTTGAATAATTAAATTCCATTAAATTTTCTTACCCGTTCCTTCTATTCTAAGGTGCATCTTGCTTTCTAGCCTGCTGTCCTGGTATCAGTGTTTTCATTTCAGAAGTAATTGCCTGCCTATGGGGTAGAAAGACTCATATATGTCAAAAGGGTTAGATTTGATGATGCTAGTCATTATCACACACAACTTCTTTCTGCCTGCTGCTGTGGGCTTGGGATTCATAAATCAGATTAAAAGATATATTTTATACCCTACAAAATGTGAGTTAGGTGCCGTGCAATGGGATTTTAACAGCCAGCTGGCTGGCTGCAAGTAATAGCCAAGCCCATTGAAGGAAACCTCCCTTGACATTTTCTCTCCCCATCTTGGGTACTTCATTGTCCCTTTGGTCATAGACAAACAGTTGGTTCACGTTGTCTGAAAACTAGTCAAAGGAGGGAGGCATCTGTCCCAAATGGGAGAGCCTGGCCTGAGTCTCAAGAAAACACCCAAAGCACCATGCTGTTGACAAAACCAAGGCTGAATGCTCTGCCACCCTCTTGGTGAAGATCTGTCCCTGTGCAGGCAAGGATGTGACAATAACATGTTCCAAAAGAGGATAAATAGGAAGCTCTGTGTTTTTATTAACTTAATGAGAGCATTTCCTAGCAATTATGCTAATTATGGTTAATATGTGATGACTCTTTAATATTAAGTCTGTGTTTTCCGTAGTTTGAAAACATACATACCTTGTTTGTAGTGTATATTTTCACATATATTGTTCTCAATTTTTCTCCAGTGATCAAGAGTTACAGTTGATATTCATCAGTTTTCCTGAGACTCATGATCTGACTGAAGAATAGCTCAAATCATACAATATCTTGATTTTTGGCAAGATGTTTATAAAGATAATCAAAACCTGCATTCATTGTGTGGAATAGAAAGATGTTTCTGTTTAAAAAAATGCTAGAAAGCTTCTCTGTTATACAGTTATTAAAAATCTGGGTATATCAGCATTGTTCCAAATAATTTGATGGATTTGTTCCAATTTTGGTGAGTTACAATTTGGCTCATCATTCAAAAAAATAAAGAGGGGGAGGAAATAAACATCATTCTGGTAGAAGTCAGCAAAATGCTGGGTACATATCTGTCAGCAGTAATGTTTACATCATTTTGTAAATCAGCCTACATTCTTTAGTTTAAGTGCTTTTTTTTAAAAGAAAGGAAAAAAATATATATGATTGTTAGTATTGTACAGTTGCAAGCGTTCCTCATGTTTTTCTTATGATTTATATCCTTTCTCTTTTTTTTTCTTTTTTTTTCTTTTTTTTTTTTCGTTTTACACCGATTTCTAAGTTTTCAGTCTATTTGGTTAGGTGTTTTGAAAAGAGCTCATTGTTTATATGATATCACTTATGTATGTTATGGAAACCAGTGTTAATGGTAACTCAAAAGAAGAAAATGGAAATAGCTCATTATGTTAGTTGCTTTGATAGTAAGAAGAGGTAATTATTAGCACTGATATTCTTTTGTTTTTAAATTTCTAATGTGTATAAAATTTCAGGAGTTGTGAGGCAGTTATTTTTAATTCTTTAACAATACTATTTGTTGTGTCCACTCCGTTTCCCTCACAGCAATTGTTGGGAGAGCTTTCAGAGGTAATAAATTTGCTCTTCTGATACTGAATATGAGAAATGAGTCTTTGGGGCTATGCAGTTACAAATGCTGAAGTGCATGTTTGCTTTGTTTGTAGAAATTAGCAGAAGCACCTAGAAGAAGATCTGGATATCCTCAAAAGATCTGGAGTTATAAAGGAGGGGGAAAAAGGAAAAAAAAAAAAGATACACTGATACTAACGTATAATTGGCTTTTGTGCAAAAAAATATAAAATTTGAAGCATATTTCAATTTGGCTGCAAATGTAGAAGTTGACTGAGGCTTCCTTTTTTATTTTCACTGCAACTTACAGGAGGTTGTTCGAATGAGGCTTGTGGTTGCAGTACAACAGCAGCAACTGCTTTAGTAGCATCAATTTAGAGCTATATGTAGTGTTTAGCTGTCTCTTTCTGAATTGTGATTGCAGTGATATGCAGTGGGTGCCTTGCTTTGTAATGGATCATTTCTGCTATAAAAAGAGCTAGTCCTCTTTCTTTGTTTCTGCATGTTGTTCAAGAAGGTCAGTGGCGGGGGCATACCAAACAGTGCATTGTGGGGATAATGCTCCAGAATTTTTGAATTTGTGAACAAGATAATGTTGTTTCTGAATATCAGTATGACATTTGAATTCTTGTGAAGAATTCAGCAACCTTGTTTTGGATATGCTATACTACATCTATACATTATAAATTATGGTGTAATTATTATATGCCTACTATGGCACTGAGGTTTCTACCAAAGGACAGATTTCTTTAATATTCATTATTCTGTCTGTTCTTTTTTATATTCTGCACATCACTTTTTTGTCATTTGACGTTTTTGAAAGCAATTATTGTCATTATAGAAGTAGTAAATCCAATGACTTTAAGTCTCTACAATGTACTGCAACAGCCAAACAAAAACTAATTGAGGTTAATATGTTTGAACAACACCAGGAACAAAAAAGAAGAAATAGAATTAATGAGAAGACTATTATAGGGCTATAATATATCCCTAAATAGCTGATCACTACAATTTAAATTAAGAAGGAACATAGAAACAAGGCTTGATTGGTTGGCTCTAGAAGCTGATAGGAAACATTTTTCAGTGGTGTAACTCAGTGCAGCTTGGCTGTCATGGTCCCCGTTTATATTAACCATGAAATGCCTTGCGTTCCTCCTTCTAGTTAGTTTGTAGACTATTTTGGAGACTTCTGTGTAAGGGCTCTGGCTGAGGTTTAATGAAAGCTTGATTGTTGTCAGGGCAATGATGTGCAGCTCAAACTCAGCATATGGCTCCTACAAATATTTTTCTACTTAATCTGTTATAAACCCTGTACCGCTAAGGAAATGGGGAAGGGTATTTCAGGAAGAAGGAATGAGTCTGGGGAATGTGCTCATCTATTTTCTTACCCAAAGTAAGCAGACTTCTCATAACGCAGAAACGAGGTATTGCTCCTGAGCAAACAAAGCTGAATATTAAACTTTTGAGCTATGTTGGTCAAAAACTGCAGGGAGGGAGCACTGTTGGAATAGTGAGATGTATACTTCAAACCATTTGAAAGAAAAGGGTGGTATAGATAGCTTATGAACTTTTAGGTTTGTCCATCACTGGGATCCCTTTGGGGAAGGGGTATGCCTTTTGCTGTAATTGGCACTATTCTAAAGGCAAATACGGGGAGGAGAAAGCATTCCTCAAAATTGCTCTTGAGACACGTGGTGTGTGACTTCTACCACAGTTAGTTATTAATAGCAAGATAATTTCCACAGCTACAAAACTGTATAAATTCAAAAGATGTTTCATAAAGAGGAAGGGGGAAAATATTCCAAGTATTGTGGACTTTAGTGATTTTTTTTGAATTGGATAAATTAAAGCTGTGGCTTGTAATGGTCGCACAATGGTTGAAATGTCACAACTGAATTGGTAGGAGGAGCAGGAACTTCTTACACAATGTCTATAGCTCAAGAAATAATGAGTAACCCCAATCTCATTAATCCTCACAAGTTAAAGCATTAGTCAGGCTTAGGTGTGGCTGGGTATGTTTGGTTTTCACTATTTTTTATTTAATATGTCTAAAACATATGTTTTTATACTGATAAACTTAAGAATTCAGAAATTCTGGAAGCTGTTCAAAAGGGCCAGCAAACAGAAGTTTTGAACTTAGTGCTTTCATTTATAGAAATCATTGTCCAGAAGAAAGAAATGAATTGCAGGTAAGGTGATTCTTGTGAATTCTGAGAAGCCAGGTTTGGGCAAACTTTGAAACTCATATCTAGCAAGAAAGGTGTCTTTTTGGAATAAACGAGATGAGTTGGTGCTAAACATCTGAGCGTTTTTTTTTTTGCAAAGACCTGAATTCCTCCGACTTCTTGCCCGAGCTCTATCATTGAACCACGTCTCTCTGAACCCTTTCAGAAACAAAGGATGGACCACGTTGCAAAGCAACCCGACCCGGTTCCCGTCACTCCGTCGCCACCCCCAACGCCCGCTCCCATCCCCGTGGCTGTCCCGCTCCCTCCCAGCACCCCAGCACCCATCCCCGTCCCCGTGCCCAAAGCCCCGGCCATCAGCCGCCAGAGCAGCACGTCGAGTGACAGCGGCGGCGGCAGCGTGGCACGGGACAGCCAGAGGCACAAGCAGCTTCCCGTGGATCGTAAGTTCACCCGCTCTTTTACATCTCTTTGTATGCCGCTAGTTACAGACTGTACTGTTGCAAATGCTGATAGGCTAACGTATGCTTTCCTCCTGGGTTCACTGCTGCATTACCATCTAAATCGCTTTTAAAATAATGTTTCTTTACAGTTTCATTGATGGTTAACTATATTTTGAGGGTGTTTACACCATTTTGGAGCACGTATTCAAGGCCAGAGACTTGCAGGTCTAGCTGATGCATAGGAACTCTTAGGAGAATCATTTTATAATCAGATCTTCCTAACTCTCAGGTTTTATACTGTATCAATTGAAAGCCAAAAGTTGGCTTGAAAGAACTTATGCTATAAATTGGTAATTTTTGCCCTAAAAGTTCATTTAAGCAATGCAGTTGCTTAGCTTACCACCACCTAAAACTCATGGGCATGTGTTAGCTATAGCTATTAAGGCAAACACTATCAAAAGAAAATAATGAGCTTTTGCTCAAGAGTTGGCAGCTTTTCCCATCCCCATCACCACCATCCTGTCAAAACCTCCTAGTTCCCTTGGGGGTGGGAAAGGGACCTGGGATTCCTTTCTGCAGAAAGGCTTTCTTCTTCCTGCATGCCTTCTGGAATAAGCAGCCCTAGGGGTGCAAAATGCAGCCAGGGGAGGCTGTTTTCACCTTGCCTGGTGTTGGACAGGCAAGACCCTAAGGTCTGAACTCAGCTAGGCTGGGACCGTTTTGCACCAAGACCATTTTTGTTTCATCAACAAATTATTTGGCTGGAAATTGTAAATGGAGAACAGCCTCCTGGAGAAATATGCGTTCCTGCTGTTTCCCCTAAGAAAGCTTCTACCTTTGTCCTATTTTAGATGGTGTATTACTTAAACGAAAACAGGAAACTGAATGGTTTTAAAAGTTGAGGAAAGTGAGAAAGAACTCACATAGAAATGATTGCCCAAAGTTCCATTTAAAGTTGAAATCACATGCTGTAGCAGGTGTCTTTACCCAAAGCCTAGATTGCCTTCTTTCCAGTTTATTCGGGAAGGAAAACTGCTGCTAACACCTTTACAATTCGCCATCACAGAAACACTCATAGTCTTTAGGTACCTCATAGTTATTTCTTCCAATTGCTCCTGCAAAGGACAGGGGTGGCTGTGCTTGTGTGGCTCCTGCCCAGGGAGCCACCTGAACCCTGCCAAGAGTAACAAGCAGAGACGCTGCTTCAAGCTGAGACTTCATTTTATATATTTGTAATAGCGTGTCTAAACCCAGTAAGAATCTCATGTCTAGCAGCTAAATATTTATCTCCTGGTATAGTCATGGTCTAGCTCAAATGTAAGTCCTTCAGATCTGTGTAAATAGAAGGGAGATAGCAATTTTCTTACTGTCTTCCTGTTTGGGGAAATAACTGGGTCATGCTTCGGTAACATTGCCTAAAGGCTTTACTCATGTATCTCATCCTCAGACCTTCACATATCACTGAGCATATGTCATGTCGGCATCTGATTCAAGCTCTTGAGTTGAAAGAATATATATATATACACCAACAGTCTGAATGCCTCAAAGACTTTTATTATTTGTTCCCTTACAACCTGGGGCTATTTTGTAATAGAGAAAATAGCAAAAAGAGGCTTTTGTGTGTGTGTGTGTGTGTGTGTGTGGTGGTGATTCACGAAGAAGAAGCTCATGCAGAGCTTGTTCTTTATTTTGGCTGACACACACACACACACACACACTCTCACACACAAAAAGTGGATGTTGGTCCTTGGGGAGATTTGGGGGGAATCTAAAAGGAAAGCAGAGAAGGAAGCATTTTTGCAATCCCGCGCTTTTTTTGGGAGGCAGCCATCTTCCCTTGTTATCAGTGCAACTGGAAAAAGGGAATGACTTTTGACATCAGAGTCCATTAGAGAAATTGCTGTACTGCTTGTGTATCAAAGTGAGAATATTACATAAAGCTGACTGAAAATACCATCCTAAAGAGATCCTGAGAGTTTGTGAGGTCACTTAAAGTTCTGTATTAGAGCATTTTATAGTAATACTAGAGTTCCTGTGGACAAAGTTTAACTGTGCTAAGTGAATCTCTTTCGTGCCTGAAAAGAGAGTTACACCCTTTTGGCATCTGCCTACTTTTGTGAAATGAATTATATTTTTGCATAGGGAGGAAGGGAAGAAAATAAAAGTAACGCAAAAATTCAATCAGACTTACTGAATCAGTTTTAAAATCAAAGAAAAGAAAAAGGGGGGAAAAAAGCGAAAAAAATATATTAAGGTTTACAGCAGGGTAAAAGAAGCAATCTCACTTTTTAAAAACTATAATTATTTTGACATCTCCCTGAAAGTAACCGCTGTGGTGTCCGTGTCCGTCCTCCCTCTGCAGGTAGGAAATCCCAGATGGAGGAGGTGCAGGATGAACTCATTCACCGGCTCACCATCGGCCGGAGCGCTGCGCAGAGGAAGTTCCACGTGCCACGACCTAACATCCCTGTAGTTAATATTACTTACGACTCGTCACCTGAGGATGTCAAAGCATGGTTGCAGTCCAAAGGATTCAACCCTGTGTAAGTCTTGAGGAAAGGCAGAAGAAAACTTATAGATATATAAAGCTTAAATATATATAAAATTTATATATAGTTATATTTATAAAAAGGTATTTTATATGTGTGTGTGTATGTACATATATTTTCTTTAAATTTTATGTAAAAGCCTCCATGAAGACATGCTGACTGTGACACATAATGCATTGTCTTTGCGTGTGCCACTGCATGAAGTTTTCTCTTATTTGGTGGCCCTATCTGAGTAAAATAGGATACCAGTGTTGTTCTTTCACTTAGCCAATGCATTTTTACTCATTTGTGGTCTGTTCTATCATTGTCGTGGCTCCTAGCACTGTTAACAGCCTCGGTGTGCTGACGGGAGCGCAGCTCTTCTCCCTCAACAAGGAGGAACTGAGGACCGTCTGCCCCGAAGGGTCTCGAGTCTACAGCCAAATTACGGTACAGAAATCGGCCCTAGAGGTGGGTACAACCCTTCTTGGTTGCTGATAGCCGTGAAATAAATTTTGTTTGGTTGAATTTGGTGGAAACGAATAGCCCTTTCTGTGGGACACTTGTTTTCTGTTTTGTTTTGTTTTTCCTTGGTTCCTATGATTTTGGTATTAAGTTATTAAAGCAGTAGTCCTAAAAATAGTGCCGTTCACTCCTGCTTCTAAGAAAGTTTGATAAAGCTTTGGTGGAGGTTTCTTGTACTTAAGTCTTGAAGCTTAGAGCATCGTGTCCCGTAATCAAGATCCTGAGGTTGCAGGAAGACAAATGAGCCAAAAAAGGCCCTTTGGAGAGAAATCTCAGGAGAGAGCAAAATGCCCTTTCTCTTCCTCTTCCCCTTTTATTTTATACTTGCCACATCAAGTACATAAATGTTCCTAAGGATGGTCTGCAAATGAGACTAGCCCAAGCAAGAAGCTATAGTCTTCACATCCTGCTTTAAGAGGGGAAAAAAAAGAGAAGAAAAAAAAAACTTGGGGAAAAAAAAAGTCTGTCTCGCTTCACCAAGCTCAGACTGTCTTGCTTAAATAATTAAGTTTTTACTGCCAGGCGTATTTTAAAGAGGAGGTTGGATGACAAGTGTACAATTTATCAATCAGTGTGGGTCACAGAGTTCTTTCTATCCCTAGCTTGAACTTCTTTTATTTATTTATTCTAGCCCCATTTTCCTGTTAAAGCAGGGGAGAAATGTTTTGTGTTTAGGATTATAAGCCTTTACAGAAGGGTCCAATACAATTAATCACTTTCTAGTAAAGATAAATGCAAATTCTTCAAACATTCTAAAATGTTAGTTAATGTCATTTAAATTCCATTAAAAAGAGACCTCTGTCTACTGGGATGCAAGAGTGAAAAAGAAAGTGTTAAAATTGCTTGAACACACATTTACTTGCATATCATTATTAAGTAGAACGTGGGCTGTGGTTTAGAACTTTGAAAATATTTCATTTTTCCCTTTCTTAAATATTCCTTTTTTAAAAAAGGTGTTTCAGGATGTAATTAAAAGACTTTATGTAATCTTTATCCATGGGATGTTGACTCGGTGAAGGAGGTTGGGGAAGTGAGTTTTAGCACTACACTGAAAAGAAAATTACTACACTGAAAAGAAAAGTACCTTTTTAGGAGTTCTGTGTCCTGCCAAATGACCTAGTGTCTTCATAGGGAGTTAAATTAACTTCATGGTGGTTCTGCACATATATGCGTGTCCCTCCTTTACATATCTAAAAAAGCTCTTTTCATCTTTATGGTAGAAGTTGGCTTGAAAACCAGAAATGGACCAAATTTGTAGAGTCTATCCTTTTTCCCCTCCACTCTGCTCTTTTTCTGCGTGCCTCAGTTAGCTCTCCACACTGCAGGAAACTGAGCAATCGACGCTTGTGTGATCAGTGATCTGCAAGTGTCAATAAGCAGGTACTGAGAGTTAATCATTGGATTTTGTTAGTGAAATGCTTATTATAGCTGCATATGTGTACGTAAAATAAATATTTTTCTGCTTCAGTTACCTGAGTTTTGACAGATGTGGTTGCACTAGGACCCGGTGTGGTGCAATACAAAGAACTTGAAGCACTTTCATTTCGATATGCGTAGTATTTCAAGTCCCAGGGTTAAAGAATGAGTGTCCTTATTGATGGTTATCTAAAAAAAATTAGTACAGTTCACTAGTAACAGTGATTTATCTACGTATTACCAAATAACAAGTTTACTTGTTCCAAATAACATTTTTACTGCTCAAAATGGAAACATTTCCTGCAAGAGAAGCTTTTACACATACCTCTACTGGTTGTATCATGCCTATTGTGTCATGCTTATTGTATAATCAAATGTAATTGAATACTTTTATATAAAACTTGGGGATTTGACCACAGTAGTTGTTGTATGAGATTAACAGATGACAAAATTTCATAAAAGTTCTGTAGTCCTGGCATCCTTTATGTAATATTTGTAGTGTCTGATTTCAGTAAATGACTTGGACATTAAGGACAAAGAACAATAGTGGCCAGAGATGAAATAACCCCCTGTGCTATCTAATATTGCAAAACTCTTTGCCTGGTCTTTATTTCCTCTTTCTGCACAGGATTTTCCACAACTATTTCCTGGTTCATTTCACTTTTGCAAGCCAGTGAAGGCCCTACCTGTCTCGGGTTTGGGGCTGTATACCCAAATATTGACAAACCAGATCCTCACCTGCCTTATTTGCCGACCTCAAACAGATGAAATTCAGAAATATTACTTTTTTGAGTTGTTTTGCTTTATTTTAATGGCTAGTCCATTCAACCTCGTATCAAACCAGAATATAAAACATGAGAGGAAGCAAAACTCCTAATGGAATTTTGTGGCCACTCTATAAACATGACCTAGTAACGGACTGCAAATACAGGAAGGTGTTTGGGGTTTACAGGCTTCTGGGCCTGCCCTAGCAAATAGATAATTGCGGGGGAAAAAAATTGTCAAAGGCAGCAAAGAGTTGAGGCCAAAAGCTGCTTTCTTTTCTGGGGGAGAAAATGGTGCTGGTGCACAGCAGTGTCTCAGAAGGAGGCAAGATGCACATCTCAGGATATTCCCCATGGTGCTGTTTTCGGAGGTTTTATAATCATGGTGTCTCTTTCAAAGGTGTGCACTGCATGCTTTGGCAAGTTTTGCTCTAGTGAATATCCATCCTGGCCTTCATTAAGGCTTGCAGAGTACCCTGTTTGCAGCTCGCTCAGCAGACTTTTACTGTAGCTTTTCATCCTAACATAGAAAATACAATCCTGTTAACAATACTGTTTCTCTGGCAACACCCTTGTCACAGTGCTAATATGATTCAATTTATATTGTTGTGTTCTAAGTTTGAAATCCCTGTCTCTGGAGCGAATGCATGGTGACATCTTCTGTAATATGGAATACCAAGGCTGTGTCTGAATCCTTATATAGACCATGGTTCTGCAAATCCTCAAGAATGCCTTAAATTTGTGTCTCCATAAATACAAAACCACCAAATCTATGTGTTACAACTTCCAACTATAATTGCCTGATTTTAAAGTGGAATTCTAACCAACTTGGTGGATTTTTAACCGTGTATTTATTGAGGCAGCATTTTACCCTACAGAAATGCAACATTTCTAAGGACTTGTGTGAGAAGTAAAGATCTTACGGTGTTAGAAGGCAGGAGGACATTTTTAATCACCTGCAGACTCTTTTGGTCAACAGTCAAGAGCTGTGTAAACGGTTCCTATTCCAAATGTTATTTAACATTTTATTCTTAGTGCATCTTTAGCTGTGGAGCCTCAAGGCAGATTTAACTTGTTCAAGCATCTCTTTTATTAAAATGTTGTTAGAGAATCTTCATTCTATGTCACCACCGCAAAATAACTCCTGTTCTGTTTCATTTGTTTATAGGCTAACAGTGGTAGTTCAGAACTGCAAGAAATAATGAGAAGACGACAAGAAAAAATCAGTGCAGCTGCCACAGATTCAGGAGTGGAGTCCTTTGATGAAGCAAGCAGCCACTAAATGTCTTTCCTCCTTTCTTTAAGTCCATTGTTCCTAACATTATAACCTCATACTTTGCTTTAGGAAGCAGTGAAGGAGTCTTATTACCTTGTAAACATGACTAATCACCATAAAGAGAATTACGTTTAGTTTTCACAGAATACCTGCTGTTGGCCTCTCATGGTTCAAAATGAATAGATAAGAAATTCAAGGAAAGATCCAGGCAAGTGAAAATATTTGGCACTTGAATCACACCCAAGGAGAAGTCTTGGCTTTATAGAAGTGATCATTCCATGAGAGAGAAACTTGAAACATGTCTCTGTTTTGGATTCGTCTTAGTGAAGCTGAGCCAGCAATGGGGGAAAAAAAAAGCATTCAAACCCTTCAATAATAATAAGATTTTGAATTTCATCTTCTGCTGTAGTTTGCAATTCTGCCTTTTGGCTCAGGCTTTCTATTGCATTCATCTACAGGATGTTTAATGAAGTCATTGGTGTCAGTAGTTAAAGAACAAAAGTTTAATTAATGAACAGCAGCCCCACTATAGACTGAATCTTTATTGCACCACTCTTGATGTGTTATTACTAACGATGCTGTGTATGGCAAAATAATACTCTGTACTTTGATTTTTTTAATCAATGCTTCACTCATGATGAACCATAATATTACACCGTAAGGAATAAATAGATAAAATAGTAACACAAGTCAGCTGAAAGAGGTGATCAGACCTGCTATAGGTAGCCATAAAATAATTTAAAAATTTAAAGAATTTGCAGTACTTCCTTTTTTCATTTGTACCTTAACCTGTCGAAGAAAAGTGTATAATCTAGACTTCTTTCTGTGTTGATCCCACATCTATTTTTCTGTATGTAAAAAAAGGTTGTTATTGTTCCTTTATAGACTTAAACCTTTGAAAAAGTGGATTCCTGGAAGCAAAAGGGGAGAAAAGGAACATCCGTTCCAGTAGATACTATTTTTGAAGATGCAGTGATTTTTTTTTTTTTATCACCAAAATGTTTGTTGTTTCACATGGTCTTGTGATTTTATATATAATATATGTATTATATATAATATATAATATCACTTAATTTAGACATTTAATCATCTCATTTAAGTTTCTTAGTGCCTTTTTCACATGAATCAGCTTAGTCTGCAATAAACAGTATTTCATGTCTGTTAAATTGTTGTATCTTTGTGGCTACAAAGATGGTATTGAAATAAGAAAGTGTTCTTGATTTTTGCCATTAGTTTGCTCTTCCTCCGCATAAAAGTAAAAAAAAAAAAAAAAAAAAAGTCACATTAATTTTTCATAAAAGAAAAATTCCAATCTTAATAAAGGTGTTTTGTGCCATTCATTGTAAATGCCTTTAAAATATTGCTGTGTGCTGGTTATGTCTCTTCATATATATATATTTATATATATACGTGTATATTTTTACATTTTAATATCTATTCTTTATGCTTGTTAAAGTACTCAGTGCTACACCTGCCATTTAAATGCAGTCTTTCCAGGATTGGATCAGGAAGTGAAGAAGCCCAAGCTGAAGTCTGCAGTGGCCAAGAAATGGATTCTTGTCATACCCAGTTGACAAAATAATTACTCTTGATTGCCCTGCCCCTATATGAAACACTTTAACCAAAATATCTTTACGATAAATGAATCTAGTCAACCTATATAGATAGTTATGGGATAAAACTGTTAATCTCCCTATGTGTCCTGTCATCAGTTGTCCATCTCCCCATGTGTCCTATCATCAAAGGTTAAAGCCAGTCCTCCAAAGACTTAAACTATTATCTGATTCATTTTTTTTCTCTTCCTCATCCTACTTAATTGTCTATACTTAGCCCCAAAAGTATTTACTGTACAGAAAAATGCCCTTTTCTTGGTAATGAGTGACTAACAAAATAAAGCAAGGTCTGAAGCTATTTCTATGTGGATGCTACTTTACTTGTACATACAGCAGGTGTAAGCCTCTTAAAAGTTCTTTGAGACTAATGTTTAAAAAGTAGTTGTTATCTTTCCAGGTGAAAAATGTGTTGATATCAGCAAAGGTGTTGTGTTGGTTACTTTCATCCCTATTACCTCGACAGTGGTCAAAATACGAACCCCATTTTCATATTCTGCAGATTTATCTCAGCATGCAACATACATTTGCTTTTTCCCGAAAGGAGAAATTGGCTGCAAGATTTTCTGTGTTTGTGGCTCTTGGCATAAGCACCATATTATGTCCCTGAGAGGCAAGAGGCAGCTTCATACCTTGTTTTGAAGCTACATTGCTATGTTATTGTTAACTGGTGGGGAGAAAAAACAGACCAGTTTGAATGGGAGCAGCATGGCCAGAGGCATCTTTGGAGATAATGTGGGAGGGAAATAGGCCATCTCATCCATGTACTTTAATGAGGAGGATAACCTATTTTTGTTTGTTTGTTCATGTGTTTCTTTTAGTTAAATAGCAATGACTTACTAACACAATGCAGCCAGAAGGTGAAATTTACCCTTTAACTGTGCTAAACTAGCATGATTTTGCATAGCAGTCTGAAATTGAAGTGGCATTAAGGCCACACTAAGATGTTTTCCTTTTTGGGCAAAAACTACCTTGGTGATTTAAATCACACTGGTGAGCTTCTCACCTCCACCTGAAAAGTCTTTTGAGTTTTCAGCTTGATGGCAATAATGAGAAATCAGAAGGAAATTTAATTTGGGATTAACTAAGTGAAAATAAAATATTTTATTTTTTCAGTGTCAACAGTGATGGTCAAAATCAACAATGCAAAATTTCACTCAAAATATTTTCTGTGGGATTTGAGTAGAGGAAGAATTTTTTTATATATGTTAATATTTTAGGAAAATGCGATACATGAGTGTCTTTTTGAAAAAGAAGTGAAACCGTTACGGAAATGTCAATAAAAGTGCCTTTTCAAATGTGGGGAAAGAGGTGGTCTTTGATAACATAATCACTACTTTGTCATTAAATCTGCATTTTTAACTGGGACTGGGGGCAAGTCTTAGCAGGGTTTGTTCACTCAGCAGTTAGACAGTGCTCGGCTTGGACAATCTCTGATTTATAAGTGAGGTTTTTTTTTTTTTAATGTGCTTTCATTGCTCCAAAATCATTTTTATTTTATTGTATTATATCAAACACAGTAACTGTTACTTTGGGCCCAGAAAATAAATGCAGATTTTCAGTGTGTTGATATGTGCAAAAATCAATGCTTGATTCGGAAGCATTTGAAGAGATGTGTTATTCTGCAATGTGCTGAGCTGCCAGTGACTTTAAGCGTATTCGTCAGTGTTTGTGAAACTGTTAAACTGTCCCTGGAAGTGCTGGACAGTAACTCTAGAACTTTGCTAATTTAGCTAACGGAACAGATAGAAACCCAATAAAAGCTAACACAGTGTGGTTTAAGCTTTCTTTTTTTATTTTACTTTTATTTGTGAGTAAGTGCAGACATGATGAGCCTTTCCTGCTGTTCCTCTGCAGTGCAGCTGATGCAGGCCTGTGCGTCTTTGGCTCTTCAGTGCCTGTCTTCAGCTTCTCTCTAGTTACCACCACAGAGTTGCTGCTTTGACCTTTTCCTACACTGGCATCCGGATTCAAAACAGTAGCGGGATATTAATGTTTGTGCTCCTACTTCTTGATAACTTTTGTAGATTAGGAAAGAAGGAGAGCAAAGAAAACAGAGGGGCTTCCTCGATGCTTCCCACTCACCCCTGATGCCTGTCACTGAAAGCACAAAACTCGCTGATCCCATCCATTTAATCAGCACTAACAATGTTATCTTCTCACAAGAAGTGGCCAAAAGCAACAGGTTTTGCCTGGCTGTATAGAGTTCATGTTTTCATACATGGCCTTTGAACAGTTAGATGCAGGCCAGGGGAGTGTGAGTACGCGAATGATGAACTTAATGAGGAGGGAAGGGCTACCCTGATGCACAGGGCTGTGTGTTGAGTATTCGATAATGGGTGACATTATCCTCTTCAGGCATGGAAAAGAAGCTGTAAAAATGAAATAAAGCTTTTTGAATTGTTCTTAATCCTTGCAGGAGGTTGCAAGGTTGTAGGCTTGAAATAACAGGAGTCATTGCTCAGGGCACGTTAGAAGAGCCATTTTCATGTACAGCTCTGACAGCTTCACTCTGCTAGACACGTCCTTAGTTTTACCTGTTTGCTTCCCTCCTGTGACCATGCACAGAAGGGGGTAATAATAGAAAAAAAACCCTTCTCTGGTTTAGATGAATGGTGGTTCAGTGTGCAGAGCTGCTTTCACGTGCAGCTGCAGTTGTCGGTGCTGCAAGCGCAGCGCTACAAGGTGGAGATGGTATCAGCAGGGCTGCAGCAATGAAGCTCATCAGGAGCAGGGGGCTGAGGCAGCTTTACAGATCTGCAATGGCTTGAGAGGTCTGCTTTGATGGATAGCAGAAAGTATGTCAACATGCAGCGTGAATCCAAAGTATAGTTTTTTCTGGAGCAGCTTTCAATAACTGTAACAAAGTAAAACTGAGGGTGTCATGTACCATGTTGTTCTAAAAGGGTCTGTGTGGTACTTTTGAAGCACCACATCTCCCAGAAGCTTTTATTGCTTTAGCTACATCTTTAAAGCCCTTTAAGAGAGATTTCCATTGCCACCTCAACACTGAATTATGTAGTTTCATTAATACCAATTTTGTGATGAGGTATTAAAGGAAAAAACCTGCTGTTAAACAGGTAGTTGAATAATTCTTTGTCCTGTATTGAAAACCTGCTTAGTACATGCAGGCTATCAAGGCAGGATCACTTGCAATGGTACCACTGCAGTATCTTTGCAGCAGCCATCCAGTATCATGTCATGTATTTTGCTACAGTCAGCTCCCACCATGATGTTCTGTGTGTGTATGAATGTTTACAAGTAACCTGGTTGTTCTGTGCTATCAATGGACAAAGGACAGCAGTTGGGTGAAGCAGTGCATGAGAAAATGGGATTTTTTTTCCCCTCTGGAAATTCTCTAGAGGAGGTGCCATGTTTTCCTCAGGAAGCACATAATGACGCTCTGAAGTACAAATGGGAACAGGGCAAACCCAAGGGCTGAGTGGTCAAGTGCATTTCTGGCTGCTGTTCAGGTTAGACCAGGCCCACTTTCCTCATGTCTAGTGCAACGGCTAGCCTCCATGCATGGGAAATAGTGGCAAACCCATAACGCTGAAGCCTTTCTTGTTAGTAATCTCCTTGCAAAAGACAAAGCTATTCAACCATTTGTATCAGCTTTATGGATCTTATTTAGGAAAATAGTAGCTGTGCTTTAAGTCCTGGCAAAGCAGGACTTCTTAGAAAGGACTTCTGATGGAAAGTGTGAGGAGTGGGCAAAGTCAGGAGATCAGAGCATGGCCTGTGCTCTGGACTGAGCACTTGGGGCACAAATTCGTATCATACCCACTTAATAAGAGGCAGAGACTTGCTTGTGTTTTTAACAAGGATATCTTGGGCTTCTCTGCAGGGTAGGGGGAAAGGTTAGGCTGTGCCTACGCAGTTTTGCACAGCATATCAGGAACAGTTTAAAGGAGGCTTTACACAGTAACCATTTCTGTGACAATATATCTACTAAATACGCACCTGATGGTGGAAAAGTAGTAATAATAATAAAAAATCTGATCCCATCTGAAGGAGAGATCACGCTCCTTGGAAGTAACTGGGTTCTGCATGGGGGCACATGGAGCGTGTGCGCGGGGGCATTGCTGCTTGGCCCACAGTGACAGCTTCACAGGCAAGCAATCCAGTGCATTTTACTTCCAGTTCAAGTTTGCTTTGTTTACATTGAGTACCATTGCTGCTAACTTCCAATGATGTGACACAAAGCAACAGGTTACAAAAATGCCATCGACATCCATCCTGACAGCATCCAGGTCACAATACACAATGATGTACCGGAATTATACAAAGACCGAACCAAAAAATAAAATATATATATATATAGCTAGTTATTCTGACTAGAACAGAAACCGACAGCAAAAAAAAAAGAAGAGCTCCCACCCACCCTGACCCCGAAGTCCCTGCAGGAATCCAGACCGACGCTTTGGCAGCCTCGTAGCGATACAGCAACAACCATCCCTTCGCATGCCCAAAACCTGCTCTCCAGGACATCGAAAATTCCTGGCTTGGAAAAATAGTTGCAACCAATAAAGCACATGTTTTTCTTTCCCCAACCTGAATCAGCTTCACATTTTTTTCACACGGGGTTAATACATATTAAAAATAAAAATAATAAAAAAAGAGGGGTAGAGGCACCATAGACTGCCTGGACAGTTAAATGTTATAGTAACAGAGTCAAAGATATTCCAGCTTCAGCTTCATCTGCACTTCAATTAGCGTTATCTTAAAAAATATTAATAAAAAAGAACCTCATCAGTGGCATTACTGAAAAGGTTGGAGAAAAGAACCATCCTGCTGCTTAACTAGCACAGTCCAGAACCAAAACAACCACATTTCTCACTGTAGGCTGCCTACTCTAGCTTTAGGCTTCATGGTTTGGATTTCTGACCATTAATCAGTTCATGGGGTCCTGCATTTTCCCCACCTTCCCCAAGTACAGAACGTCAGTGCTGCAGGAAACAATAAAAACCAGTGTACCCAGCACCGCCCCCCTCCCCAAATTGCCTCCTCACAATCTCCAGATTTCTCCATGTATATTCATGCCTCGCTATTCACTAATGAGGTATTATTAGATACTAACAATGCCTGCTCTCCTATGGACTTCAGCACAGACCAGTGACACATGAAGAAAGCTCTTCATTCGACCATTAAAAAAAATATTGCACTTGCTTTAACCTTAAGCCCAACCTGCACAGAGAAAGGGGAGGGAAAAAAAAAAAAAAGCACTCTGGAACAATCTATTATACACATAATATAGTGTCTTTTCCTTTGTGTTTTTTAGTCAAATTTGGTCCAGTAGTTTAAAAAAAAAGTCCAGAAATTAAACAGTTCAAAAGACACCGCAGGCTCTTTAAGGCTTTGTCTCCCCAGTGCTTCTAAAAGTTAAAGTTTCTTCCTTTCTCTCTTTCTCTCACTGTCCGCGTACCGCAAAGCAGTGACCTCTCATGGCAGAACAACAGGCAGTTCAAACCATCCAAAGAAAAAATAATTCAGAAGCAAGGGAAGATGGGTGTGCTTCATGGTCTCACCTGGAACATAGAAAGCAGAGAAAAACAATGAATTAAGAGACAAATAAGGAAGTAAATACAGTCCTTAGCATTTACTTTTTACCTCGTACAGGAAGGTACTACAGGCCACCAGTGCAAACACCCAGGCTCTGGGATGCAGATTAGACAGTGAGCTACCTAAAATCAAGAAAGCTGAAGCATATTGCAAAGTCGTGGCTGAATTTCTGGGCTGGGAAATGAAGACCACAGAGGCTAGCAATGACGAGTTCCCAGAGCCTGGCTATCTATGAGCTGCCTGTGCTGGTTTCTTGCTTCACCTCCAAGCCAGTGTCAGGCTTGCAGCTTGTTGCTGCCACCTAATGAACTAAAGCTCATCGCTCAAGCAGCAGTAACTGGCTGCTTGTGTCCTTGCTGTGTAAAGGGTCCCTCCCTGATCCCTTCAAATTTTGCAGAGTACATTAGAACAATTGACAGGAATTGGTGATGGCTTTTTCAGGATTCTTCTTTCCCTTAAACAACGAGCGCTACAATAAAGTTACTATGGGACGTATGACAGCTTACTTAATGCAAGAAACTAAATAGATCTTTTAAATATATTTCTAATTTATATACACACACACACATATATAGTCCACATCCCAAGCAGAGCTCCTGGAGCACAAGGGAACAAACATCACTTGCTACCAAGCAGCCAAGGTGATAAACTGCAAGGACTATGCAAGGACAGGCTTGCTTGACTCACCACCTGTGATTCTGAACTAGGACTTGCTGACGTTCTCATATATGACATCACTGATACAGAACTGCTGCTTCTTCTTTTGCCACATCAACTGCACACACTGGTGAATAAAAATGTATTGTTCCTGCAAGAAACAAGCACACAAATGGGGTTTTTGCACCTCAGAATGCTTGACAAAAACATGAATAGTAAAACAGCTTGCTAGTTGAACAACAACTTTTTCTCTCCTAAAACCCTTTCAACAAGACAGTAAAATGTCTGCTCCCACAGTAACAGTGCCTGATTATTACAGAGAGTAGCTGTGGAACCATGAGGTTCACCTGAACTAGCTTGGCACTTTAATAAGTTATTAGCAACCCGAATGATGATGAGTGATGACTCAACACTGTAGTTGCAGCGTAGGCTGCTTCAATACCACCTGAGTGGAAGCTGAAGCTAGACTTCTTGAGATTAGCATGGAGGCTTTTACCATTAATTATGATAAATCCACGAAACAGTGTACCTATTCATAGCTTCTCCTGATAGTAGCAAATTTAAACTCAGAACATATACATATAGGAGAATATAGGATCTTGAGTCTCAGCTATGCAGTGAGAAAAGTGCTGAATCCATTATTATAAGTTGACTTGCTGGTAACCTTGTTTGCATTTAGAAACAATAGCTGTTATAATTTCATATTTCCTCTTTTGACTTGTCTTCTCTTGTGAATTATGCAGGATTCAGAAGATGGCTCTGCAAGCAAACACCAGCTCTATGGAGAGTGGCCATGGTGGCCACGGTGCCGTAGGGAGGCCCCCACAGTACACACCACTGCTAAGCAGCACGCTCAGCACTCACTGTAGGTATATTTTGGAGGCTCTGTGTGATATTCTATGTGATTCAGAAAGTAGGGCTATCTTGGATGACCTGAAAATGCACTAATTATCTGAAAGATTACAAAAAGTTCACCCCTCTCTCTCTCTCACACACACACACGCACACACACACTCTGCTACCTAAAATATTTTGATGAGCCTCACATTGCTTTAACTCTTGGCTTTTTCTCAACAAAAAGCTAAAACGAGATTGCTTTTGTTCACAGAGCAGCTTTTCCACGCATTATCATCATTCAAATAAATACTGCATTTCCATCTGAAATCTGAATCCCATCATTTAAGGATTTTTCCCCAAAGTGAGGGAAGGCAAACCCTGATGAATCCTACACCAAGTTTTATGAGCACCACATGCAAGAAGCAAGTAGATCTCAATCAGAAATGCCTCTCCCAAGACAGAGATAGTTTCAATCTCTAAAGCACGAATGTGTTTTTCAGTACCTGTCCCCAGTGATCTGAGGAGACAGCAGTCTACATTTGAAGCACGTTTTGGGCTACAAATCTTCCTTTCTTCTTCTTCTTCTTCTTTTTTTTTTTTTTTTTTTTTTGGAATGACTGCCTCAATTCAGGATGGTCTCCGCTTTCACCAGATGTTTGCTTTTTGTTTTGTTTTGCTCTTTGCTTTTTAACTAACTGCTCAGCGAGTCATGGCGAAGTTTCCAGAGTATGAGGAAACGTGAAACCAGGCAAACTGCGTGTGTTTGCAATTTCAGAGTTTATAAAGAATGCAATGCAAGTTTTGGTGACTTCTGTGCCAAGTGTCACTGCCACCTAGTGACCCCTGTGGCACAGCTGTGCAGAGGAGGAAAAAGAACAAGTTTGCAGTTGAGGGTGTGCACACTTGTCAGAGAAAAGTGGCTGGCGTGATGCAGTGCTGGCCAAGGGCAGGGGTGGCAGAGCCAAATCAGCCTTGCTGCAGTTGTGGGGATGCCCATGTCCTGAGCACCCGCATTGGAGACCAGTCCCAGGCGTGCATCGAGGGTGCACATGTTGAGAACAAATGTTCTCTGGCCAGACAAAGCTCTGGCGTGGTAAGGCAATTGTTGCTGAAATAACCAGCTCGGGGTATTTGTTCTTCTGTGTTAACCTCAGGCTCTGCCTTTGGATTCATTTAGTAGATTGGGAAGAGAACCGGTACTACGACGGTTTCTCATAGCACCTTTTTTGTTCACAGGCAGCTATCAGAATTGCTGCCGATTTTCCTTCTCCTGCCCCATCCATGCTACTTTGGTCTGGATTAAATAATCCTTGGTGACAGATTATCTGCCAGACCCAGCCTGCAAACAATGATGGTGGCACTTGCAGTTGTATGGAGATTACTGCTATCTAACCAGTGACACAAATAATGGGCATGAAACTTTTCAGTCATTAGTAGAGGTGATGCATAAAATGTTTCAGATGCATAAAAGTTTCTGCTTTGGAAAAGAGTTTGCGCATTTTTTCCATACAAATATTCTGATGATATGAATAATATCCTGATATTTTCCTTAAAAAACAAGAAATTCTCGCAGATGAGTGGCTAGGGAGAGGGGGAAGGAGGGTGCCTGGTAGACACAAACACAATGATTTTGTCTGTTTTGCTTTGGATATTTGTACTGCCATCATGTAACTTAGTCCCTGTGCTTGGCCATTCACATCTTCAACAAGCTGGGAATGGCTGCCCAACGGTGATATATTGGTCCATGAGTCAGTATTCTCTTCAGCAAGTACAACTCTTTCCAGCATGGCTTGGCTGCAGATGCTAAGCTCCTCTAACATGTATTTTACACATTCGTTATCTATAACAACAACTCATCCCTCCAGGAAAACATCAATGAGTTTGTGGATACACTGTCAGGCTCTGGCACATGATTACTTATGCAGCAGATTAATAACGTGACAATATTACAATGAAGAAGAACATTTAATTGAGTCTATTCATAGCTATTTTGTCATGTGTTCAAATGGAACAATGTGCTGTTGGACATGACCATGCTACAGAGATGCATGAGATGGTAGATACAGTTATATATTCTTACTGTTGAAAAGAGCTGAAGGGGGGCACCTTACCTCTGTCTGTACCATGGACATCCTGTAGGACCGCATGTCAGACACCAGACCTAATATATCTACAAACTCGTGATCACGAATGTGCTGTAAGAGCCGATCCAGGGCTATGAAGGTGCCTGTTCGCCCCACTCCAGCACTGCAACACACACAAACAGGACTGTCATTTCAGAGAGTCTGATGTGTCTGGCTTAAGGGCAGACAGAAGGCTGTTTAGGATATAATGATGTGCAAGACGTCATATTTTGCTCAAACAAAATGAATGGAATGGACGGCTCTGCAATGGTTTCACCTTCCTATATTCCTCTTCACCTGGTGCATGCACTCACATGCACAGCGTGCATGCACATGCTCACTCACCTTTAGGAGTCTGCTCATCCCAGGCTCACTGACAGCTCCCATCACCCTCACACCCTCACACTTCCCTCTTCCCTTCGAGGTCAGGAGAAATTGCAAACTGCAGGAGCTGTAGCTGTAACTGCAAAATTTAACTGCATCCAGGCATTTGTGACTGAACCTGCAAGGATTTTTAGCTCCATAGCTCTCTACATAGGGAGCTAATGGCTTGGCAAGGACATGGCACTAGTGCAGCTCATCCCCAGGGGATGGTCTCTTTGGGTTTGGCAGGCAAAAGAGGTTTTGCTTGGGACTCGTGCTTTGGGAGTCCTAGACAAATAAACAGCAAGCACTCAGCTGACAAACCATCATCCTTGCAAAAGGAAGCTTAGTTTCTAGTATGCAAATAATTCCTTGCCTTTTTATTTCACAATTATGTTCATTTCTACAATTTCATTTCAGATCTTCACCCATCGAGTGTGCCAACTGCTATGGTGTATGTGTCTTATTGCCAGCAGCTTTTGCTGCCTTCTTCCATCTTCCAGGAAAACATGAAAGTATTTGTGGCAAAGTTGCAGCAGCTCAGCCCAACACTGGCAGGCTCTGCAGGCACCACCTGAAAACATATTTCTTTGCAGGTAGGAGTATCCCAATTAAAAAGAATATATTACATTTGTTTTCCAGCTCTCTCATCCCTCTTCCCATCTCTCTCTATTCTTCCCCATTGTTATTAAGGCCAGCAGACTTATACAAAGGATTTGATTTCACAGCCCCACATATAAATCCCTTCCCTGGCTTACTAGCACCTTTCTTGATACTAGGACTCAGTTCCAAAACTATATTCCCTATGAATTTTTCAAGTAAGTTATAAGGGAGGGCTGCATGACTTGCTGATTTTACAAACACTGATGTTGCTTTGTTTCCTAGTAGAGCACTTAATGTCGTATCTAGCATCAGACATCAGATTACTATAAAAATACTGTTTTGAAAATGTGAAAGGTGGCCACCAGAGACAGAAAATGCCAGCTATCAGCAACAGGAAAGACATCACTGGAAGGTGCTGATGTGCTGTGCAGCAACATAACTGTCTAGGCTGAGGTTAATCTTATCAAGCCTTGACCTCCAATGGGAGTGTGTCATCCTCATATACACACATACATCCACTGCAATCCTGATACTTATGTGTCTGAAAAATCTGTTCTGAAATTTTCTGAAGAAATTCAAAGCCAGTTGGGAGAGTCACATCAGAGATGGAGTTCGTGTCATATCATCACCCATCAACACCGCAGCTGCCCCCAGATCTGCCAGGTAGGCAACTGTGCTAATAAAAGGCCAGATGACGCACAAGACATAAATCTGCCTGTATATACAACGAGCTTGCTCCCGGAAAAGAAAAGCAAATACGTGCATGTAATTCTTATTATGGGACAGTGGGATAAGTGCTCGCACAGGTACTGCTGTCACCATGTCCCGTCTGAGTGTGCTGAGTGCCGAGCGAGTGGAGGGGACTTTAATTCCCCACTTACTGGAAGCATTTACCTGCAGTGTATAATCATGGGCCCTTTGTTCTTTGCTGACTTCTGTCTGACCATCTGCACGAACTGCAGGATGCTTTCGGCAGCGTTGGCCGTGGGCACCCCGTGGTCAGGCCAGGCAGTGTAGTTAAAATGCATCACGTCTTGCACCTCATCGGCCTATGGGAAAAACAGAGCAGCAGCACGTTCACATGCACTGGACAGGGCAGCCTGGCCGAGACCTGTTCCCAAATACAGCCTAAGGAAGGAAAGCTGCTCCCAAAGTGACACAGACGTTACATGATTACGTTTGATTAAAAACTGCTGTAATTTTCGGGTTTGGGGTTTCTCCCTCTTTCTATGCCATTCTTTCTCTTTTTCTTTTCCCATTTGCCACTGGCAAAGAGCAACACTGTTGGCAAACAAGCCAAGACTGCTCTCATGAGAATTTTCCTTTTCAAGTTTCGATGAAAAAAAGAGAAGAAAAAAAAATCACCCCCGACACCAGCATTTTCAGAGGGAGAAGAAACTTTCTCAGAAAATACCCATTATTAATAAAATCATTTCTCATGCTAAAAGAAACTCTGCTGGCTGCAGGTGAAATAAGATTCTCAACACAAAAGGGCCTCATTTTGGCTTTGGGTTTACAGGAACTCCAAACTTGAGGTGTGGCAGGGGTGGCTCATCTCCACACCTCATGGCGAAGCAATTACTGCTTTTAATTTTGCTGTTCTGGATGAGGTTAAATCCCTCTGCTCCAGTAACCTGTCTCTGACAGCAGCAGATGCTAAGCCAGTTATAAGTAAGGGTATAACAAGTGAGATAGATTGAAATAAAAAGTGGCCTCCCTGACCTTGGCAATAGGCAGTTTAGCTGAACTAACCCTGGGCCAATGCCCAAGTGTCAGGGCATCACTCTTCTCATGTTTTCTCTGTATTTCTCCTCTTTGCTTCAAGTGATGAAGCCTGTAACTAACTGATGGAGGAAACAAAGATGAAAAAAATGCTTGAAAATATGAACAGCCTTATTTTAGACATCTCATTCACTTATGTGAATTTTAGCATTCCCAAGTTTGGTCAAGTTTGAAATGTTTTAGAATGAACTTGCTGATTATGTGGCATTTTATTTGGTCCCATATGCGAGTTCTCCAAACTGCTGGTTACTAGCTGTGTTTCACATGCTTTACTGAAGAAGTGGCACAGGAAGCTTCTAGGAGGGTGTGATAGACTGTACGTCTCTCCCATTTCCTCTGCTGTAATATGTGAAAGCAGAAAAATATCCTACAGCAGCAGCACTAGGGAGTGGAGAACCAGCTCTGTGGACAACTGCTTTACTCAAGATCCTGTCTGAGACATGCACCGAGTCTATGCTATGGATATTGCACAATTGCCCTTTAGAAAAATATTTTTGATTCTGTATTACTCTTTTCAAGTTTTGAAGGGTTTATAATATGAGAAAGAGAGAAAGAGAGAGAGAGAAAGAGAGAAAGAAAGAGAGAAAGAGAGGGAGAAAAAGAGAGAGAGAGAGAAAGAGAAAGAGAGAAAGAGAGAGAGAAAGAGAGAAGGAAAGAAAGAAGGAAAGAAAGAAGGAAAGAAGGAAAGAAAGAAGGAAAGAAGGAAAGAAGGAAAGAAAGAAGGAAAGAAAGAAGGAAAGAAAGAAGGAAAGAAGGAAAGAAGGAAGGAAAGAAGGAAAGAAGGAAAGAAAGAAGGAAAGAAGGAAAGAAGGAAAGAAGGAAAGAAAGAAGGAAAGAAGGAAAGAAAGAAGGAAAGAAGGAAAGAAAGAAGGAAAGAAAGAAGGAAAGAAGGAAAGAAAGAAGGAAAGAAGGAAAGAAAGAAGGAAAGAAGGAAAGAAGGAAAGAAAGAAGGAAAGAAAGAAGGAAAGAAAGAAGGAAAGAAAGAAGGAAAGAAGGAAAGAAGGAAGGAAAGAAGGAAAGAAGGAAAGAAAGAAGGAAAGAAGGAAAGAAAGAAGGAAAGAAGGAAAGAAAGAAGGAAAGAAAGAAGGAAAGAAAGAAGGAAAGAAGGAAAGAAGGAAGGAAAGAAGGAAAGAAGGAAAGAAAGAAGGAAAGAAGGAAAGAAGGAAAGAAAGAAGGAAAGAAGGAAAGAAAGAAGGAAAGAAAGAAGGAAAGAAGGAAAGAAAGAAGGAAAGAAGGAAAGAAAGAAGGAAAGAAGGAAAGAAAGAAGGAAAGAAAGAAGGAAAGAAAGAAGGAAGGAAAGAAGGAAAGAAGGAAAGAAGGAAGGAAAGAAGGAAAGAAGGAAAGAAGGAAAGAAGGAAAGAAAGAAGGAAAGAAGGAAAGAAAGAAGGAAAGAAGGAAAGAAAGAAGGAAAGAAGGAAAGAAAGAAGGAAAGAAAGAAGGAAAGAAGGAAAGAAGGAAAGAAGGAAAGAAGGAAGGAAAGAAGGAAAGAAGGAAAGAAGGAAGGAAAGAAGGAAAGAAGGAAAGAAGAAAAGAAGGAAAGAAGGAAAGAAAGAAGGAAGGAAAGAAGGAAAGAAGGAAAGAAGGAAAGAAGGAAAGAAAGAAAGAAAGCAGGAAAGAAAGAAAGAAGGAAAGAAAGAAAGAAAAAAAGAAGGAAAGAAAGAAGGAAAGAAAGAAAGAAGGAAAGAAAGAAGGAAAGAAGGAAAGAAAGAAGGAAAGAAGGAAAGAAAGAAGTAAAGAAGGAAAGAAGGAAGGAAAGAAAGAAGGAAAGAAAGAAGGAAAGAAGGAAAGAAGGAAAGAAGGAAGGAAAGAAGGAAAGAAGGAAAGAAGGAAGGAAAGAAGGAAAGAAGGAAAGAAGAAAAGAAGGAAAGAAGGAAAGAAAGAAGGAAGGAAAGAAGGAAAGAAGGAAAGAAGGAAAGAAAGAGAGAAAGAAAGAGAGAAAGAAAGAGAGAAAGAGAGTTGAAGAAGGTGACAGGTTCATTGTCATCAGCATCCCAGAGAAATGTAAAGAACCCCAGGAGTGCTAGTGTTTCAATCACTGTGTGCTTAGCCAGGATACCATTAACCTCTCCTTGGCTGTTATTGAGAAGCTCATGGAGATGACGCTCTTGGGAGCAAGAGTGTCAAACAACTTTGATATTTGTCTGTGTGGAATGAGAGCAGGGCCATAATCTTTTTCTTAGGTATTTTGCATTGAATGTCGTAGATGGATAAAACTTAAAGAAAAGTTTGGCCCAGAACTAGTCCCACTGTTTTAATAGAACATTGCAACACTTACGTAGCTAATTCGGAAATTCCTATAAACCCAGTCTGTGTGTTCCTCCTCAGACAGCATCTCCACCGTGATGTCTCCATATGCAATAGGATCTTCCGTAAAAGGCCAATAATGGTCACATTTCACCTGAAAGGGAAATATATAAATATATACAAACATACCTATAATACAAGAAATCACAATCAACAATTTTAGAAATGCTTAGAGTGTTATTTACTGGAAAACTTTGTAAGTGGTAATATCTACTGTAATTATTTTTTCGACCTCACCATTCTTGCTTGTGTAACTAGGAACATGGCTATATATTGTCTTTTTGAAGGTAGAACATTATTCCAGCAAAGAATTGAAATACATACATTCTTTGTAGATTGTTATTTTCCTAATAAAGTAGATCTAAAAGTATTAATTTTAGAAAATATGGGGAAAATAATATACAGAAAAAAAAGTATTTCCAAATGGTCCTATTATAATGCCAAGGAATCTGTAAAGCATAAGATACTGCTTTAAACTTAAAATAATACAGAAAATCTATATTCTAGGCATTCTGAGATAACTACTGAGATAAGAAAAAGTACATCAACCCATCCAGTCCCTGACTAAATATTCACGACTACAAGAATCTGCTGCTTTCACCATTTCAGACCCAAGTTTTAGCTTCAGCCCTAAACAAACCGGAAGTGAAGGAAATCACATCAAGATTTAAGTTTTTGTTTTACTGTGCACTCTCCATCTTCCAACCTTTGCAATAGCCCTTGAGAGGCTCATAAATTATCCTTAATCCATACATACAGGTCCACTTACAACCAGAAAAAAGTCACCCAACCTTGAAACTCCTTCCATAAGTGAAAGAAGTAGAATTGCAGGTCTCACTATGATGCTACTTCATCATTAGAAAATATGCAAAGAAACCCAACAGAAAATACATATGTTTTCAGAATAATTTCTTTTATACTATGCATAAGATTTTACTACATACCCTTCTTTTCTCATTACATTGAGTGAGCATAACAATAATTTGAGATTTTTGTTGAAGAACCATCTTCCAAAAATCATTCCTAGTTTCTGGCAATGGCCCTTGTGTTGCAATGTATTCCTGGGGTGAATTGTAACCCTAAGAAACAGAGAGAGAGATGTTATTTGCCAACAGAACATATATTCTTCAGAACATATATTCTTCCCTGGTATATGTATTTCTTTCTTTTTTTTTAGCTCAATTTTTGCATTTTAAGGAAACCGTAATTCTTTTTTTTTAATTTATTTTGAGATTACAACTTTTGCAAGATTTTGGTGCTTCAAAATTACAATCCATTTAGAATAAAAAAACAGACGGTGAAGCTGATACTTTACAAATTCTTTGCTGTGATTGCCAGAAATGCCATATTAGACAAACGGATAAAGTTGAAACATCTTCCATAATTTAAAGGTTTGTTTTGTCATAGAAATAAAAACAACTGTGCACCCTTAGCTTGCTCATCCCAAGCAGTGCCTGTGGTGGTTTTTAAGAACTGATGTAAACAGAAGGTGGCAATACACAGGATTATTTGCATGTATTTACTTTACACGGACTTAAATTCATAGAAAACTTATTAGAATTCTGCTTAAAAAAATACCATTCATGCTGAGCCAACACCTTTAACAGATTATCATTTCTATGTTTTATTGAAGCTCGGATGCCTACGAATGCATTTCTGCTCCTGTCGCCATCAATGTGTTTTTAGATGAAGAGTCCTCTTTATCTTCTTCCTCCCCACTGAGAAGACCACTTTAAATAATAAAATACCCACAAAAGGGCAGTTATAACATCTACTATAGTCATATTTTCTGAGACTGTATCAGCAAAACTCCATTTGGAAAATTGTTTTCCATTCTTAATAAGAGTAAAAGGTACAGTTAAGGCACAGCATGAGCCCATGTAAATTGGGCTATTTCTGTGCCACCGTAGTATATATATGTTGTTGAAATACTCAAGGTTTGGGAGCATCTTCCATAAATGACTTCTCCAGCTACTTCTAAAATACAGTTTAATCTCAGTGTTTGTCCTATATCCAAAGCTGTATGTTTGTCTGCATGTCCTATGTTCAACCTAGGCAGCAAATCTCTAACATCACAGCTTCTTAATACATGGTACTTATCACCACTAATAACAACATCTGGAAGGAGTTATTTAGTGAAGACGCAATTATCAGACAAGCCAAACAATAGCATGCTCTGTAGGTTCCTCCTCAGAAGACAATTCCTATGGCTGGTATTATGCTACAAGCAAAACAGAATAGATGTAAAATATAAAATCTAAAGTGAGCAATCCCAAAAAAAGAGCAGTGCATATAAACCTGGATACTATAATTACTTCACAGAAGTTTTTCTCATTTGCCAGTGGTGCTTTTGGGTATTTATACATTTTTTATTTCTTGACTCAGTGTGTGCTCAGACACTTGCAGCTCTGTCTCTATCCATCCCCTTGCTACCCAGAAACCAAATACAGGCCACAAGTTTGGCAGCACCTGTACAGGAGACTCCACAGTGGCAAAGTGGCTGTGGAAAATCAGACTGAGCCATCAGGAGATTTTGCACCACTTGCTGCTGACATGGTCTAACTGCAGCATAGGGCATTACTCTTTACACTGCTTGGGGCCTCTTTACTCACAGGAATATAGTTGGCATTAATGTAGTCGGAACCCTCTTCTTCATTCATTGAAACTAACCGGACACGGCTAAAATCATCTGTAAAGAAGAAAAAAAATGTACATATATATGATGGTCTCAAACTAAGCAAAATTAAAAACAATCCTCTAAAATCTGAAAAATCCACTAAAAATGAAGAATGCTCATATTCACCAAGAGACAGCAATAGTTGCTTCAGTAAGCACTACGTGGCTGAAACACAATTAAAGTGCAAAATGCCCTTCACAACTGCCATCCCTTTGCACTCCCTTTGGTTTTCATTAAAACTGCAAGAAAAAATAACACTTCTCACTAGTAGGAATGATCTTACATTTCTCAACTCCAATCACCAGCCTTCGATTAACAGAAAACCTCTCTTGCCTGGTTCTATTCAGGAGCAGGTTCTAGGACGGACTTTTATCGGTCTGGACATCAGTGCCACAGTTCTCTTATTGAAACCCTTATTTCCCTGTGGAGGCACTTCAGCAGGAGCCTGCATGCGCTGTACTCACATGGTAGGATATTTGTGTAGCGATTTTTACAGCGATTCATGGGAAGGTCAGCAGCAAAGTGGGGTATGTCAAGCCCAATCAGTTTTAGCTCCTGGGATAACAGAAAGAACAATGTCAAGGCCAAATTCACCAAAACTCAAAAAAATAATGCTTTGTGAAATGAGTGTCTGTGGCATGGACCAAGCTGAAAACATTCATAAAGCTTTTTATAAAGTGACAAGAGGGATACACTGAGCTTCCTTATCTGTGGTCCATGAGTTTGGCTCAAAACAACTTCAGACCAATGATAGAGCCTCTTCTGATGCTATCGATGCACTGCTGGCAGTCCAGGCTGAGATTAAGGACTGCTCCTCTTCTGTGGCACTTGATTAGCTAAAATAGGGCCAGACCAGTTATTTGTAAGTTATTTCTATGGTGGTCATCCACAAACCAGTTTAAGGGATTTCTTTAGTTTCTCAAGCGGCTTTCGATCTTGATACTGGGGAATGCTTGAAAGATGTTTCTAGTTATCAACATAAATAGCCACATCTAATATATGATGCAAAAAAAAAGTTTTTCACTGAGAGAAAGGGCACATGTCAGCCACACACTACAGTGGGCAACATCCTGAAAGCCTTCTTCTTCCACTTTTAAGTGTTGGGAGCATTGGTTTCACTTCAGCAGCTCTAGGACTGGAGCTTTTTAGTTTTATATGATTAAACTGAATTTAAATGCTGGCTAATTCAGGCAATGCATCTCAATAAAATGCATCCCACTTGCTTTTGAGGAGGTTTTTGATGTCACTTTCTCTGCTTTTCACTGCTGCCTCCCAAATTAAAGAAATTATAAAAATTCTCAATTCAACTTAGGCTGCCAAGAGAACCTAAACTAAAAAGGACGATTATCCAGATCTAAATGTGATGAGCCATGGAAAACAGCTTACTAAATATGGTCTTGAATAAAAGCAAGGACCTATTTTAAGCTCTGCAGAACTTCAAGTGAAGCTCATCCACCTAGCAACAGCACACAACAAACACAACAGTGGATAGGAACACACCACAGAAACTGAACCTCTGGAAAAAGCTGATTTAAGCATGGCAGCTAGATGAGGAAAGAGACCCCACAGATTTACCTCAAATTGCAGAGAAAATTTATAATCTGAATCTTTGGCCATATCCTTGATGTAGCCGTCAAAATCATCCAACTGGACGGGGCTTTAAAGAACAAACAAACATACAAACATTTAGGAAAAAAAAAACCTTTTTAAATAGGTTTCCATTGTCCCAGAGAATGCTATCAAGTTACAAATACGTATTTGCAATTGCTAATGCTAGAAGGTAACTGAAGTGAGTGTTTTAAACTAACTCATTTGAATTTTGCTCATTCCAATCCTTAACAGATTTCATACTGAGGGCCTGATTTTGGAAAAATGTCTATGGAAAAAAAAGAAAAAAGGATGCTGCTGTAGTTCCTATTTTCTTTGCTGGCTTTGAGAACTCTAGGCATTTGTCATTAGAGGCTGAATCGTGCTCCTGGAGAAATGGTCACTAAAAACAGTGCAGTATAATGATTCAAAGCCACACAGACCTTCAGCAGATAGAAATTGGCCTTGCTTTAGTGACTTGCATTGCTCTACACACTTTAACACCATGTAGAAGTCTATTTCTTTATACAGGCACAGCCTCCAAACATCCAGGAGGAATAATTAGGCCAACTCTCTGAATAAGGACCCACAGGTAAACAGCTTCCCTCACCTAATTATCATGTTCTAATTTACAAGCTACTGAAGCATGTACACAGCTTCATTTACTTTGAGGCAATATGCCCAAAGGATCTTGTCTTATCACCACTTAATTACCGCTCTTTACCCGTTAGCATTAATAATCTAATGTTCTAGCAACAACCGCAATGCGAGCCCCATGTGAAGAGGGAAATAAATGCATTCCATTTTTTTTTTTTTTTTTGCCATTTGTCATTTTTAACTAAGGGAAAGCTCCACTGGAATCACTAACTTGGCTAAATGATCCTGCCCCTCATGACTAATTTCGTATCAGTCAGGAGCTGTTTTACCAGAACTTCGCTATTCAGAAGAGTTACTTTTGTGCAGTTATGTTTGTTTTTGACTTTCTGACATATCTCTCAGGATGTGTTTACTAAGAAATTTTCTGTAACTGCAGTATAATTATGCCAATGCATTTCATCGTGCATATTCAGTCTAAAGTGACAATTTTAAAAATTTTCTTTAATTATTCAAGAAGTCACATACTTGGTCAGCTTTCTCTTCTTTAACCCGTTTTTACTCCTGTAAAAAAAAAATCACTTGTTAAGTTGTATGCTCTTAGTTTAAAGTTGATACCGATTTAAAAATACATGATTTATGGTCACCATATTACTCAGGATAAGGTTGGTGATAGTACCTTGGACATTTTTAAGCTAATAGTGATTAATTCTGTTATTTTCCATGTGTTATTTTCATTGATGTTAATGGGATCAATGTTCCATTTGCTGGCTCTATGAACACCTGCTTGTAAAAGGGAAAACCCATATGCCTAAGCACTGGCTCCTCTGCAGATTCTGACCCCAAAACACCATTGGCTGCATGTGAGCCTGGGTTCTGCTCCAGGAGTCTGCAGGGCTGCAGCCAGCCCTTCTCCATCTGCTGCAGGCTGGAAAAGTAGATACCAGTGCTGGAGCATTACTGGGAATGTGTGTGTGTCTGTTGGGTAAACATTTCCAAAGTCAAGTAAGAGTAGTGGAAAAAACAAAAGGCCCAGTCAGCATTCATCACTCACTGTATGGCCTGCTTAGGGGATGACCGATGAAAACAATGATGTTGAATATCCCACTAGTCTCACCAGGACTAAGGCTTAAACCTTAGAAAATGTTATTGACTTCTAATAGAGAAAATTATGCCAATCATGTAATGCACTGTCTTCACCTGATTTATAAGTGATATAATTCACTACAGACAGCTGTGAGCAAGATTATGAATGAATTAAGCAATATTAACCGTAAGAAATGGACGAAAGAACAGCGTTACACTAACTACCTTCATGTACTTTGTTGGAGGGGGAGCCAATGAAGAAGAATGTGTGTATTCACTTAGTCATTGTCACAAAACCATTAACTGATTACTCAGATTAAATTAAATGCACAAAGGGAGCACCCTGGAATACTTTGCTTATAGGTTTGAAAATACTGATCCTTCCCTTTTCACAAGATGACAGTACCAATGACAAGTGCACAAACAGACAGTGATGCAGCAATGACAGAGCACCAAAAGATTCTTGCTTCCCCGGAAGGAATCTTAGTTATGTCATATTTCCTTTTTTATGAGTATTAAATAATGTCTGTTCATTAATCACACTATACTGATGATATTTTTAATTTCATGACAATAGTTGATTGAGTTCTTTGGGCTAGAGCTCCAGTTTGCAAATTAAAGGCTTTTAACTTCAGAGCAGTGAAAAGAGAGAGTAAAGAAATAAATATTTAAAAATGGAGAACTTTTTTAACCTTTTAAGCTTAGAAGAGAAACTATTCATTCATTTCCAAAATCAAAATTTCCAAAATTCAGTTCAGTTATCACAAAAGTTCAGTCATCATAGCAGCCGCAACATTACCAGAGCAACTTGGGGTAATTTTGTTATCTGGTAAAAGTACCTTCCAGTTTAGACCCAGATATTTGCTTGCAGACTGAACAAGAGCTACGGCAATATCAACTTTACATTAAAGTGGAGATTTATTTTGCAAAGCATTATAGCATTATACATGTCTTCAGCCTATGATGTTATCTATATAGATACAGTCACTCATTCATGTGTGCTATATCCTGGTAATATTTATTCTACATCTATGGTTTTTCCAAAGAAATCTTAAAATTAATTCATCTATCTAGATTATTCAATGTAATTCTCTTTCATCCCTGTGACCATGGTAAATCTTTTAATACTGTGCACACTGGAATTCATTTCAAAAGAAAAAATAAGTGCTGTTTATCATGGGAATGTTTCTAAGAACTCTTCTCCAAGGAACACTTCAAGAGGCAATAAAACAAATGACTGACATCCATTTCTCAGAAACAATTTCTTGCGCTTTCAGAATCTCGAGAGGCCTTTATTTCTTAGTATTGCAAGCATTTCCTGAATGTTCATAAATATTTTAAACCAACTTGTGCACAAAAGATACTAGCTGGTATTTCACATTTTCTTCTATTTATCCTACAGATTAAAATACAAAGAGAAGGATTCAACTCGTGTCAGTCAACTTCTTGAAACTTGCCTAGACTACACTAGGTAGCTTGATTTGGAGGCAGCCTCCAAAGGCAGATGCATAACTCCAAAGGCGAGTTCATGCACATTCAAGAGAAAAAGATAGAGATGACTCTTCCTGCAGCAGTACCATTGAAAATGACCATCTTGGAATTCTTGATGGTCAGAGTTACGTGGGATGAGTTTGATCTGCACAATAAACTTTCTGCCTAAACCTCCGTCACTGTGCGACATGGGTAGCTAGTTATGTTGCGTGTATTTCAGGCAAGTTAAAAGACACTATAATATTAGCTTGGTGGGATTTGCAAAACTTGTTTCTACTCTTAATTTGTGTTTGTGCAGAGAACATGCTTTAACTTTCAGGGGATAAGAAATGTACCTTTTTTTTTTTTTTTTTTTAATCACTCATGCCTGGGCCCACTGCAAATTTAAAGGGTCCTTCTACAGATTCAACATGACCCAAGAAAACCAGTCTCAAAAATCCCTACACAGAAGATTTCTATGACTACTTACCAGGGCATCATAGCTATATGATACCAGGAAAAGGGTATGGTCAAAAGTAAATCTTTTGCAAACACGTTTTTGTACACCACCAGTTTTGTACACTGTTGGACTTCAGATCATTAGGAAAAAAAGTTTATTTTACACAAATTAAGCATTTTGGGGTTATGGTTGATTATAACTGTAATTGTAAAAGGCTTGTGAAATAGTTCTGGTTCTAAATAGACCCTGGGACTTCTCCAGCTATGTATTTTCAAATGACCGATTGGTCATTTACTAAGCCTTTATAGACTATTTATAGATGAAACTCTTAAACACACACACACACGCACATGCATACATACATACTGACCCAATTTTTGCACTTGGAAAATGCTAGTCTATATGGATTCTCAGGAAATTGATGTTTCCCAAAGCAAAACTCTTTTGATACCAGGAGACTAACTGCACCATTAAAGACATCACACACAAAACAGGTGGGGCAATATTAAGCAATTTTAGCATGAAAAAAGCAGCAGCACCAAGCAATGAACAGGTGAATAACTGTGGCAGAAAAAAACAAGGTTTGCAATGAAGTTGCAAAATTTGCAAAGAGAGAGCAATGAAACGAATATGATGACCATTCTAAAATTAGCTTTTTAATACCAAAATGGGTTGGAGCTAAACGGAGACACAATAGATGAAACAGGGTAGCAAATACTTTGACACCCACATCCTCTCCAAGCTATATTCTAGAACAAGAAAATTAGAACTTAAAGAGCTTTGACCCATTTGAAAAGAAAGGCACAACACATCTTTCATGGAATAGAAATTAACATTGCTTAGACATTGCATATGGAAAAAAAAAAAAAACAAGTATATAACTTACCAAGGATTAATATAAAATGCCAAAAGATAATCAGTCCAAAGGCATGAGGGTAGCAGAGTTAGGAAAGCAAATACACTTCTACGCCTGTGAGCATTAATAAATAACATACATAAAGATGAAAAATTGAGCAGAGTTAGTAAGACAAACAGAAGTTAGGAGATCAGCAAATTCTACTTCAAAACAATCTAAACGCCTATTGGCTTCCTTATACTGTCCTTATACCAGCCACAGAATCTTTGTTCCTCAAGCTGAGACCCTGTGCAGCATTTTCAGCTGTCCACAATAAAATTCTGAATGACCGGGGTTGTGTAGTATTTATTCAGACCTACTATTTTTAAAGCAATATTTAACATAGATTTTCAGAGCCTGAAATGTATTGAAAATGTTATGCACAGGCCTGTGTGCACTGTGTACAGTGGTGCAAAACCTGTTTTGCTGATGTTTTGAGCTATTTCAGGACAGATATATTTTATTTTCATCACATATAACTATCATAATCATCTACCACGCTTGCTTCTGTGGATGTCAGCAGGAATATCTATATATCAGAGTTAAATTAGTATCATGCTGATTTCTGAAAAAGGCCATAGAGTTTTTGCAGAGAGTTCTTTAAGTGCTTTAAATTCTTTCCTAGATTTTCACCAGAAGAGTATTTGAACTTCTTTCCTTGTTTTCTATGAATTCACAACAGATTTTACTGTTGCTAAGTAAAACTTATTATTTGAGTAAAAACAAAACAAACAAACAAAAAAGTTGTAAAATTCTGTATCCGCAAACTGGTTACCGGATTTGGCTGCACTTTAATCAAGGAAACACACAGAGGCCTGTTCTACAGTTTTGGCTGTGTGGGCTACAAAGACTTCACAAACACAGAATATCATGAAACTTAAAACTACTCCAGTAATAGGATTTTTGACTAAAAACAGACCCTGATAAATAATATAAATACTGACATTTCCCCAAGGATCAGCAGATATGCCGGTGTCACTCTTATTACGTCCCTGGAATGGCCCCAAGCAAAGTAGGTTTGTTCATCAATCTTTCTGCCTGTCTTTGGGGCCACAATTCCCTCTCCGCTCTCTGGATGGACAGAGCATCTGTCTTTGGGGTAAGCCTGGGTTTTTCCCTCAGAAGGCAATGGAAGTACAGAAAAGGGGTTGGTTTCACTAATTCAGAGAAGTCAGGATCACAAATCTAGACACATGGGTTTCAGCTACTGAAATTTATGGATATATTCCACAGGAGTATTTTTTTTCAAATATAGTTTTATATTTTTTTTATATATTTATATATGCATGTACATACATATACATACACTAAATTAAGCAAAAAGAACCTTTGCTTATACATCCAAACCCATTCATTAATTCCCCTTCTCATAAAAAAAAGCCTTTTCTGGTTTTAATAACATCTGTTACTAGTTTAATCATTTGATTCAAGCTTGGATCTTTAATTAACAAGAGCGTTTGATCTTCTGCCTTCATTGCTATTAACATAGTCCAAGTAGGAGAAGCTGAAAAAGAGATTAGTTTCTAATGCATACAGCTGGCTGCTATTAAAACTAGACCAAGCAAGTGAAGCTTGTTTAATATCCAGTTAATTAGCAGCACTGTGAGGTATTGACAGGATTTGTGGGGCTTATTAGTTCAGTTTGCATGCTTATTAGCAAAAGGCTTGTTTTGGTGCAGTATCAATGCACTTAATCCTGTCCTTGTTGGCAGGCTGCATCCCACGAGGTCATGGAAGTAGTTCCAAGTGCATCAACTCCTTGGCTGTCAACATAGTTGACCATGGCTGGGAAAGCAAGGCTCTTATTTCCTTCTTCCTACACACTGGAGCAGTGTTTCAGATGGCCACAGTATGTTTTTACATATCTGTGTTTACACTTGCCTTGAAACGTTGGTCTTTTTGTATAGACTGCTAACAGCTGCCTTACAGAAGATGAAACATCAGGTCAGTCATTAGCCCCCATTCATTTAACAAGAACATGAATGAGAATGACCACACTGGCCACCAGTCAAGGAATGCTTAAGGGCCTTTTCCTTCTATAGTACCTAATCCTACCACCCTTCTTTTTCAAATATTTCCTTTAAACTGATGGTGTTAGTGATGGCTTGAAGTCCATAGCTAGTGCCTACAACTCTTGTAGGTGGTTTTCCAGACTAGCAAAAACATGTTGCTCTTCCAGTCATTTCAGTAGCACTATTACAAAGTTACAGCAAATGTTTGAGTTTCCATACAAGCCAAAATGAGCTAATGGCACAGCGTGAAGACAGTTGCTAACTGGTCATCTATAGGCAAGCTTACTCTTAGATGTAAATAAATCTCCTTGGATGCTAATGAATTTACAGATCAAGTTTCTATCCTTGTGTTATTTTAGGAAATATGTGTCTAATAAAAAGGAAATGAGGTCCTCCAAAACCAAACTTGGTTGACATATGTTATAAGTCATTCCCTTCTATAAATGGCAGGTGACAGAATATATAATCTTGAGTCATCATTCAAAGAAATAAAGTACTAAAATAACAAGTCATGTAGCTTTATCCTAAAACAGTGACAGTGTGACATAAAATTAAGCACTTAAAATTTAAAGGTTATACTTGCTAAAAAGTATAGATGGGGAAAAAAATAAAAACTTTGTTTCAAAACACTCACCAGTTGTAGGGAAGCTTTCCATCTCTCTCTAATGATGCAAAATTGACAAAGGTTCCAGCCCCGCACTCCCTGTTTCAGGAAGACCATGGGGGCAAAAGTTATCATTTTTGGATTCACAGTACTTGCAGTGATGTTGATTTGAAGAGAGATCTCCTAGAGACCTTTCTCAGAACTGCCGAGCACTCACTTTTGTGACTAGGTCTACAAAGTAATGTGCAATAAATGTAACCGAAATAAGTAATTTCATCCTTAGCATAGCCCTCCAAAACCAGTAAGAACCCACTGAGATCGAATTTCCTTATCATCTATAAAAAGAAGGAAACAAGAAAAAAGTGCTACTCAAGACTTAAATAGTTCTCACTTTCTATCCAGATTGAGATTTTTATAGCATTAGTTGCCTGTTTCAGTATATATACTTTTCTATACTAAATATTAACGTTCCAGTTTTTTAAGGAAAAGAAAATTGTCTCCATTCTACAACAGGAGCATGGTAATCTGAATACAAAATAGAATTGTGTAAAAGCTGAATTTCCTGAGTCTCATTCCAGTTAGTTTATGAGAAGTCCATTATTTTCAGCTATATATGATAAACTGACTTGACTGTTTTTGCTTCATTGATTAAATAAACAACTCTTTGCAGCTTCTCAGTGAATTTATTTTTTTAGTTTCCTCCTGAGGTCTTTATCTTCTGTAGCAGAAGCAGTGAGGAAGCGAGAAAGAAAAAGCTTTGGGCTGCATGAACAGTCAGTCATTAGATAGGAAAGAGAACTGATTTACTTGTTTTTTTTTCCCAGAACCAGTTATGTATTAAAGGAGAAAACAACACAACATTTGGTGCAATAGATGGCCTGAAAAAATCTGTGATGTGGTAATCTGTTGCATAGAATATACAGCCAAGACACAACACATAAAACACACTGTATGCTAGGTAGCCAAGTAGAAGACTCTGAATATAAACTTTTGAAATGCAATCATTTGTTTTTCCAGTAGGGAAAGTTAAAATATACTCATAGTTTATAAAAGGATGAAGACTTCAATACACTTTACTCAGTAGGTGAAGCACATATGGAGAGTTTGGAGGATATGTAAGGCTCAGGGCCTTCCACAGCCTCTGAAATACAGACCTGATGAACTAGTGATTTTATTTGGTGATAGGAAAAATCTGCTCCAAGCACATATGACAGATTTGATAAAGCATCTTGATATCTTTCTCATGTCCAGCTGCTTAAAATCCCAATTGTCTTCTAGGTTCATGATCTGAGGTTCCCTTTATAATAAGTGAGTGCACTTATTATTGACCCATCCATCAAAATTCAAAATGAGACAAAGTTCACTTTTACAACGCAAGCCAATAATTAAAGTAGATATAGGGACTCCCAAATGGTAGCAAGACAGCTTTTTAAGGTATCCTGTTCACAAACATCCTGAGCATCACCCATGTAATCACACATCTTCAACTGCAACCATCATTATGACCCGATTATTGTTGGCTGAACATTTTGAAATGAGCATAAATTTGGACTTACCTGGCCATTTGCAGATGCTTTCTCCTCAGTACAACGAGAGTCACCAGAAGCAGTCCAATCAGAAGGATACTTAGGATGGCTAACACAGAGATTACCACTACGTTGGGATTCATCTCAGTGACTGTACATACAAACAATGACTCTTGGTTATTCCGTTCATAAGAGGCGACAGGTATTTCTTTTTTCTGAATATTCATACCGTTATTTTTTGAACTATTCTCACTCACTCTGGTGTTACAGACAGAAAAACCTACTCTAGAGATAAAGGAGTTTTTTATCAGTTACTGCCCTTACAAAATTTTACTGGGGAAATGACTTCACTATGACATTTTCTTAAGCTTTGACATTTTCTAATCTTTTTCCATTGAGATGACATTTGTAAAACAAGGAATAGGGAGAATTAAATATAAAAATCAGATGTTCATTGCCATCTATGTCTCCCAAAACGCATTTAAACACCAGTCAAATTGTTCCTCAGCAATAATCTATGTCTTCTCTAACCCAAAAGCAAAATAAAGCGTCTGTTGATATAAGGGCTGAAAATGATTAAATGGCATTGGTAAATAAATTTTAACAAATATTCTCTTTTAAATAAGAAATGAAATCAGTTCTAAATAATGAAACTGTGATTTATTTTTGTTTCAACTTATCATACTTATTAACTGTACTATCCTGAGACCGGATACCTTTTTTTCTGCTCATTTAACAAGAAGAAACCCTCCCTACTTAACTTGATTGGAATAACTTTATATCCACGGTAGTTTAGAGAAGCATTTTTCAAACTAAAAATCATGGAGAATTTTTCTCCTTAACAGCTTCTAAATGAGACTTTCTGTTTATTTTAGTTGGCCTTGGCTGGGGAGAAATTTTCTCTGCAAATGTCATCAGGCAGTACCCTGATGTTCATCTTGGAAACCACAAATTAGCAATCTGACAGAGCAAAATCTAACAGAGCACTGAACCACTAGATTATGCTTTTCCAAGTCAACACTTTCAACAGGGACTTTTCTAAAACTCTTTTCAAGTTACTTCCCCATCTCATCCACAGACGGTAGCCCTACAGTGACACAAAAACCTCTGCTGCCAGTGTAAGTGAGAGCAATTTTAGAAATCAGGGAGACACAGATGTTGTGATTGGAGAGAGAAGAAGGAAATAGGGAAGTGCTGCTTACCCATAGTGGAGACAGCAATGAAAGTGGGGACACTGGGACTGTTGTGGCTGAAGGTGGTCACGCTGCAGTTGTAGGAAGTGGCAGGGGTTAGGCTGGAGATTGTCACTACGTGTGATGAGACAGTGATAGGTTCCTACAGACAAGGGAAAAATACACTGGAGTTGGTCTCCCATAAATGTAGCACAAATCAGTGCTTCTCTCTCCACCCAAGCATTTTTCCAGACAAAGTTAAATATTGTGAAAGAAGCAAAGTCTTGGAAACCTACAGAAGGTACCCTCCACCCTGAAAAGAGACAGGTAGTGAGGCAGGTACAAAGAAATTTTATAAATACTCGTATGGGAAAAGCATACAATAAAAAAAAAAGAATGCACTGACTTAAGGGCATAAGTCCGTAAGGTCTGCCAAAGCTTTTCTGTACTTGACAGCAGAATCAAAGTAGAATGGCAGGTGTGAGAGCAGGGACACTGAGCTAATGGTTCAGAAGGGGATCAAGGACGGGCTTTACGAACTAACTCAATGCAGCTCTGGAGTCTGAGATCCTGTAGTAAGCTCAGAGTGTAGATTTTTGCAATGGCTTGTTTTCAGTCATGAGTAACTTCTAGACTTACAAGGTTTCCTGTTGCAGTGCAATTCCAAGGTCAGCTACACTGACAAAAATCACATGTATTTGACTACAATGGAAGAGAATTTGATTCCCTCAGTTGGTTGGACTTTTTCCAAGTTCTCCTCTGGGGAATTTAAATTATTCATCTGAAACCCAGGACATTTAATCCTGAAAAGCTGTTGCTGTTTTTGATTTTGCTGACTTAAAAATGGAGGAAAGGGATGAAAATGTTCATTTAACTAGCATTGAAAATCTTGTAAAAGAATTTTCACCAGTCTACTGAGAAAGCATCCCTAATGGTTCGAAACGGATTACCGAGCCTTTCCCCTTTCTTCATGAAGACAGAAGAGAGTGTGACGAATGTAGTGAGAAGTAAGCTGGTAATTTGTGTGCATTGCCCAATGCTAGATGTTTACTTCAGCAAATGGGAAACCCCATGAAGTTCCTGCTAAAATGGAGCAGTCTTTTGCTGATGTTCTTAAAACTTATCTGCCCCATACTGCAGCTGCAAATCCTGTGTACCCTCCTTGCTTAATTGCATTATTATTTTGAGTCTCTTCTAAGTGGATAATAACTTTGTGATCTTTGAGAAAAAAATAGGAATCCATATGCAGAATCTGAACTATTTACAAGATTAAATGATTTTTTCTCTGGTCAGTGCCTTTCTCAATTTCAAAAAAATATTAAATATTTCACAGAGTAGTCTTACACAGGGTTAAAGACTATATATGTTTCCTCTGGAACGAGCTCAGTGGGTTATTTTCTACTTTCTTCCTGAAATGATTTCTCATTATGTATGAGTAACCCTCTAAGAGAATGATGTTTCATGGCATGTAATCATGTAATCACTAGACCATCAGCTAAACCTCAAAATAAGCCTCAGATGTTGCACAGCATTGAGTCTCAAGGACTCAAAATTACTATAGCTCCTATGTTTTGTATAGATAGCATTATCAGTCTGAACACTCAGATATTCATGTGGCCTCAGAGCACAGGTACTTAAGTGCACATAATAAAAAAGAAGGCTCATTAGAAACCTCTTTAGGTGAGTGTGGAAGGAAAAACCCTAACAGGCACCAAATGTCTGATGAGCAGCCATATTTGCAACATCGAGGTACTCCTTGAATAACAGTAAGGATTCTACCTAATTAACTGTTAACGACCCTCAAAGAACAAATGAAAACCAAGCCAGATAATTAGATTCTGCCTAAAATATCTCAGCTCCATGATGCTAAATTACCTCTATTTTTCCCATTCCTTGTTAAGCTAGCTGGCCACTTTTCTCTTCCTGCTCATTGATATGCCTAAGTTTTGTGCCCTTTTATGTTTTGCAGAGTATATTACAGTCATTAATTGACACTGTTGAATGTGGTAGATGCGCATAGCTTTGGTCCAAGTGGTTACAATCTCTTACTTGGGTTTGCTTGTTTTCTTTCTTTCTTTCTTTCTTTTTTTTTTTTAAAGTCTGAAAGACAGAAGCCAATCTGAATATTTTAAAGGAACTCAATATTTCAGCATTTCAGATAATTTAGTAGTTTAGGTCTTATAGGTTTAATTCTTAACTGCATGGTTAACTTTTATTTATTTACCAAACATGTGTACTGACCTTCTGATGTAATTGGGCTTTATACTTATACTAAATGCTTGACAATAGAGAACAAAAGAGAAAGTTGCAACGTCCAAGTCTGTGTTTTAGAAATGAAGAACAGAAGCCAGAGAAGAGGCATCTACATACCTGGACTTTTGTTTCTTGACCAGATCCAGCCTGCAGGCAGTAGACTTCAAAGAAATCAGCCACTCCTTCTTCCACCCATAGCAGAGTTATTGAAGTCTGAGTCTTGTTGACAGCAAACAGTGATTTTGGAGGGGCTGGTTCTGGTGAAGAGAAAATCTCATTTTAATAAGTTTATCCCTAAGTCTCTGGACAACCAAGAAGGGGAAGCATCAAACAGAAATGAAGGTAGTGCATGATGCCTTTCTTCTGCTTCAGATAAAGTCTACCAATATAAAACTTTGGCTTGCATGTTGCTAAGTTATCAATGTAAAACAGGAAGATGATGAAGTATCTTGTTTTTTTTTCTTCTCTATTTAAACTGTTCTCTATTTGGACAGTTGGATAATTACTTCACTTCTCTTTTCAGTAGAGTCTTTGCTTAGGGAGGATCAGCATATTCTATTAATAGAGAGACATTTGCAGAAACTCTTGCAGGAGAAGAGGACAGTCCACCTGTTAGCAATGCATTCGGGATAAGAAACTTCTGCTTTGCAAACCTGCCACAGAAGTGAATCCACAAGCAGCTTCTGACAAGTGAATACTTTCTAGGTTCATTTAATTTTATCGGAGAAAATATTCAGTCAGTCAGCAGTTTAAAAAAATCTTCCAGCCTGGTATTTTGCAGGTTATCATTTTATGGCTATTGGATCTGCACTCATTTTAGGTAATAGTCTATGGGGATCTCATCCTCACTGAATCCTAAGGAGATGAATCTTTTCACAGGAAGGTTATTGCTGTCACCTGGGCAAGAGACTGAAAACAGCAGACTCCTGGACTGTATGGGAGTATGGCGTGAACACTGTCTGTTGAAAGTGAGTGCTCAGCAATACACTGACTCTTCAGCACCTCCAAGCATTCATTTTTCCATTCTGAAAGTACTGTTTCACATATCTTACAGCTCTGTGCAGAGTGGTCAAGGGAGAGGAATAAAGCAACTGAACAATAAAGGCTAATTTTAAATGCATGGGTAAGGAAAGAGGAAAATAAAATGACCAAAGGGGAAAATTCTGCTTCAGAACCTAAATTCTGAAAAAGTGAAGCAGGAATCTGCTAGTCCAGCCCATCTCACATTTGTTAACGTGGGCTTTTAATGATCAAACAGCGCCGACTCCAATCAATTCCATCCAGCTCTGTATCTGGCACTGGGAAAGGCTTGGGAGAGCGTGATTCTGGCATCCTTCCTAGGAATGATGGTGAGAGATACCATCAGGTGAGATGCTCACTCTTCATTTCCACTGAGGACTTTGAGCCATGAAACAGGGATCTGCATCTGCAGTGCAAAAGCCCCCACAGCACACAGGAAAGGATCAGGTCTTTCCTTGCAGGCCCTGCAAGGGCCTCCCTTATAGCAATGGCCTTGACAACTGTCACGGAGAGGCAACATCTGACCTCTAGTGGAGCTCACTTATGACTGCAGTATCTCCTCGAATTAAGAGTGTCTTGAATACAGAAAGTTTAGGGGAAACAGGAAAGCAAGATCTAAGGAGCACAGAAAGAGAACAACTTTGGCATTATTTTTTTTTTTCATGATATTAAGAAATGCTTTTTCGCATTTAAAGCTTGCTCCTTATTTTGATCGTGATGGCTTCACACAAGGGTGTACTCAGTCCCTCAATCTCCATCTCAAGCTGTTCTCTAGAGTGTACACATTTAGTAACCTATTGATATTTAACAAAATCTGTCATTCTCAAACAATGAGGCATTAGAAAAATCCTCAGACAAGGTGAGAAGTAGCAGACCGCTGAACTTTCCTGACCAGCACAGTTAGTCATCTGTCTTCACTACCAAGATGAGCACAGAATTTCGCCTCACTCTCTATGCGTGTTAAATGTTTTGCTGTCTGGAAGTTTCATACAGCACAATTTTGCTCTTTGTTTTTTTTCCTTTTTTTCTTCATTCACAAATAATTTCTTGAGATACTGACAGAAGAGGTTGGATGTGGTATGTGCAAGATTTGCCATAAAAAATCTGGCATAAATGCAAAAATGAGTTGCTCAAGAGGTTATAGATATTTTGGAGAAGCATCTGATTTTCAGACAATCGGACCAGTGTTTTAGGGCTCGAGGCTGCCAAGATTATATTGGCAACAGTGAGCAAGTTAAAGAGAGCAGGGAAGTGACTGAAGCACAGTCACATAGCTTCTACTTTGACACATGAACTACAGGATACATTTTGTCCCCAAATTATATGGGAAGACTTCTCTCTTCCTTAATTCTTTCAGTATATCCCCTTGCAGATTCAGAAACACATTCTATTCCCTACTCAAGATAAAAAATGTTCTCAATTAAAATATGAGTTTTATATTTGGGCATCGTTCCAAGCAAATCCTCCTTTCGCTTGCAGCAAATGGCTTGGTTTGTCTGCAAGTGGAAATTTGCCAGGATGAAGCAAACATCATGGAGGAAAGAACATTTGGCAGAGGCCCTTAAGTGACTGCCAAGTGCTGAGTCGTCTATCACTTAGAATCTGTTCCCACTACTTCTAATTACAACTCTCATTGCTCCTCTGAAACACAGAAAAGGAAATCTCTGGTAAAATATCTTTACTTTTTGTCTATTCAGAATGAAAACAGCATAAAGGAAATAAAAGAAAAAAAAAACAGAGTCTAGAAGTAATTTTTCAAAACTGAATTCACTGATTTTTTTTTCTGTCAATAAAAGAACAAGAGCGAAATAATCATAACAATTAAATAAGAGTCTGCCTGCACTCACCGCTTGCTGTTTTCCCTGTCCATAAGCAAAAATTTGAATTAGGCTGCACAATGTGCAGCCTGAATAAAACATGACACTCATGGACCTGCCTGAAAGATAAACCTAGCTGATGTTTCCAAATTCTTCCCCTAAAACTTTTTCATAATGGTGTTTGGGGGATATATTTACACACACACATACACCTACTCAATCCTGGGAACAAACACACACTTAACTATATGCACACATACAGGCAAGCAGTGCAGTCACAAGAATCTGAAGTTCTTTAATTACTTTCCACCAAAGGAAAGGACAGAAATCTGAAGATTGTAGAAAAAATCATATTTTTTTCTGCCCTGTGCAAGTCCTGTCCACTGCTTGCCTCAACCCAGGTCAAGAGATTTGAGTAAAACTATGTAGAAAGAAGAATAGATAATTGCTTCAAGACCTCTAATTCAATTAGAAATTGCAGAGTTTACTCCTCTCACTGTCTTCAGGAAAGGTTTATTATGTGGGGAGAGAACATAGTCTAGTTTGAAATTACTATTTCTTCCTTATCAGTCTTCACAGCATAGTTAATGATTATAAAAGTGGTTAAGCACTTCATAATTTCAACATCCTGGGTACCTACAGCTCAAAGTTTCTACATAAGATAATGTAAAAATAATCTAAAAAATGTGGAGTACAGTGGTATACTGTGCGGTCTTTGTTAGAGGTAAAGGGAGAGAATGGGGAGAAAGACATATCTAAAAGCCCTTCTCAGCTAAAGAACCAAAATCTTCAGTCTTTTTTGCTTCTTTAAATATAATATACATATTTCCATAGGAATGATGTTGGGTTCCAGAGCCATGAATTCAGCTGCTTTTTATAAAGAATACTGACACTGATTTTTACTGAAGGATACATTTTCAGTGATGAAGGACCATGCAGTTGTCCAGAGGGAGAGAAAAGGAAAGAAGAAATCAGACCAGGAGACAGAGCTGAGACCCAGAGACAGGCTTGTCAAACCCAAGAATGGTTCTGGTTTGTGTTGAAAAGTTCAGGTGCAAAGTCTGAATCCCAGTTTGTGAAAACTGCTTAGGAAAATAATTATGGAGCAGGATTGTTCTCTCAGGGATTAAGAGACTTCCACTCCCCTGTTTCTAATTATGGGCAGATTCTGCTACTCTTGGTAGTTTCACATATGTGAATGAGATTATCTTCACAACAAAACAAGGTGAAAATTACAACTTTCAAAAAAAAAAATAAATAAAAATAATTGCAGTCCCAGGTACATGACTCTGAAATGAGGGAGATGCTGAACTCGCTGACAGCACTACTTCTACCCTGAAGCCTGAAGTGAGTTTACAGTTTAACAGCTATGCAAACATGTTCTTACCCAATTTCACAAGCTGGGGCAAGGAAGTATTGCTGCCTCTTTCAGTACAAGCTGTCACTGAAAGGTTGTAAATGTCCCCCGGAGGCAAGCTCAACACTGCAGTCATCACACTGCGTGTTACCTGCAGTAATCATAGACACTAGGCATTAAATATTACCAAAGCAGATACCCTTCTTGTAAAATTAATCGCAGTCGCTTAATGTACTTCAGACAAAATTCTATGTACCACAGCAGATATTTTCTGCCTACTCATTGCTAAATGAACTGGTTCCCACTGACATCAACAGAAGGAAATTGTAATGCTCAACAGAATACCAAAATGAGAAGACAGTCATTTCAGACTGCATTTCCTCTACAACCAAGGAAAATGTAGAGACGAAAGAAAAACTCCCTCATGACATCACTGAGAATGCTCTTGCATCTGGATTTTTCAAATTCTACAAAACATCAAACTAAGTCTAACCAAACCATGGACTGGACTCTACTGCAACCTTAAAGGACTTTAAATCTAGTCAGATATCCCTAAGAAGAATATAGAAGTTAAGTACAGGCAAGCCAGTACACATACATATCCCAAGAACTTGCAAATTAGATCTGTCTGAGCAAGGCTAACATCTACCCGCAGATCTACTGGCTTGACATAGATCTCAGGGCCAACTGACAGGGACTGGATTATAAAACAAGCCATAGAAAGCACTGGCTTGAGTCATCTACAAATTTGAAACCAGATACGATCTGAAATTTGCTGAAACTCCAAAATTTGTCAAAAACTTCCTGTTATTTTGTGGTCAAATAATATCCACATTTATCTGGAAAAAAAAAAGGAAGCAGAGCTCAGATACCACAACAGACTAGTTTCAGAGCACTTTCAGAGCACAACTATAAAGTGATCATACAGCAAAACTCAAGGGAATACTTATAGTAATTTAATTTGCAAACTGTATTTTTCAGTCCTGAGAGGGAGTGGTAGGCCTGAATTAAGATTAACAAGACTATCCACATTATTTTGGTCACCTGTTTAAAGCCAAACAGAACAGCTTTTTCAGAGTATACAAGAGTATACAAAGAGCAGGAATAAGAAGTCATCATTATTTGAATGTGTTAGCTATTCTTGCAAATAATCCCACAAGAAAGGCAAAAATTAACATAATAGATCAAATAAAGACATATTAGTACACTGTTTTTTAGGAAACATTTTCTGACAGTGCCTAACCAGAGTTTAGAAGAACAGGTATACCCTTTTTAGCTTGGAAACACACGCCAGTACTTACAAATATGAGTAGCAGTAGAGAATTTAGCTATAAATAAATTGCTACAGGAGTTTCCTAAATGATATTTCCTGGTTTGTTTGTCATTAAAATAATAAGAAGATAAATATCCCTAAGGACAGTTTTGAAGTATGGGATTTTTTTTCTTTTTTGGTATCCTCAAATTTTAATCTTTTGTTTTAAAAATTAATAAGGTAAGTTTTACTGAAAATTATAGTTTTGACAAAAATCTGGTTTTCTCCTTGAAAAAATATAGTTTTTCAGAAAACATCATTTTTGGAAAGAAAGGAAAGGAGCAAAATCACAGGACTTTTTTATTTTTATTTTTTTAAATTCAATTCTTAAAAACAATTTACTTGTGCAAAAAAATCATTAAAATATTGAGTTTTCTTCCACATTTGAAGCAAAGATCCAAATATTGGAAGCTCCTGCTGTTCAGATGTCTCGTGTTTTTGATCAGTTTTGCTAATCATGTAATTAGGCTCACACGCTGCTGCAAGCTCCAGATGGGTGCACTCTTGCAGCCACTAGGAAACCTATAAAAGCTGGAGGGGCTTCACATAAATCCAAATAAAAATTGATTTGAGCTGAATTTGAATTTGAGCTTATGCTGAAAATTCAATTCTAATTTACCTTAGCGTCTAGTTGCAGAAAGAAAACCTTACCCTTGAAAAAGACCAAACCCTTTCAGCACATCAGTGACTGAAATATCAGTGATGATGTAGGAAAAAAAAATTCCATGGCCTTCGGCTTTAGGAAGCTATGCTGGAGGCATTAGGAGTTCCCGTGCTACCGTGCTCCACTGCTGCTTTAAACACTAGTTGCTCTTATGTCCAGAGGTTGCTGTTTTCCTTCAAGCTAGATGTGTATCTCAGTACCTTGCAGGATCAATAGCCAATGCATACTGGGCCAAAACACAGATTTCTCTTTATAAGCAATGTTTAAATCATGACAGGGAGAATGTGCTGGGAACGCTTCTATATGTCTGCCCCGTTCCCTGAGCAAGTGCCTGCGCTCTGCGTGAAATCCCCATCCCATCAGTTAGTGGATTTTTTTTCAACTAGAAAATATAAAACCAAACATAGTATCTAAGAATATCTGACTGATAAAGTCACAAAATGGGAAGTTATACTATCTGTAGTGAAGAAGCTCAGACAATATGTCTAGCCTAGGTTAACATTAACTAGGAACTGAAGAGACAATGTCTGTTTTCCAAGAAAATACTCTTATGTTTTACTATTTGCAATTGACAGATCTAATACAATGAGACTATTTTAAATTTTCACATAAATCACCACCACTTGTGTCAAATCACAAATACAGTCATTTTCCTCACTATTTGGACAATGTGGGTGCTCAGAAGCGCATACTTCAGCTCGTGAGCCTTCTTAAAATCTCAATCAGTTTGTCTAAACTTTGTAATACATCATTTTTCTACTGAACACAAAAGTATATGGGAAAGAGCTACCCTTTCCCCAGTAATGCTTACGCTCTTTTTGATTTTTTTCTTTCCTTCTGCAATGACCATCCAATGCAGCATCCTGGAATGAGAAAGGTCAGTACCATCTCCTCCATAGCTCCAGCTGATGTACAGAAGGTGGTTGGAATACTCGATGGAGGTGATCTCAGGTGCCACTGGTGCTAAGGGAATAAGACAAATGCATTACAGGAGGATCTAACCCAGTGTACTATTAAGCACAATTATAAACTTCTGCCAAAGGATACCACTGGAAAAAATACCATCACCAAAAATATTATAAAGGTATTAGTAAGAAAAGCATCTGCATTTATACTGGGTCTTCTGTGAAACCGATAAAAAGGACATTTTTCTTTAGAAGACATTTGGAACAGAAATATATTTTGTTTGCAGTCTTTCAGTTAAAAAAAAAGTATAAAGTTACAGGCTGACATAAACCATTTTTTGAGTCAACATTTACAAATGGAACACGAAATCAATTTAGAAGCCTCAGATATTGCTCCACTGCATTATATCCCTTAAAAAAAAAGAAAAGTGACATTCGGTGGAAAATAAATACAAATTGTCACACTGAACAATTTCAGTAGTTCATTCAGATGAAAAATACCTTCTCTTCACTGAGCGGGCATCTTCTCAGAAAGAAAAGCCTCATACCTCTGGTCTTCCAAAGAACATCTCTTTGCATGGAAACTTTTCAGCCTTGCTGCAGTAGCAGGCTGGCAAGCCCTTCGATCACCATACAAACAGAGACGAAATGAATCTCCAGAGCAACTCATTTACCTATAAATAGATACTAAAGACAAGTAAAGAGAGCTCCTGGAGGTGCCCCCTGCTCTCTTTCCTTTAATTGCAGGAACATAACTAACTAGCTTACCATGATCGTCTAACTGGAGAGGTGCAAGCCCCCAGTCCGAATTTAAATCAAGATTGAATGGAGCCCCAAAAGTGACTTTCAGCAATTGGCAAAGCTTTAACTTAAGATGACGACGTCCCTTAAGATGACATCAGTCATCAGGACAGCCTGAATAAACTGGGGAAAAGCATGAATGAACCGGCATGCTTGGCAGCTTGTTTTGGACAGCTGTATGGATTGATCCTCGTCTGCGTTAACCCAGCTGAACCATTTCTCTGAACTGCCTGAACTGTCTGGACTGCCTGGACTGCAGGCAAGGAAAGGCAGAGACAAACCTCTGCGTGCGGGACTAGCTGAGGGGGCCACCAGGTGTCACTGCTGCCTTCAGAAAGGCTCGTAGGGCTCTGATCGCAGAGCTGGACTTGGGTTAGGGAACAGAGGACGCGTACTGAACTATTCACTGAGGAAGGCAGCAAGCATGAGGCCACGGACTATTTACCTAGAGCCATTCAGAAATATCTGTAAGACTTGTCTCTCAAATTCGTCTTTAAAATGTCTTTCCAGGCTGATGAGAGGAAGCACGCCTATTTAGCCTAAAATCTTTAAATGTTTCTCTCAGTTTCTGGAGTTCCCAGCCCATTTCTAGGGCTGACTGTGTACTCATTACAATCTAATGCCATATGAATCTTACTGATTTCCTCATAGATATTGATGGCGTGCTTTGCCTGTTCACATTTGCACAGTTGTTAAATTTGGATATCTAGCAATGAACAAGCAGGATATGGGGAGACAAGACCAGACCTAGGAAGGGATTTCTGTGCCTGACTTCCCTAGGCCATTGGAAGCCCACGTGCACAGAGACACTGTATGTACTTGAATCCCTTTGCTGATTGGGTTGGAAGTGACAGCTGAAAGCACTTGTTGGAAAGACAGACAACAGCTCCAGAGTAAGGACAGATGTGATCGTACTCATCAGCACTGATAGTCTACCTTTCCTACATTTTTTGCTGTTCCAAAATGAAAAGCACTCTCATTGTGGGAATTTTTTTTTTTTTAAAAGAAGTTGGGCATCTTAAAAGCCCTTGTTTTAAATCCAGCTGTTTACAGCAGGTGCCATTAAAACCTCATCAGTCACCACAGCAGCCCTGGCAGTCTCCATATGTCACTGCAGCAGTAGGCAACTGTTGCTACAGGAGCCTGGCTGTTCCTCATGAAGTATTTGCTTATGAGAATGCTTCAGTTCCCCCTGATGCCTCCCACCCACCTCGAGTCATCTGAACAAATGTTGTGGGAAAGAGCTATCCATCACCTAGTCTCTTCTGGCAGCCTTTGCATTCCAGGTGCTCTCGTTCACTTCACTAAGGCCCCAACCCCACCCAAGCGACGGGATTCTGCATTAGGGAATTGGTCGTGGGCCCTGATCTTGCTGCAAGATGCTGCTCCAAACTCCTGGATAATCCTTCTTCTTTGGTTTCTCATACGTGTGCGGGGCAGTGTGGGTTGTGCAAGGAGGCAGTGATATACAGAATGAGGCAGAAAGGGGGAGAGTGTTCCATAAAACATCATTTATGTATCTTAAAGAAAGAGGCTAAGGGTGATAAAGACCTCCGCAGCCACCTGCTAACCGCGCACAGAGAAAAGCAGACCAGCTCGGGACAAAGATTTTAAATTTGCGGACATGGAAAGCTGGCATGCCGCTTCCTGCAAGAGACATCTACGAAGACTTTGTGCTTCAGAGGCTAGCTTCTGAGGAGTCTTTAGTCACCAGACAGAGGCCAGAAGAGGGCAGAAGTATTAACAATATGCCAATGCTTCTGCTACGGTATGGCCTCGGTAACGAGAGCCAGTGAGCTTAACCGTCCCAAGACAAAATGGAAAAGAATTCAATTAATAAGACAATTAGAGGACAGGAATGTATTTAACAGTAATAAGCAGTGATGATTCTATTGATAAGCACTTGTCATTTCATCAAATCAGACTTGTTTGTTAGGGTTGTTCTAGTAAAGTGCTGTGCTTGCTGCTGTCCCACACTTTCCTCAATAAACTGAAAGGAAAACCACTGCAGACAAACCATACAAACAGCATGGCAACTGGCAGAGGAGTAGAGGATCTGGCCAGTGCTGTGATTTGATTTGCTGCTAACCTGTGCCAGGTGCGATGATGATTATTTAGGGAGGAAAAAAACAAAAAAGAATGCAATCAAGGCTTCTTGAATGACATATTCTAGAAAGAAGTTCATCAAGGAAAGACTTAGAAGCAATTCAATGTAGGCATACAGTGTGATGCCATGGCAAATGTAATCATCTAGATATGCAAACAGGAGAGCACTGAATAGGGTGCCGATGTTGCCTCTGTAGCAAGTATTCAGGAGGCTGTACTACAACTCCAGTGTTAACATACTTTGGAAAAGACGGTTAAAATCAGAAAGGGAGAGGAGGGAAAGCCATAACACAGAAAACTGCCTGGTTAGGGGAGGACTTGAAGAGGTCAGTGGATGCAATTTATCAATGGCAAAGATTGAAATTAAATTCTGTGTAGACAAAAAAAAATCCATTTGAGGTTCTCCAGTCAATAAAAATGTAGCAAGAATCATGGACTTAATATTAAAGCCAGAAAATTTTAGATCAGGAATAAAGGGTAAACAGCTAATAGTTAGGCACTTAGGAGGAACTAAGCAGTGGTACATCTCACCTGTGAAGGAGACTTTCCTTTTCTGGATATTTTCATTCTAAATCCAAACACCATTTCTGAAGGTTGTGCCAGTCACAAATGGATGACTTTATCTGAGATGTTCAGCCATTTCTGACTTTATCTACATGTACTAGATAAGGAGCTGCTCAATTTATCATCTAATAGCTGTAATTGTCTTCCCTTTCCCTGTACAAAGATCCAGATTGCTTATAATGAACGTTTATATTTTATAATAAGCTTAACCTCACTGGAATGTTTCCATTGTGAAATGCTCAACCTGGTGCCCAGAGCAGCTGTGAAAAGACACATTTCTCCCCTCGTACAGCAACCAACCAGTCAGAAAATGACTTCACTACCGTGAAACAGAAAAGATTATAGATGCCAAAGGATAAGAAATGTCACTGGAAGTCTTCATAAGGCTCCAGGGCGTAGAAAGGACGGAGGAATTTCTAAGGCACTGAACAAGTGTCAGAATTCCTCAACAGTCCAGTGTGGGATCAGATATCTCAGGATGGAAGTGTTTCTACCAACTTTAGCGGAGATAGGATTAAATTCGGTGATAATTCTCTCATGGATCCGTCAAGCACAGGCACTACATTAACCATGACTGCAAATGAGTCTTCTTTACCTCCTCCCTCAATTACAGCCTCTTATGCTTTTGCCAAACAGAAAATTTGGGGCTAGGCTAGTATCTGTTCTGGAGGGAGGGGCTGGGACTAGACAGGCTGATTTTCCTCATAATGTGATTTCTACAGCTGGAAATTAAGAATGCTTCCCACTTTCCACTCATGGTGCATATGAATTATTTACTGCCTTCAGTCAGCTATACTTCTGCAAGGTGAGCAAAATGCTGCTTCATAAAAGCAAAACTATTCAGTAGGGAATTTCGTATTACATAGCCTGGATCCTAGAAATACACTGCAAGGGCCGAACAGGAGCTATTGTATTCTAGTCTGTATCTGCTTGCCTGTGTCTGTAGTGCCTGTGTTCTAGTCTGTGCCTGTATAGCCCACACCTATTTGATATATTGAAAATTTGAACTGCAAGTATCTGTTGAGGCACAATGGAGTGTATTAAACACAAAGAGGTTTCTCCCACTGGAAGGCAATAATCAATGTGGATCTATTAGTTTACTGCAGCTAAGAATCTGCATGGCAAATGACTTGCCAGCACCACAAAGTTTCCCAAGTCCATTTTACTGAGTGCAGGTGCAATGTTTTGATCAAAGAAGCACCCATATTCCCCGACTATGCACAAACAGGAATACTTGGCAGATAATACAAGGCTGGAGCATGAGAATAACACGCTACACAGCATACTATAAGAATATTTATTTCTACAATATATTAACTAAAACACCACAGAAGTCACTATCTGACCTATGGATTACACGCTTACTACTATGAGGGAGAAAAAGGAGAGGAAAAGCATTTGGAAACATTGAAAATTTTCTTTTTAATATTAGCAAACTTAATAGTTCGTACAATTAATTTACTCATTTCTTCCTCAATGAATAAAATGTACAATGCTGTAAAAGACAAGCAGGAATGCTGACCCTCACTGGAGCCGGATGCACAGCTGATGAAAGAACACAGTAAAAAACCCACTATTCTTTGCATAGGAAAACGTTACAGAATGAACTAAAATGGTCCTTAAAGCTTACCTTAAGAGCCAAAAAAAGGAAAAGCAAAAGCTCAGCTGTTAAATACCCTAACTGGCAAATATCTGGGAGCAGTGAAGCCAGGCTGTCCCAGCACTTTTGCTCCCAGGAGCATCTCCACAGACCGGCTGTGGCACCAGTGCTTACCTGTGATGAAGCTGATGGTGGAGCTGTCACAGCAGCTCAGCTCCGGGTCTCCCCAGGTCACCATGGTAACCCGGAAATTGTAATACCAGGCAGGCAACAGGTTGGCTATTCTCTGTGAAGTGACAAAGAGGACGAGCGGCTCAGGAGAGAAGTCACCAGGGCAAGGCAAGACAGACAGCACACACGTTACGTGTCTACACGCGTGGGCCGGCACAGCTTTACTGAACTCTCCCTCTTCACGCCTCATCTTGCCCTCGCCTCCCCTTGAATTTGGGGGAATTGTTAAGCTTTACACGACTGAGAGACAAATAGGACCGAAGCAAATGCATTAGCAAAACCGTAATAACCTGCTCCCCTGTCTTGCCTAACTCAAGCCAGACACCCATGAACACTGTATTTTTGGAAAATCGTGATCCTATGGTCCATTTAAGTATTGCTCATGTGAAATTGTTATCAAGTCTAGTGAACCTGTGTAATTTGGGGCTTGTGTTTATTCAAAAATCTGTGCACGGAGACCAAACATGGTTGTGACAGTTCTGCTGCTCATCCACGTATTTGTGCTCCAGGTCCCTCTACATCGGAACCTTTCTCTGATTTCCAAGGCAGTGAGAAGAATTCCCACAGAACATTTTTTCTGCCAAAAAGGTTCAGATTTGATGGAAGCAATATACTTAACCGGAGTATGTGGGCTTTTTTTTTTTTCAATTAAATGTGTTTAAAGGATAAATTCAATTTTTTTTTCTCACTCAGATGCCACTTCAAAAAACTTTTTTCCATTTTCAAAGTGCATTTCATATTGTATTATCGTTTATTATGAATGATACATGAATGAAATATGAGTTATAAATGAGATCTAAATTATATATATATATATAAATATAAATGAGATATAAATGAAGTATAAAATACAATGTATTTTATATTGCAATGTCATTTGTAATATTTAAATTAAAAATCAAATACTTTAAATGACAGCACAAAACATTTCAAATATCTAATTTCACATTTAAAGGAAAATCCTATTATATTTTTGTAATTCAAATTTAAAGCAAATCGGAAATAATGAAAATCTGTATGAAATTTTAAAAATGCCATTTTCAAAGAACTTTGCTGATTGCAGGGCCTGTTTTTTCAGATGCTACAAGGCAACTCGAATACAGAGTTTGCACAATATTCCCTGTATGTTTTTTAGAAAAGGGTTATCTAATTAACACTGAAACCAGGAAGCTGCCTAGAGTTGCCTGGCATGCCCCAGAGTGCATTTTAACAATACCAATGTTGCTTTGACTATTTTAAAATACACTGCAAAGCACAAAATGTACCAACCAAGAGAGAGGCACTCCAAAGTAATCCAAGACTCCTGGCTATCTGATAACCCTTCAGGAAATATTTTCTGATCAAAGTCAGGTAATTTGATTTTTGAGTCCCTGGCCTCCTCTCTGGGCTTGATACCATTGCTCCAGAATATATTACTTAGAGGCCAAATGATTTAATGATTATAGGCAAATCCGTGGGACCTAATGGCATTCTGACACAAACTATTTGGATTACTGCTAGGAAACCCAAAGAAAAGCTCACCAGAACATACTTGTTTGCTAAATGCCATAACAGAGAAACAGGGAAAAAAAATCCATTTGTAATTTAGACTATTATTTTTTAAGAAACACGCACTTTAGCTGCAATATAGCACCACCGTATTTCAGACTGAATTCAGACAAAGGAGTTCCAACTTCCCTTGGTTTCTATGGGCGGGATTTGCAACAAGAATGATCTCATTTTCTATTGAACCACATTATCTCCTGAGGACAGTATTACTTCCAAGATGACTTGCATCACTCAGGTATTAATCTAGTTGTGCTGAGTCATGATTACAATATATTAATTACTCATTTGGTAAACTATTTTTGCTTTTAATTTCCTTGGAGATTTTCGTGGCAAATTTATAGTCTCGTACCAATTATAGTTAAGCCTCTGTAGCCAAAATGACTACACAAACGGCATTATGCAAATGAAATACTGTAAATCACTACAGCTTTCACAAGCACAAAAAGCTATTGCTATCCTTTTTGCACTCATAACATTCTGAACAAGTAATTTCAGCAAAAATACCTCACAGTTTTGTGCAAGGGCAAAGTCTGACTGGAATCTATTCACCTTCTCTAGAAAGGCATGGAAATCTTCACCATGGTTTAGTTGTCATTCTTTACTTGAGAAGAGAAAATGCCTCTAGCATCCCAGTCATTTTCTTTATTTAGCTTGGGAAAATATTTAGGGTGTAAAGGTGTATATACATATACATGGGGAAAAAGCTGGACAAAGAAACATCACGGAGTGCCAAAACTATACACATATGGGAAAGCAAGTGTCAGTAATGGTCACATTACCACTGAGGCGGTTAAGGAGATGGTTGCTGCTATTTCATAGTAGGTTGTCCACTCTGAAGTCATCGTTGATGGGTTGAAGTAAAACATTTCTACAACATATTTCCTGAACACCCCAAGGAAAGGTCTGTTCCAGCTCAAAACCACAGCAGTAGGTCCCAAAGGGTAAAGCGTCAAATCCTTTATTCCAGTGGGCACTAAAGACCAGAAAAGTGTTTTAGAGACCAGAAACAGTGTTTAGTTGTGTTTTTTTTTAATCAATTACTTTTTTTTTTAACCACATAGTTATGTTAAAGCTTTATTTAACCAAGTTCAATATATTTTGGGTTTGCTCTTGACTGTTTAATTCTTGTCCTAGCACCTTGTCACAAGCAAATCTACAACGATTTTTCAGCATTTGTTCTCCAGTTTAAGGTCTAATTTTCAGAAATTGCTCAACATCACTTGGTGCTGGCTGCCTTGCTTGAGCTAAAGTGGAAGGACTGATTTTTCGTAACTGGAGTGTTACATTCTACTTCTTTGAAAATTCGGCTGTTTAGGTGCTATTTTAATCTCATGCTCAAAACCAAAAGGAACAAAAATCACAACAGTTTGGAAGATAAATGTCATAAGAGCGAACACTTTTTATGTTTACCCCTTCTTCCCTGGGGAATCTGAGGATGCTGTGATATATTGCTATATTTGCCTCGCAGATGAGGAAACTGAGAAAGTGAGAAGTCAAATCATTTGAAAAAATGTCACTGCCGGGTCAAATTCTGCAACCATTACTTGTCTGGAAAGCAATTATTCTTCTCAACTTCAGTGAGGCTACTTAAGGATGTACTTAGCAGCTAACATTTGCAAGGACTGCAGAACTCCAGCTACTGCACGTTGGGTTAGTGCGCCAAGAACAACACCCAGATTACCTCAGCCCATGTTAGCACAGATGACTGCTTTGCCCTTCATAAATCAGTCCCCATTTATCACATCTTTTCTGACCTCTCTCTAAAGTATTCACACCTACCCGGTGAAAGTGAGCCTTAGGGTAAACACAGGGTGAACTCTATTCTTTTTAAAGTTTATTTTTCTTTTTTTTTTTCCAGCTTCATTCATCACTACACACTGCCAATAAATTAGCAGATCTGTTTATTGTGCAGTTTGCTATTCTCATATAAAGCTCAATATCTTGTAACGAAATGAAAACTCATATTCATACAACTGTTTTTCTATTCCATAAAGCATCCTTTTCATAATAAAAAAACCCACAACAATAAGGCATTTTGTTTAGAATTGATTTTTATGGCTTTGAGGCTACATAAAAGTAGAGAAATGAGAGAATTTATTTGCTTTGGGAATATATTATTTTACTTTCTCAGATGAAAATAAAAAAAGAATTTCTGAAGTAAGAAAAAAGAAGTAAGGAAAAAAAGCACTTTAAAAAGTTATCCAATAAAAAAGTATATATATTATGTCTATTTACATACCATTTTTCCGTTACTAAAATATATGATACTGTCTTTTCAAATTCTTATTTGGGCCCAGCTTAGGAAAGCATATGAGGACATTGCTTCTCACCATATTCACTAGTTCACATATCTGCTGTAATTTACAGGATTCAACTCTTAATAGGTTAATCATCTTTTTCTGTTTCACTTTCTTCCCTATATCACAGAAAGGAAGTGGAAAAAATAACAAAAGCAAATAACAGAAGAGCAAAAAATAACAAAGAAAGATCTCTGACTTTCTGCCACTGGCTTTCTGACAGGCTGCCCAGAGAGGTTGTGGAGTCTCCTTCTCTGGAGATCTTCAAAACCCGCTTGGACGCAGTCCTGTGCCACGTGCTCTAGGTGACCCTGCGTGTGCAGGGGGGTTGGACTAGATGACCTCTAGAGGTCCCTTCCAACCTTAAGCATTCTATGATCCTATGATTCATTCTATGACAAGACAGACTATATGTCAAAAAGAGACACTAGATCACTCAGGTTAAATATTTCTCTAAAAATGTAATTCTGTACACTGACTCCCTTTCTCTTCGCCCTTTCTCCTCCTATTATAATTTGTTAAAGTGATAATTTTAATAAAAGAGATGACATTGAAACTAAAAGACACCAAATCTAAGTGCACTAAGTGCCTTCTTTTTATTTAGAAGATTCATGGAATCTTGAATTATAGGCAGTTAGGGAAAAGCTCTGCCTCTGGGTCACAAAATGACATTCTGGAAAAAGTCAATCTCATTCTTACAGCATTCTTTCCATCTCCAGACCTCAAAGCACAGTACATCGAGATCCATTTTTAAACTCAATAAAATATATGTATACACAATACATTTATTGAGTCATGGTTTTGCGGTACCACAGACGACAAGCCAGCTTTCCTGATTCTTAGCACAGTGGTCTTTAGGCTAGGCCCCACTACATCCCTCAAAAAAGCACATTTCCCATACATTCTATGGGAAACGGCAATGAATGGTCTACCGGAGATGCTATTGACCAGACAGTACCCTCAAGTTAGGCTGGTTATGCCTAAGTGCAGTGATAGAGACCATGAGCATAGCTAGAGACTAACATATATTTGGGTGTGTGCAAAGATGGAGACAGGCCTTTCCATAGGGCCCCTATGCGCTTGTATGCTAGCCATAATTCTTCCTTAGTTATTTTAAACACCTAACGTCTAAACAGGAAATGTCCATCTTCCACTGAAGGAAGCCTTCAGTACTAGGCATTCCAAGAAAAGAGTCTCTGTAAAGGTTTATTGCATCTGAAATAACCAATAAAACAGCTCCAAACACATTCCTTAATGGCCTCTAAGCCATAATATGTATGCTATTAAAAAAAAAAAGAAAGAAAGAAAGAAAAGGTAGTTCAAACAGTAGATGTAGGGGTTACCAATGGAAAATTTAACAGGATCAGAAGGTGGTCCAACCAATGGTCCTTTCCGTAAGTAAACGACAACCTGGTACTGGGCACCAGGAACAAGATTTTCAATGAGGCTATTGCTGGAATTCACCTAGTAGGAAAGGAACACATCAGATATAAAGCATTTACTTAATGAATTAAAAGACGCTTGAAATGATATTTGAACTACCTCAGTCACAAAATTAATGATTCTGAGCTCAGTGTCTAATGTTCCATCCATTAGACCCAAAATGATAAAATTGGGAAAGTGGTGAGTAGTCACTTAAATGTGCTACATTGCATCTCAGTGACAGTAGAGCACCATTTTTTTTCTTAGTATTAAAGTCCATTGAAATATCCAGGCTATAAAGTCCATTGAAATATCCAGGCTATATTATTTATATTCAGGGGATACTATTTAGGCTGAAATTCAGGTTGGAGTGTATAGACAGTGTGTTTTTGAAAAATGCTTGAGTTTTCTCACTGGCCGTCTGATTCACCTGCAGCTGCGTGAGCTCGTGTCAGGGTTACGGGTGTCCTGTCTTCAGAATGCAAATGTTAAACGACTGCATGCTGGAATCAGAGAGGAATTGCTTGCTTTCCTTTCTCCTGCCCAGCATGGCAAATCCTGAGTAGGGCAGCTTGTGGCATTTTTTCATTTTGAAACATCAGCATTAAAACTTTTGCTCTGAAGTGCCAGATATTGCTTAAAGCCGGAGGCAGATGCCTGGCCAGGTGACGAATGGAATTTAACAGCTGCTTTTGAAAGATAAATCTCTTTTGATTCATGAACAATGGCCGAAAGAGATTGAACTTTGCTCTGAAGTTTTCTCTTTTCAGCTTGTCAGGGAGGAATTAATAATTCCAAGTATAATAATCAGGCAACATCTGATTAGTGGTGGTAAGAATACCTTTAATGACAAAAAGAAACAAATAATGGTATTTACTTTCTACTTACTTGAAATAAACAAAAGATATCTTGATTATTCATGGACAGGTTTTATGTAACTACATGTATTTGAATGCATAGATGATTCCCACAATATATCTTTTAATCAAATATTTTTATACCTGTGATATCTAATTTGTAATCATCTACTGTATTGTTTTACTTCCTGATTAAATTGCCTCTTAAAAAAAAAAAAAAGTTTCTCTGAAGAAACACTTCTCAAATCTTCATGTAAAGACCTCCAAATGTACCAGTTCATAACCACTCTTGAAATAAAACCCAAAACAAAGATTTATTTTAATGGAGGCCTGTAAAGTATGCAAACTCTTATCAGTAATTCATTTCTAGTTCAACTTGAATGGCTAATTTCAAGCTAAAGGAGATGAAGATTTACAAGCTTTGCCAACTCTCCTCTCCCATTCCCATGGGTGCACTAAGAAGGGCCGTACTGCAGGCATTTCAAACTCATCAGTCCCACACATCTAGGGAGCTGGGCAGAAGCTGTGGCACTGCCCAGAAAACTGAACTGCAAGCATTCAAGCAAGGAAATGGATACGTGGGTTAAAACCTTTTTCTAACTGAAGCTACCACCCACTAAGCCATCATGACCTTAGGATCTGACATGGGGTTGAAACCACTACTGGTTCCCAGTAACAGAAAGGTGTTGGGCTTTGGAGTTCAGGATTCTTTATCATCATGTACCTGACCCATACGGCAGCCCTAAAGCATTGCTGCCCTAAAGCATTCAGGTCACGGGTAGTTTGAAAACACCTAAACTTTCTCAAAGTTTAGAGTCAGTTTCTGTATTCATATGTAGGAAATATAAGAATAAATTGAAGCAAGTTTTATGATAACTGTGCAGGAATAAACTTTCCTTAGTAAAATGGGTTAGAGAGTGTGCTTAAGTGTTATATCATGATGTGGTACTATTTCCTGCCACAGGAAGGCCTTTAATGGTGCAGCAGAATTCACAGCTTGAACAAGGGGTTGGAACCACTCAGCCCAGCAGAAATGCAGCTCCGGCACGGTTTCCTGCGCACTGCCCATTCTTGCATGCTGCACTCTCCCCAGCCTTATCTCTTTAGATCTTAAAAGACGTGGTCAACTACTGTGCTTTTCCAGTCCTTAGCATGACAGGGCCCTTGGGGTCTAAGATAACAAGCAGCGGGATGACTAGCGATGGTATTTTCTTTTCATGGTATTTGAAGAAGCTTCAGTTATGCCCTTTACCTGAGTGCAATAATGTTTTTCAAGCCTTTGGCTTTCCTTTTGCTTCTGACAGGTCAAAGAGACGACGGACACGATGGTACCGTTGCTGCTGCTCTCTTGTGAGGCTGTCCAGGATGTCAGGGCAGTTGTGGAGCTCAGAACTGTCACGGTCACGTGCTGGGGCTTCTCCGTCAGCTCTTCTATCCATTCCCCTGTGGGGCCTGCAACACACCACAAAAGCACATGGTTCCCTCTACTCTTTATTTAGAGGGCACTTGTGCAAAAACGTTCTTCCTTCATGAAATTATTCACTATGAATGAAAGAGACTGAGATGTCTGTTGGCTTAGCCTGCAAGCAGCCAAGAGCAGCCTGAGGGATACAGCCCATAGCCAGTGCTATTGCACTTGCAGCCAAGCAGGAGATGACAAGAGATATGTTACTCTTCCGAAAATTAACAATGCAGCATTTCCTACTGCTTACCTGGAACCACCCAGAAATACCAGGTTTGCGCCACATTTTAAAAACAGTGACATCCCTTAATGTACAGATTCTTGACAATTACTGGAGGATAGGCACACGAAACATTTCCCTTCTCTGTGCACTAAAACACTCTCCAAGTGTACTGTGGCAGTGGAGTGTGAAAATTGACTCGTAGATGTTGCCACACTGAAAAGTCTCGTTCTCCCTCAGACTCCCTCAGAACAAAAGGTTGAATATAGACAAAACAACAATTTGGAAAATAACTTCAGGTAAACTTGGTCAAAATTTCAGATTTCGTGAAAATTACCAACTTTTCTTAAAGTTCTAAGTAATTATTTTTGACAGTTGTCTCTCCAACCTTTCTTCATTGCATAGAATTCTTTTTTTTTTAGTTTATCAAGAAAAACAACAACAACAACAACAACAAAAAAATGAGTTTAGTGTAAGATCAACCTATAACTGTTAACAATCCAGACACTACTTGGGTACAACAAAAATGTTGAGTACTACAAGCCAGTAAATCGTCAGGATGATTCTCTGACTGAAAGAAAACAGGGTACAATAAGGGTGAAGCTGTGAGCACAACTTATTCTGGACAGTAGGCACTACTCTGGTCAAAAGAAAAATGCAATCATCATATGGTCTCTGGAGCCACAGAATATTTATTCTTTTGTTCTTATTGTTCGTAAATTCTTCCCACATTGTCATCAAGATAACTTTGCTACCATACCTTAATGTCCCAAACCACAATTGTGGTTCCTGCGCAAGGACTGGTTGATCAGAGCATCAGAAATGAAAAGTCATTTCACTTTAATCACATTCTTTTACATCTCACCTTTGGCAAATCATCAGAAACACACATAAAATCCACCTAAAATACTCAGGATCTTGAATTTGTTAGGATAAATGGGATACCCGCAGTTATTGTGAAACAATAACTAAAACTAAATAACTGAAAGCCTGCAAAACTAGCGCAGACTTCACTGAAAAATAAAATCCCCTCCTTTATATGCTACAAGTAAAATAAAAATATTAATTCTAATCACATGACTTCTTAATACTTTGCACCCAGTAAGATTCAAGTTCATTCTTGAGCTAGCAATCCCTAAATCCTACAGTTTTCTTTCAGAAAAAAATTATTCTCTATTTTCTAAAAACTGTATCTTTCAGGTGTAAAGTTGTTAAAAATAGAAAGATGGGAATTCAGTTAAGTGTAGCTAACCACTATGAGGAATTTAAGCCCAAAGAGTTAGCATTTGTGAGCTACTAAAGACATCTTTTCTTAATAGGGATATACATAAGCCTGACATGTCCTTTGACTGCCTTACGCTTTGTCCCTGCCCCAAAGCATACAGTCTCTAGGAGTAAGAATGTTAAATATTTTCAAGATTCCCTACAACCACTACTTTCATTTTCTTATTCTTTGCTTGAAAGATGCAAGAAGGGTTGCGTCTCAGTGACCCTCTTCTGAACTTACTGTGACAACAGCTCTATGGGAAACCTCCCCAGCTTTCAGTTCTCAGCTCTGTCGAGACAGCATGATCCAGGTCCATATGGGTAGCTTCACTTACATATTCCCATTTTATTTCCTTCTCTGGCATAGAGAAATTCCCAGAGACCAAACTCTGCTGATACTTCAGCAGAGGCCACAGTTGCTACAGGGTTTTACTCATCAAAACCTTGTACTTTATAGTTACGTTGGTCTGGGTGAAAGAGATTTGCTGAGATACTTACTGATGTAAAAACTGAGCGTTTTTGCTGATTGACTTTCCCGAACTTCACAAGAGCCAGAAGAACTAAATGTTGTTACAGACAACTTATATTTCCCTGGTTCTTTCAGTTCAGCAACAAATTTGTGCGTATCCTCGCTTACTGTCAGAAATTCTGTGGAGTTCTCTAAATCAGGAGAAAGAAGTAGTATGGATTAATTGAAATTTCAAAGAAAGTTGAGGGAGAAAAAAAAAGATTTATGTCAGAAATGCTAACACTGTTTCTGCTCTGGGATTAGAAGGTACCTAAACAGACTGGATTTATGCAGGTAGTTTTATTTTTTGCCATCAACACAAGAGTAATTAATGACCAAGGTTGCCAGATAGCTGTAAAGGAACAATAAACCCTGCCCAAAACTTCATTTAGTATCAGGGTTAATAAAATAGGATTGCTGTGACTGCACAAAGGAAAAACAGCACAGCATAGAGGAAAAGGAGCCTCCAGTTAATATGCTTTATTATTCTACAAAAACATATTTGCTCTAAGCATGGGAAAGATTATCAAAACTGCTTGCCATGGAAGTAAAATTCACTTGGAGAGAAAAGATATTAAAATAGAAAATCTCTAAGTGACATAGTTATTTTCTTGTTGCTGTGTACCTTGAAAAGTCTCTCCATTCTCCATCACAACCATTTTGTGGCCAAAGGAATATGTTCTGTAGCTGCCCACTGAGACGACTGCTAATACGTATATAGACAGTCTTTTCTATAGTCCCCTTTCTAGTTTAGGTCCCTCTGAGAATCTTTTTTCAGAGCCAGTCAAAGCTGCATGATGCAATATACCTTCTTCATCTAAAATTTCTATCTGCTTGTTTCTCCTTTCTCCAATACTGAAATGGATTTACAATAACTGCAGTGAAAACAGTGCTGCAATACATATACTAATATAAATCTTGTTTAACAAAGGAGAATTGCATACAATGATTTACCCCCACCCCTTATTTTTATGAAGCTCAGCCAGAAAGAAATACTATCCAATATACAAAACTTCTTAAGAAATGCAGGAGACCTAATAAGAGAGACCTATTTGTCTCTGAAGCACAGCATTAAGGAACTAATAATTTAAAGAGGACAAATCCAACAGCGAAGTTCTAAAAAGGGATATGAAAATGGTCTTTACCTTCCCTTTCAATATTGATATGGAAACCATCAAACGCCGTTGGTGGCTTTGGTGGTAACCAAGTGAGCACCATTTGCACAGGAAGGAAAGAGGGGGGCTCTGGCGTCAGCACTGCTGACAAATTCCCTTCACTGGTCTCATAATCCTTGGGAGTAGTGTTGACAAATTCCTCTTCGCCCTCTGACGATTCAGCTTCGTTAGACCACCAGTACGGCTGTGATGTGGCTTCATCCTCGGTGCTGTTATAGCGGTAATCTGGCCAGGCATAAGATGTGTTTGCGGTTGGCATTTCAGGTGGTTCAGTAGAAAAATGGCTGATTTTCTCTTTCCCTATTATATCTTGTGGTCCTATGAATGATTCTTCTGGAAAATTTCCACTGTGCTCTTCCCAGTTGTTTCTACTGATTGGTATAATCTGGACAGAAATGTTTCGAGGTGGATAAGGAACTAAAAGAGAAGCAAGAGTTAGTCTTCACTGGTTGTGTTGAATGCACTTTGTGATACGTCAGTTCCCCAGAAAAACAACACATATTGTTTGCAGCAAAACAAAGTATCTAGGGTTATTTTGAAATAACTTCTTCATACTAAGACTCTCCTTTGTTTTTCATATACTTATAGCACAAGTGACTCTAGTGGGATCAAGATTAATGCAAATGCACAGAAGAATCAGGACTGGAGAATAAAATGATGTAAAGTAGATAGTGTATGAAAAAATTGTATTTCTTTGCTCACAGAGTAGCAAGGTTATCCAGGTGTGCATCTGTAAGACTGGAACTTCATTTATTTTATTTTGCCTTCTGGAATCTCTGAAATGTTTTGATCATGCAAAAATATTTCTACAGAAGTGAGCCAAAAAACATATTCAAAAGTTACATATGGCATAACTCATGTTCAAAGGCATGCACATCAGATTTCAATATGGCTTGTCGCATGCATTTAACAGACACCTTTTCACAAGCACCTAGAATTAGTTTAAATTTTAACATTTGTGAAAGCTTGATCTCAAATTTGCTGTCTCCTAAGGAAAGATAAGATTCTGGTACATGAAAAAGAATTGACTCATGCTAGGATGAGCATGCTACACATGCTAGCACGTGAATACACATCCTACACATTTTGTCTACCCTGCTGTAATTGCTTGACTGTATGTTCTTCTCCAATGTATGTGCAGAGCCGTTGCAGACAGTTTTGCCTGGTACATTTTAGTGTGGCCCTTTAGCTTACATCACATTAATTTGTTCACCTGCCTCTTCCTCCCACTCCCATCCCAACCACAGCCATTTAGACAAAAACATTATGCTCATGTTGCAGTTTATGGGGAAAGTGAGGGATAGGAGAGCAGAAAGAAGGAAGTGGTCCTTTTGCTTTTACTGGTTACATCCTTACAGTCCATTCTCTCAATGTATATATTTAAGATCATCACAACGGAACTCAGCTGGCTTCAGCTGGCTTTGCTCCCTCCAAGGCAGTGGCTCAACATTAGTGCATATGCCTTAAGATCTGTCCTTTTCATTTTAGTCCTGGTTCATTTCATGCTGGACCCTGGAAATTGTCTGCAGTCCAACAAATTGACAGGAAAGTTTTGGGCACCGTCCCAGCACCAAATTAAATTAGTTCTGGATTCTGAACAAATGCAATTTTCAGTTTTTGCAGCATTGCCATCTTGAAAATTAAAAACTCATGCTTTAGAGCATAAACTGACCACCAAGAAGGGTAACTAAGCCATTCTTCTCCTCTATCATAAGGGATTGCACAATGAAGACAGACTTCAGCAGTTTAGCTAGGAGAGGAAACAGACCAAACAGATCCATAGTAGCTCAGTGGCTATTGCCACAGAAGGCAATTGCCACAGAAGCGGGGAGGGAGCCTCATATAAAGCCTGGAATGTCTCATGTGAATCAGAATTTATTTTCAGAGAAGCAAGCTTTTTAACTGAAATGCTCATGCAAGCTACCCTTGGCACACATAAACATAAGCCCTGCCTTCCCAGCACTAGCCCAAGCAACCTCCTGCACTCCTGGGCAGGAGCTGCCCCCATGCAGTCTTCCCTCTCTGCGCACGATCAGTCCCTTCCCGTGGCAGAAAGGAGTGCAGACAGATGTACAGACTTAGAGCACAGGGTACACGAACATTTTCTTCACCTGTTCTGTGCTGCTTGGGTTCATGCCTGACTCCACTGTATTCCACCAGCGTGCTTTTGTTGAAGGTTGCTTCTGACACCAACTGAAATGTGATGTTACTGTAGCATATACCTGGCAGCCAGTGATTGAAAACTGTTTTACCTTTAAAGAAGTCTGCAGAAGGTTTAAAAAGAGGAGGGAAAGAAGAAAGGGGGAAAAAAAAAAAAGAAAAAGACATCAGACATCCGCTTTTTGGTAAGGCAAACTGCACATGCTGACCTGACAGCGTTTCTGCTGCTTAGACACTGCTCAGGTTTGTCTGAAAAATGGAATTCTAACAATTCTGTTTGATAACATTTTTTCCTGCCTGTTAAAAGCACTCTGCTGAGGAAAAAAAAAAGAAAGAAAGAAATTTCTAGCCAAAGAAATGTGAACTCTATGTGAAAATTTTTTCACAGGAACAGGACAGCATCTGGCAGCCACGTGTCACCAAACATTTCAAAGAGCATCTGATAGGTTCTGCTGACCTTTCACTGTTGCATGCAAAGCCTCCTTGGTCGTTCTCGGATCAAGATGCCACATTCAGGATAAATGCTCGCAGGGCAATCCACAACACAGCTGGGCCCAGGACTGAGCTCTGAGCTCACCTCTAACAACAGTGCACGCATGGGCTGAAGGGGAGTTACTTAGGGCTATTTGACCACGGGGAAGAATTTGCTAGTTGATTAGTGAACCGCCTAATTCAGGCTGAATTCTTCATTTTTCAGCAGTAGCAGCAGCAGGGTTACAAACCGTGACACCATATATTAGCTTTGTCAGGCATAAAAAATTGCTGCTAGTATCACTTTTGTTCTCTGCAATGAGCCTGTGTTTGGTACTAAGATCCAGAATCAGCTTTTCTATCATTAGGCACTTTACAGAATTGAAAACAACATTCTAATACCTCATTGCACTGAAGGAAAGGGACACCACAGTATGGAGCCCTTGGTCTGGAGGTGTCTATCTCCCTCTGCTGACTATGGCAGGAGTTTATAACCCCTGGACCTCCAAACTGGGTGCTCCCAACCCTTCACACTACGATGATAAAGAAGTACCAGCTTTGAACATCTGCATGAGGCAACAGGCATATCAAAATGGTTTCCCAGATCTGGGGCATTCCAGGGTTTTCTGCCTTTTATAGCTGAGAAATTGCTGAGCAGTTTAATAAGAAGCAATCCTGACCAGAGGGAAGTGAGTGGAAAATTTATTAAGAATTTCAGCTGAGAAATGTCTTCCAGGCAATTCAACAAACATATCTATAAAGCCAAAATGTATCGCTGTCCTTCCTGCTGAGTTCTGGCATTTTTTTTTTCTCCTCTTCTTCTGTTCTTTGGATTACAGAGCAGCAGCAGCACCAAAAAAAAAAAAAAAAAAAAAAAAGATGTGGAAAGTTTTGATGATTTTAATAGACATGATTATTTGGGAGCAACATAAATTGAGGTTCCTTTCTCAGGCTGACTTCAAGACTGATGAAAAACATTCCATGCCTCCAAGTCTTCTTCTAAAATCAAAAAAAAAGTGATGTATTACTAAGCCTAGGATGAGAAGCAGGTGTAGACCTGGAGCTCAACTATGAAGACCTGTCCTTATTCTATGATATAAAAGTTGCTAAATAAACAGGCACATTCCCAGAAAAATAAATCATCATAAGCAACAGACACCAAAAGTACAACTAATATCACTGTTTCCAGTAGACTTATCATTAAGTATTAGCGGAATAGTTTCCTCCTACCTTTGTACAGCATTGTTCGGTAGTCTTTTCCTTCCCAATAGCTTATATTTACCCTGGTAAAAACATTGTACTTCTCTGGATACTGAATTTCAAACAACACTCCTGTTTCTGGAGATGGTTTGTAATCATAGATAGAAACACTGCTCACAGGAAGGGGTTCTGAAGGATATACAAATAAAAGGGGAAAAAAAGGAAGAAAGGAGCAGATTATTAGACAAACAGAGTTCTCACATTTACAACACTGAAGAAACAAAACAAAATATTTTCCTCACAGGCAGTCTTAAATCTACAAGGTCTTATTTTGGGCTTCACAAAGATCTGGGGCAAAGCTACTTAGTGTCTTGATGAAGCCAAGATTTACGTATGCCTCTTCAAAACAATTCATTTTATCAAATCTTATGCTTTAACGGAAAAAAAACTCTTACCTATAGCAGAATAGCCATAAAAAGCAAGGTTGAAGTAGTAGTTATTATTTAAGTATTCACACTAATCACACCAGCAAGATTTTCACCTCTAAGGCTTGCTGATCAAGTACAAGTGACCCCAGACAAAAATAACAAAACACTTGAAATTGCTCATAACTTTATCAGAACTTTTGAAGGTCGCTCAGGAGCCCATCAGCATAACAGCCAAAGAAAACTACTCACATGAAGATTTTCCATTTTTATACACAGTCATTTCTGTATTTCATGGGTGATTACTTTCCCCTTCCTATCACATCAGAGAGGGCCAAGTACTTCAACGTACTTATTCACACCATACTTCTACAGAATATTATCATCATTACTTTAGAGATGGAGGATTGAGACACACAGAAGTAAAATAATTTAGTAAAGGACATGGGGAAGCCTGTGCACAGAAGGGCAGTAAGTTTTGGCCTTCCAAGCTAGTGCCTGAAACTTTGAACCAGAAAGAATGTAAGAAGTAAGAATAATAGCTCATATCCTTTGATGTGGCAGCTAGCCCACATCTCGCATAGCTCCATTGATTAGAGAAACATGTTAATCCACAGCACTCGAGAAAGTAGACTATTGCTCACAGTAAGAGTCGTGGGTTTATTTAGTCTTCTTTATCCATGAAAACACAATCAGAAGAATTAGGCTTTTGCTTGATGCTTTCCTCAGGAAGAAAGGAAGTGATACCACTCCACCTTTATATTGGGTAAGCGGGCCAAATAGATATTCAAAACAGGATTATAGTTTTAGCTGGAATTTGTCATACTAACATATATTAATAGAGTTAGTTAATACAACACTCTCAGTAATTATATTTACATTTCCATTAGAATAATCTTGTTTATTTAGTTCTTGCACACTATAGGAAATGGATTGAAAAACACAGACTGTTCATCAGTGTGGTCTAAGTAATTAGATCCTCACTTGGAGGATCCATTTGAGTTCAAGTCCTGTTGCAATAGACGCTGGAGAAAAACTAGTTAACATTTTTTCCCCAAAGAGCGCACAATCACAATAGGCAAGAGAACAGGTAGATGAAAGGCAGTGCAATATCGATTTCATAAATGGGTTCATCCCAGAGAAGGTGCAATAGGCTAAGCAAACATTGAAAAGCAAGTCAGCAGGGAAAGTGGAAAGTAGTTACCAATTACCAGCTCAGGACTTCCAACACAGCAATATGTTTCTGTATGTAACACGAAGTGGACAAGAAAAAGCAGCTAAGGAAAAAAAACACTAATACGAAAAGAACCTTGCCGAAGACTTAACCTACTGTGTCATTTCTAACCTTGTCAGTACTTGGGAACATGGGAAATCTTCCGAGATGGTCTACTCTTGTGGGGATTCTTATTCTGTTTCTCATGGCAAAAGCTGGCTTAGCTGCAGGTACATATCTGTATATTTTTATGTTAACCACTCACAAATAGAAGCTAGGAGCACCACAAATACCAAGAGGCTTCATAGTGGCAAAATCTGTGAAAATTTTGCTGACAATTTGTGATAGCCTAGAAATGAATAAAGTCAGCAATAAAGTTGATCACAAAAAAAAGAAAGTCTATGCTCTTCTTTCTACTGAGTCATTCCCTACCACTTATTCTGAAATAAATATGTGAATCTGGCTATCCACATGACCAGAGGGTGCATATCACAGCTCACACAGCACATGCTAGTACTTAAAATGTCAATAGCTTTCTCTAAACACCACAACTCTTAGCTGTAGTCATCTTTCACGTTAGCCGGTATGCCTTGGGCCTTCTTCTGCTGTCTCATTCAGATGTGAGCTTTCTTTATTACTGTAAGAATTACTGAAACTTTCCTATGTCAGTGATTAAATTACTCCATTTATTCCTTCCTACAACAAATCAAATAAGGGATGGAAGTTACATTCAATTTTAATCCAAATTATTTTTGCTCCTGATGTTTTGATTTAATTAACGAGTAATAGAATTAAGCGGTAATCGCCATAAACTCTTTCTTGCTGTTATCTTCTGCTTACTATCCTCTCCTTGCTCATGGCTGATGTTAGCAGAGTAACATGAGTGACATAATGCAATTTAAAGATTCTTCCATCATCTTACTTCCTTCAGCACCAAATCTTCACATCAAAAGCTATTTGCACACTGTGAAATTAAAAGGACACTCAGCAGATAAAAATCTTGTTCTGTTTTTCACTTACTGTTTTTAAAGCTTAAAGAATATGTAACATGTCATTCTTCACCATCTGTATTTACAATTTACAGCATAGATATCTCATCATTTTCATTTTTCAATTTGCAGCATTTAGGATCCATGTTTTTACAGATTTCAGTGATTCTCAAGAAATAACCCAAAAAAGACATAAAATAACATCAAAAAATCTTAAGGCTGCATTCTCTGCACTACAGTGATGTTAAGACACATTACAAAAGGGACTTAGAGGATTTCAATGTCCCTGTAAAACTTGTTTAAGGTCCTTTTTCAATTTTCATTTTTAGACTCTCATACAATATTAAACTCACATAGACAAGCTTGAAAGCAGGATCTTTTTTTTTGCCTTTTTGTCTGTGGCTCCCTTAGCAACTGCTTTCTTATTATTTCTGTTTACAAGAAATTTAACTTCTGCATTTCTCCTGGACTCTTTGGTGTTTTGTATTTAGCACATAACTTGCATTATACAAACATCAAGATGGTATAATGAATATTGCTAACTTCCTCCTCAAATGCCCTGGCCAATTCTGGTTGCTTAATCCTCTATAAAAGCATTCAATCTCTGCCAGACACATGCATGTTTTAGGTGGCTGCTGCAATCCAAGAAAAGAGAAAGTAGATTGAAAATAACTACTATATTCTAGTCCAAATCAATTCCTTTTTAATATTCATAAATCTGGTCACTCTGCAAACTTAATTATTGATTACTGTGGTAGGATAGATGTAGTATTATACATGGCTGGGAAAAAAGGACAGAAATCAGCTGTCTAGCTTCTCACACCCAAATCCAGGCTAACCAGGACTTACCTTCATACTCTGACTTTTATAAAAAATACGAAGTCTTGTTAGTGGAGGGATCTAACTCCAAAGGGTAATTCCTTTACTCACATGAAAAAGTTACAATCTACACAGCATTCTCCCCCCGATGTGATTATTTACTTATCTGTATTCTGTTACTGGGAGTAAATCATAGGCAGGATGAAGCTTCTGTTACGCTATGTACTTCAGAGATTATTTTATCTCTTGCTAGAAAGCTGCCAATTTTGAGGTGAAACAGTTGCTGTTTAATATTGTAAAAATATAATGTTCAAGTTTATGATTGCTAATGGAGGATATCGCATGCTTACAAAGGGAAAATATAAGAGGGGGTAAAACACAGCAATGGTCTTGGATACTGTAGCTTCTAGATGTCCATGTAAGATGACAAGACCATAGGGACTAAAAAGTAGTACTGGCACATGAACAAGATGTATCTATTGGTTTTGAACAGATTTAGGCCAAGACTTTAGATTAGCCTGCTAGTGGAAATAATGGTCGGAAAACACCCATATGAGTATTTGTTTGTCTGTTTGATTGATTATGACAGGAGGCCCTCATAAAATAAAGCTTATATCATCTGTTTGCTGAGGAGAGCAAAAGATTGTATGAACAGATTTAAGATGTACTTCTGAGATATGTTTCAAAATTGGGGCTCCCACAAATAGCCAGCCTTTCTGAAGATATGCCACATCATCCTTAAAAAAAAAACACACAGACACAAAGGGCTTGAGTTTTACATTTCATCAATGAAATGATGAACAACCCTGAAGCATCTACTTTAGAAGCTCTGATCCATTAAGGCCTTGGAAGAATGGATTGAATCTGCTGAATCACTTCCTGCAGCCAAGCATTAAGTAAGACTAACGCCAATTACTTTCTAAGAGCTGAAGAGATCACAGTCCCAGGTGGCAAGCCCGTTGGTCTCTAAGGGAGAATATTTTCTGCTGAAGACACAGAGGCTGAATTCTCCCTAGGGGGAATCTATTTTATGGAGATTTAGGTAAGAAGTCACCGACTTTTGGAACAATGAGACATTTACCATTCAGAGCTCCTAATCAGAAGCAAAAATAAAAGTAAGCACTCTTCTTATTTCCCCTCACACATCCTGAGTTCTCCAATTCCCAGCAGAAATATATTTTTCCTACAGCACACAATAGCTTTGCAATGTATTGCTTTCTCCACTCCTTCAAATGTGGAAACATTTTTTTTCCTCCTGAACAAGCAGAAATATTGAAAATGAATTAAAAAAAAAAAAAGGCAATGCAGGTATGAGTCACCTTGGAAATGAATAAAACAAGCCTTCAAGCTGGGAAGGATCAAGGGTGAGAATTTCAGTCACTGGTTTTAGAGCCATGCTCTTTATCGCTCTCATAAACTCCTTTAAAGCCTATTAAAACTAAGTTGAAACTTGCTTTCAAATATTGCAAAACACTGAATTCATTATATAAATTCTTGAGTCACTTCATTCCCACTGAAAACTTTAAGAGCAGAAGAAAGCAGTCTTGAAATAACACAGTCTTACATATTGGAGGTACATCTAACTTTGCCCAGATTGAAATTCAGAAGAAAGGTCATTTTGATATGCAAAACACGACTGTGCACAGAGGAGTCTGGCCAGGACAGGAAGATTAACACACCCGTTCTTGTGAAAACCACCACAGGGATCTTTAGTGACAGGTGGTTAAGGTCTCGGTTCAGTGTTTTCTCCTTCAGCAAAGTTTGATGCTACATAATCAGAATTGGAATAAAAAGTACTATTTTGTGATCAAATTCTATTTACAGGTTTCCTAAGAGTTGAATGTGTCCTTTTCTTCTCATGCTTATAAAATCCCATCTCGGGAAGTGATGTGAGGATGTGGACTGTGTTCAAGCTGACAAAACCCTTAGGCACTGAGAAGAAATATTGCAATAAATAGGTCAGGCTTTGCATTACAATGATCTGGACTGCAGAACCTGCACAAGGGAACTCTATAGTCTATGTAGTTTTGATTAACAGTGAGAAAACCCCGAACAGAGAAAAAACATTTTCACAGTAACTGATACCTGCACAATATTATATTTTTCCTAACTTCAGATGCCCTGGAATTACTGTAACTTTTCAATAAAACCCACTGTCCCAAGCTTAAGTTGAAACTATCTTCTGTTTTTGGAAATAAACTGTTCAGTCTTGAAGGCCCAAGTTTATAGTTAGTGTCTCAAATTATAGCATGCATAAATATCTGCATGTACATGGCTATATATAAATATAAAGACGCATGTAAGTATGAAATATATATAATTATATGTACGCATTCTGAGAGCTTTTACCTCATCTTTATCTTGAGTAATCTCTTTTTTTTTTTTTCTCCTTAAACAGAAACCTTTGAGAAATAAGACTAAAGTCTCCTCTGGCTTGAGTGTGATGTAGTTTCAACGTGCGAAGAAACATTTTTCTTGCCAACATGCTGAGAAGCAGCACAACACAGGGATGTAAAAAAGAAAAAGGGAGCCTCAACAAGATGTACCACTGGAAAACAGTTTTCTTCCATGACCTTTATTAAATTTCTGAGTAGACATTCTTTCTGAAGCATCTTGCTCTCATTTTGACAGGAACAATTTGGGTAGTCACTGCTCTTTCTGATTCCGAGATCTCTAGCACAGGCCCAAGCTGAAAGATTTCATCTCATTGCTCTGGCTCCCTTACAGATGTCATGAGATCCCGCAAAACTATTGTAAAATGTGAAGCACAGCCTTGAGGAAAAACACATTGGCATCGCTGGCTACCCTGCTTGATTTATCCTGTAGCGGCCTAATGAATGGGGCCAATCTATAACTAGTAAATCTCTCCTGATATCAATGAAATTATAACAGGAATTAATTTAATCCTGGTATTAGTTGCAATGTGTCATTTTTTTTTTCCATGGGTAAGATATAGACAGAACAAATGAGACAGCTATATGTTTTCTCAGGATCAAAATAAACTAATGATGCTTAACAGGCAAAAAGAGCATATGGCATGAATATTATACGAAAAATACAAATCTACCCTAGTTACTGTATTAACTGCCAACACTCAAGTTATTTAACAGTAAGAAAAGTCACATGGAACAGACAAGTGGACCACAGCAATAATAGGAGAAAAAAAAAAAGCAAGGAAACCAAACATCATCTAATACAGTAGAAACCTCTGGTTGGTATCAATTTGAAGGGTTCTTCTTAAAAATATTACACTGAAACACCATTAAAAAGCCCAGCCTGCCAAACTGTCTTTTTACTCTGAATTTACTTTCATTCCTATACCCTTCTACTTGAAAATGAATACAGAAATTCTTTTTCTTTTCCATAGCCTAATTGTCTTTCTGTTGAAACATAAGATAGGTCTGGGTGAGCAGCAGAGGCCACGGCAGCAAACCCTAACAAGCTGCCAGAGCATTTGCATGAAACAGGTGATTAAAAGAAGCAGGCTCATTTCCTATAAGAAATGCAGTGTACAACCAGCTTTTGGACACCAGTAAGTCTTACTCAGAGGAGTTGAGAGCGGCATGGGCTATGCTCTTTGCAGCCAACAGCCTCACAAGCTTTTAGGAACACCTTAAGGAGACACCTTAGGGGGCTGGAAATTGAATGTCTGGGGCTGGATTTGATGGGCTAGGTGACACCAGTTCCTTCCTTCAATGATTTCCTGAACAGGAGCTCTATGGTCCATCTGCCATCCTGGATCACACCTTCCCCAAAGTCAAATAAAGGGAAATTTAGGCTGCCAGTGAAACCTTAAGCTGTCCACTGCACATAAGTATTCTTATACACGTCTAATGACAGATTGTCATTACCCCATGTACATGACATTTTTTTCCTGGGACTCGTCTTGGTCATCCTTGTTAGTGCACAGACTGAACATACAAGGGAAGATTAAGATTGCATGGGTGATGCAAAAATCTGCTATCTCCTACATCACAGGCACTAACTTGGTAACAAATAAGGCTATTGTAATATTATTTAAGGTTCTTATTACAATGGATAGTATTTGTTCATAGAATAAGTACACAAAATCATAACCATCTCTTACCTACAAGCCAAGTACAACTCTCCACAGATTTAAAGGTCTCATTTTATCAAAAAATACACTCATTATCCAAAAGTTCCCTCACAGACCTTTACAATCAGCTAGAGGAATTATTAACCACCCTCATGTTGAAAATAGCGTGCATATGTCTATATGGCAATGATTCATCACAAAAATCCAAACATGATTTAGATTAAGCCTAGGTTTATAACAGAACAAGATACAGGATTTGATTCTACTTCTCTCTGATTATTTTTGCTTGTCTTTTATTTCTTTTGAATCTGTCTTTCAGATGAAGAAATCATTTTATCCTCTACAAATTGTTCTCAGTCTGGCACATGTAAGCAATGCTGGAATTTCAAACAGGAATCTGTGGTGCTTCTCATGATGACAGAGTAAGCAAAATCACACCTGTCCACCAGGATCAAAGTACCTGGAGGCAGTAGGAGAGAGATAATACTCCATTGCAGAAATCTTCAGCTCTACTACCAGAAACACATGGTCTTGGAGACTGCTGTCTGCTTTCCATATGACTTCAATGTATTATCAAAGAAAGAACATTGTTATGACATCTAAAGCAGAACGTACATCAACATGTAACAAGAGTGCTTACACTGAAATGTCAATCAATATGTTTTGAGCCTTTTATTAGATTTTGAGAGCCTCTGGATCACAGTGGTTAGGATAAACCTGGAGAAAAGGTTCATCATCCCTCCTACTTTGGTGCAATCAATTTCTCTAGTCTGTTTAAGAAGAGTCACCCACAGGAAACCTAAATTTGCCCCCTTCCTCTTGCCCAGACTTTTCAAATTTTCACTCATAAGCCTCCTCAGCACATCTTCTCTGCTGTTTTCACATAGAAATTCACCTATACACAAGGATGACCTATAAAACAAAAACAAAAACAAAAACTTCTCCGCAAGGAGAACTTCTGAAAAAAAAAATCCACACACAAAGAGAAGAAACAGAAGAAAAAAAGAATAAGGTGTTACTTACTGGTTAACACAGTGATTGATCTTGCTGACTTGGAAACCATATTTGAGTTCACTACCAACAGAGTTACTATGTAATATAGGCCATGGTATTTGGCATTAAAAACCACAGGGGCAGGTAAAGTGCTATTGAATTCTTCGAACTGGAAAAAGTAGTTCTTGGATTCTCCAGCTATCTTCACAACATATACAGAGGATGAGCTCACCACATCAGATGCTTCCAGGGAGACAATGATACAATTGTCTTCTCGGACAGTAACTTGGAAAGGTTCTGCATTCTGCAAAGAAAAATAAAAAGATTGTACTGAACTAAAATCCATTATTTACTTTTCTCCTTCTCTGGAGATCTTCCAAACCCGCCTGGATGCCATCCCACGCCATGCGCTCTAGGTGTCCCTGCTTGAGCAAGGGGGTTGGACTAGATGATCTCAAGAGAGAGAGATCTCTCGAGAGATGATCTCAACCATTTTGTGATTCTGTGTGTGATTCTCCAATTTCCTTTGATACTCATAGGATGACCATGTTACCTTTGAGTTAAGGTGACATTTCATATTCCCCAAGGAAGCTAACATCAAGTCCTGGCAATTTCTTTAGAATTAAATTCACAGGCAGCTGAGATCCATGGCCATTTGACTATAAAGCTTTCCCTCTGCCTAGTTCCTGCTATGTGCTTTCTAGTGCTCCAGCCACACCATTTTTTTATAAACCAAGGAACAAAGGTTCCAAGTAGCAGCAGCAAGAGGACTTTCAATAAAACCATGAAGTGCAATAGTAAGCCATTAAACTAAAAAAAAGGGGAAAAAGAATACTAACTAACTGATCCTGTTGCAGACATTGATCATATACTCTTCAACTCAAAACAGTCTAAGAGGCTGCTGCTGAAATGTAATTTTTGGCACTGGCTAAGCATCTTAGGAATACGCCTTGTTTCAGCATGAGTCAGGTCACCGGCTCTCAGAATTAGGCACTATGTCCTTGGCTTTGGTTGGCACTTTACATTTACTATGCTGCATTGTTTCACTTTTTTATTATTAGTAGAGAGAAAATGAAGCAATTTAATCCTATTTTCATATATCATGAGTATGATAAGTCATTGCCAGCTGAAAACACTTTCTTTTTTTATTAATTGCAAACCAGCTGTCTGCAAGAAGCACTTCTCTACAGGAATTTTCAAAACAGATTCATGATAATTAATGAGAAATAAAAGTTCAAGCTTATATCAACCTCACATTTTTTTGTTGTTGTTGTTGTTTATGAGGCTGCACTGATGCTTAATTTTTTTTTACGCTCAGGGAAAAACAGGATATATGTTTTTTTTTCTATTCCTAACTCCAAAGGAAGTTCTTCCTTCATATTTCACAGGCTGAGAGCTCTCTTGGAGGGCTTTATTATTGGGCTTTCAGGTTTCACAGTGTACGTAGGGTCATATTCTCTAAATTTCCACAGGTATCATTAGAATCAGAAACTGAGCTGAGTATACAATGAAATCTGGAATTACCTTAAAAAGAAATGAATCCAGAAACTGAGGCTCTATGGTAAAAACATGTAAATCTTTTAATATTGGCAATAAAATATCAAGAGCTGGCTAAGTTATGCAGAGTCCAGAACTCATAAGTGACACTGTAAGGCAAGACTCCTGGACTCAGGGTATCTAATATTTAGCCTTATAACCCACTTCAGGAGTCACTCGGAATTGTAAAAGATACATTTTTTTCCTATGTTTAATTGATGCCACCAGAGACACTGAAATAGCAGGCTTGAGAAGAAGGGACCACAGGAAAAACCCTGTTCTGCCACAACACGACAACAAGGTAACCAGTACATAGTAAGTCCAGCCCAAGTAGAACCCCTCCCCAAATCTAAATATCTCAAACCTAAGATTAGAAGTAGACGAAATTCATCTTAACTATTGATCTGAAGTATGATTTGATTAGCCTCTAAAAAAAAATGACTTAGAGTGCTAAGATGATACAAACCAATGTTATCAGTGGATGAATTGTGAAGGTTTTGGTAACAGTTCAGAGATGGCCCAGAAATTGCTCAGAAAGATTTACAACACAGAGCAGAGTTTTGCAAAAGCTTACACGTGTTTACCTTAGCAATGGAATCCAAGACGCTTGCCCTTTAAGTAGATCAAAGCACTGCATTTCAAATTTCCACATTTTGCCCTATATCCCAATGAAGCATTTGGAACTAGCCAATATGACAGGCCAAAAGATTCAGACTTTTAAGAGAGTATTATATTTAGAGCTGCTCAGGAAAATTGAGTCTTCTTACCCTTTTTCATCCCCATTTTCCTCTCACTAACAAAATTTGGAAGAATTCTTCCAGCTCTCTGGATATGAGCAGACTTGCTTTCGGAGGCCGATGCTCTATCCTGCCACTGAAAGAAGGGTTTTCTTCCAAGAGCAAGCAAAGAAAGGCAGCCCTGGTTCAGCAAGGTTATTACAACATAATAACCTTGAAGTACCTGTGCAATCGTGCAGACATCAGTGGGTTTTAACCTTCCACAGACTTGCATTTAAATGCCTCACTAGAACAAAGTTAACCGTGTTACTCTAAAACTATTCCAGTCTTCCTGCAGCTCTGCTGCCGAACTGCGTGATACTAACCCAATTTGCCTGCCTTGCTACGACAAAACACACAAAAGAGCCCAACAAATCCATGTGTGCCAACGAACACAGTTCAAAGCAAGTTCCCTGTGTTTGGGGTTATTATAAATCATTTGTGATGTTAATTAAGTACAGCTGGAAATTAAGCATATAATTGCAGTTACAGGCATTCCTAGAATATAATTAGGTGCTTTCAGACTGCTCATATGGGGTGTGATTTTATTCTTTGATTCTCTCATGGGCATTGTATTCAACACATCAAAGACTGTATACCTTGACTTCCCCCCCCCACAGTGTTTTCTGGCGTTCATAGGAAGTACCAGTCAGCAGATGATCTGTAAATCTGCTGCAACAGTTTTCAGACAATTAGCATAATAAGCTAGTACCAGCTAAATACATAGAAACCTCACATATATCTGCTGTTGCTACCTAAGAGGAGACCAGACAAGGAAAAGTTACAACTTTTTATATATATACACAAAGAATTATAACTTTAGCACTTAAGTATGAGGGCACTGTTAAATGGTAGCCTCCCTCCTTCATGTGCCGGTGCCCAGATGCTGTTACACCACTGCATGAGTAATGTATATGCATTTCTTGAGTGGCATCTCATCATTAGTTGTGTGGCTCATCCATCCCACGCCTGCACCCACCTGCATAATGCACATCTCCTTTGAATGATATCTATTCTGATATGATTACATGCTCTTCTCCCACACACATGTAGGCCTGGGCTTTTAAGCTCCTGCATGAATAGGACACACGGTTTTTGTGAGGTATCTATTGTCTCTTGAAATAATTTCTCTTTCCATTTTAGCACAAAGGTTTGGTTTGTAAAATGACGTGAGACAAAAGGGATGAATAAAAGCCTTAGCAATCAACATGTCATAGGACTAGATCATTTATCTCCCTTGGGGATATGCATTTAACTTCAGCAAGCACTGTTTAAGAACAGACCATTCCATGCACCCCCTCCTTCATGCTGTATGAGGGGAGCCTTACCAACCAGCACTGGGCTGGAGATTTTGGGAAAAAAGCCTAGGACAAATCCAGTGTTTTTTTCTAAGCACCACTGAAAGTGACAAACATGCCCCACTTTTAACTAGATTGTAAAGTCAGTGTGTCTTAGGACTGACAGCATCAGTATGGTAAATACACATTTCATTACTTCTGGTCATCTAGCTCTAGGATTTAATTTGCTGGTGTCACAGCTTGAGCGGCTGTTTCATGCCTGTGGGGAAATTTGGCAGGGTTTGCGCATTCAGAACCAAATGACTGGCTACAACTTCCTTCCTAGTTTATTATTACAAGCTCGTGCCACAGTAAAGCACTTAGAAAAAAGCAGGAGGGGTAAATCCCACAATGTAGTGCCTGTTCAGTCAATTGCAGTGCAGGGATGAGTCACGCTAGTGGAATTTTGAGCCAATAACACAGTCCCAATTAAAATAAAAAGGAGAGGGAGGCAAGAAAATATGTGACGTCAAAAAAAAAAAAAAAAAGAAAAAGAAATCAAAGGCTAATGGAAAAGAAACACCTTGCCCAGAATTCTTTTTTAGAAGCCTATATCTTCAGTTTGTTTCCCTCTAATAGCATGGGTTTTATAACTGAGGAAGAGATTAGTTTCAAAACAGCTACCAATTTTTGTACTTGAGCTTCTGAATACATGACTGTGAAACATATCAGACCTAGATCTGAGCACCGAAAGCACAAGTAGCTAAACGTTCTACTCACTGCAGGAGGAGCAGGGGATGCTCATCAGCTCTGAAAAAATGGCCTTCAGGTACCAGTAACTGCTGATTTACCAGTAAGGGAAATCATGTTACCTTCCACCAGACAAGCAGAACTAAGGCTCTGAACAAATCTGATTTCTGACCACTCGCACAGAGTTTCCAAAGTTGGCATCTGAAATCTCAACTCAAGTAGTCAACTTCGAAGCTACAAGCATCAACTTCTTGGAATAAAGATCATACACTTTATAATGCTCATCAAAACTAACATCAAAGTATTACAAAATAATAATTGCACTATATCCAGACCTGCTGGCTAAATTGCTGGCTATTTTAGTGAGTGATTCTACTATATCCAGATGTATTTTGTCCCAACGGCCAAAATGGCTAATTTTCTTCCAAGTCACATAATAACTCAGTCCAGCCTAGATTTATCTTACCTAATTTTAGGTACTTAAATGACACTTGGAGGCAAAATGACCTTTTCAGACAGAACTACCTGTGGATTCATCTCAGATCTGAATTACTTTTGAAAGTGCAAAGAGCAGCTGAAGGGTCATCTGAAGTCCTACCCTCATAACAAGGGAAGGCTTGGAATCCGATTTCAGAATTTCTGTCCTCTGCTATAGTCTTTCAGGACATAGGAAATCTCCTCAGCGCACAGGAAATTTCATAAAATTATTATTTCTCCATCAGCTTCCTAATGTAAGTTGCATATGTATCATTTCCCTGTGATGATGACAAATGATACTGAACAGCCATTACAATTGAATTGGTAAACATACTTCTACTAACACACATTATTGGTTCATTGTAGTTACTGTGAAGTGAACCAAGAGACGGTCAAAAGCTAAAATCTGATCTCCTCATAAATTGGACTAGACATGTACTCTATTTGGTAATTTTTTTTTTTTTTTTTTTTTTTTGCTTCTCTATGCTCGAGAATCCCCTGGTCTGAAATGATACCAGCCGTGTTCTGGTCTTTTATGGCTAGGAAAAAAAGAGACCTCTCTGAAACTCTCTTCTGTTACAATGTGGAGTTGTCATCGAGAACAGGGTTCGGTTTCAAACAATTTAGTTGAAGCACGAAATAGCTGATTTTCAGGTGACTACTTTTACTTCAGATGACCTTTCAGGTTCCCACATCACTTCTGTCACACTACCACCTAAGTGCACCATCCAACTGTCTCAGTCTAATACCATACCTTTTTCATTTTCACATCTCCCTTATGGAGTAAAGCAGAATATATATATATATTCTCTACAAAAACCTTACACTATCTGTGCTCCACTTCCAGTCTTCTTATTCCAGTTTTAAAGGCTGTCAATAAGAATGCCGTACATGACGGAAATCAATATGGTTTCACACAAAGATACAAGCAGTTATCCCAGTCATGACCTGGGAAATACTCCCTCCAAGAACAAAGAGGAAATGTGGTAATAACACCACATTGAGGCTTCTTTGCAATTGTCAGCTGTCATAATCAGATGCTACAGTTTTAAAGGCAAAATCACCCCTACACAATTTGGATAAGAATGCTAAGCTTTTCACAAGGTCTGGCAAATTCTGGGGCAGACACAGATTGGAAGAATGCCAACTATAAGAAGAGAAAGATTGCTTGAAATGGTCTTCAAGCAATGAAAATGGAAATGTTAGGATAAGAGTTAGTAAAAATAAGGCAATTTAATCCTGGGGCTTTTGTTCTTATCTGCTGTTCTCCATAGGCTGTGCAGAGAACCCCTCCCTTAATACACACTCTTTAGACTAAATGATCCCTGAGAAAAACAGAAACCTTTATCCTCAAGATTTTTCATGCAAAAAAAAGGAATATTTTAAGCAGGAAAAGACAGCAAAAGCAGCACTTCTCAATAATTTATGATGTCTGATTCAGGTTAACAAAGCATTTCTGGCACTCTGCTCTACAAATAGTATCCTCTGCACTGCTTCTATCCTTACCCTTAAAAAGCCAGTAATAACAATAACCTAGTCATATTTTATAAATGAGTTTCAACATTGCTTTGTTCTAGGAGACAGCTGCAAAGGAAAAGCATGCTTTTTTTAAAGCAAATGCCAATATTATATATACAGTCCATCCTGTTCTGAAGTTAATAATCTACTTTAGAACTATTGCAAGGAAATCTTCCTTGACACTATTAACTGCTAATGCTATAGCATTAAGTAAATGCCAAAATGCTAAGGTGTGACAAAGAAATGTTTGCATTCATTAAGGCTAATACTTTCTATGTAACACTTTGCAAAAATATCAAATATTTAATAAGCTGCGGTCAAATATTTATTTCTTGCTCATCTTCCTGCTGCAATCTGGGAGAGGTAAAAGCCTAGTGATCCAGGGACTCCTGATATCAACAAAGTTCAAAACAGGGTTAGATCTTCATAGAAGGTATCTCTCTGTAGTCTACATGTATAGACCTGAAAATTGACAGGAATCCACATTCAGGCAAAAGTTACAGTTTGGTCTCTCTCTAGAACTAAAGTTTTGTCAAAAGGGGCAATTATCCTGAAAGAAAAAATAATTTTAGTCCCCTTTCTCAACCACAAACACACCCATACATCCATTCAGACATTTATTGGAGTATCTGCAATTAAATTTTAGCATCCCTTGTGAGCAGTTCCAAGCATATACACGTTGGATGAACCATATGAACCATGGGCTTTACTTAAAGTGTCTCTTCCCTCTTGAGCCTCTATGTGAATAACAAAATAAGAAAGGGCGCAGGGAACATATCACTTCATCAGTTCCTTGACTCTGTCCAATTGACCTCTGTCATGCAGCTCTCCAGTCAACTCTTTTTCCTCACTCTTTTTGGGGATGAATTAAAGAAGATTTCCACGTACAAAAATGTAAAATGATCAGAGCTGTGCTTAGGCCAGATGGAAGGTGAAGAACTCGATGTTAAATAAGTGGCTTTTCTGTTCATCTCGAAATACGAGGAATACGTGTCTCAGCGGGGAAAGAAAAAGAGATAAATAATCTGCTCAGTTCCTAGGAGATAGAGTTCATTGAGAGACATGATCCATATATACACTACCCTAAGAATGTACCTATTCTCTATCATTTGCGATGAAGTCCTTTTACAGTACACTATTTATAGGCCAACACATACCCAACTACTACTGTTGCCTCTGAGTCACAAAATTCAAGCAACAGGTTCCTAACTTCCTAACTTCTTTGGGAAGTTACTAACTTCACCTTGGGAAAACTGCTGTAGAAGAAGACAGAGTGAGTGATACTAATTACTCATTTCATTAGTAATTAATTTAATTACTAATAATTAAATTGATAGTAAATTTTGACAAGCTTGCATTTCTAGAAATAAATCAATCTTCCCATATCATCAAATCATCTTTCAAGGGTGTCTTACATTGCAAAGTGCCCTAGAGGAGATAAAAAGGAATATTGAAGGAGACGTGCTTTTTAGGTGATGAAGGATGACATCTCTGCTGTTCAGGCCTTCACTTCCAAAAACAGTGGATTCACCTATTCAAACAGCCACAGTCTGGAATATAAACTTTGAATCAATTACTGATATTGAAATGTAAAATTAGAAAGTCAAACAGAAAATTCCTGAGGTTCAACAGAATTTGAAGACTGATATTGTACCACGAGAAAACTCTCGACTATGAAGTGCTCCAGCAACTGATGCCAGCTGCACCTTATCTTCTACTGTCAGAGACCATGAAGGAGGGGTAGAGAGCAAGTACACTCTTACAGATATATAAAAGTGAAACGTTTTCATTTTCAACTGACTGGGAATATAGGTCCTTTGTGCACACAAGTGAACTACTACTTGAAGAAAGAATGCAATGCTTTGTTATTTGCAATACCTACAAAGGGCACAGCTGGGAGGAAGTTATAGCCTCCTTTTATCTGAAAAATTGGAGATCAAAGTGGCTACCTAATTCATTTGAAATCACAAAGCAACTCAGTGGGAAATAGTGGAAAAGAATAAGACTTCCTGCCCACCCCTGCCATGTCCACCCCACGTGTATATTTATATATAATAAAAGACTAGACTCAATGAATAAACTTACAGGTAGGCTCCTCACAGGCCTATCCTTATTCTTTAACATCAAGTGATATTAATGGGAATTAGGAACTAAGCCACTCTTTTCTTTTAAACTTCAACTTTTCAAATATGTTTGAGACTTCCAGAGAGGTTTGGAAAATAAAGAGGTATTTATAGAAAATAATATGTTTCAAATGAATTCTTCTGGCATTGCATTTTATTCCACTGTATGAGAGCTAACTTCACTGACACTGCAGGCTCTTATTGACCTTGTATAGCATTGATACAGTATGATAAAATTAAACATCTATAAAACTGTTTACACTGCTCAATAGGTTGGGAACCTATACAGCTTCTGGTTTAGGTTAAAAACATTAAACAATGTCAATTATTTAGCTGCAGTTGTGCAGCTGAACTCCACTCTCCCCCATTCACGCATTCTCTTCCTATGCTATCAGAAAGGACATGCAAAATCTGAAACAGATATGGGGTAAATTTTGCCCTCATCTAAAAAAATATCAAAATAATGTCTCCAAAGATGACAAAAGAAATGGCATAGTCAGGAAGAAATACCTACACCCAGATCAGTCATCTTCCTATTTTGCACTCTAGTACTTGTTATCTTTCTGCCCATAGCCATAACTGTGGTGTGATCTCCCTCCCTTGAAAGACAGCTTATCCAGGTTCAAACATAGGTCTATTCTATTTTCTTTTAAAATCCAAGCGGAACCTGATAGTCTGGCCTTTGATAGCACTGCTGTACTCATATGTTCTCTAAATTGGCAAGAGTTGATCTCAGAGCACCTGCTGAGATTTTTCACATTATTTATACATAGCTCCTGTGGTTAAATATGGTCTTTTTTCACTGAAACATTTGCTGTGCAGCTTTCTTTTGCTTTTCCCCAACCTGTGCTCAAAGCAAGACAAGTGCCGAGTGCCATTTCCCTCATTAGTAGCAAGAGATGAGCTCCAAAATTCTCTATACCACACAGGGTCAATTGCAGATCCGCATGACACATTCCAGCTGCTGCTACACCCCGATTTTAAAATCATTTCTAGTGCCGCTTTAGGCTCATCTCAGCCATTTGTACTCATCTGATAAATTCTTAGCCACTGAGGAGCTCTGCATGCCCCCACTGAAGGTAGCGCTCTGCTCAGTAGCCAGGAAAACAGTAAACCTGCTCATGCTGCACAAGCATGTGTCCTTTCCTAACAAGTTAATAGCAAATGCAATTGACATAAAGGATTTCAACTTGCAAAGAGAAAATCTGCAATTCTGCACTAGAGCAGGAAAAAAAAAATCACTCATTCTGTTTCTAACATACAACCATAAACTGTATCCTTTATTGAGATACAGTTATATTCTATCACAAGAACTTGTTTAAATATTCCACAGGCCTATCTGTATAATTCAAGCACTGAATTTCCTGTCGCCTTCTGAACAAAGAGTCCTTAATAATATGTTGGTCAGAATTTTTATGCTGAGACTTTGATATCTGTTGGAGGATTCATCTGGCTCAATTTTATCAACCTAAAAATTGGGCATGCAGTTTAGTCTAGTGCTCTAGGCTCCCTCTGTAGGGAGAGATGGATCTCTAGAAGTTGATTCATCCACTTAAGATTAAACAAATTGCCTTCTGTATATGCTTTTCTCTATCCTGAAACCTTCCTTTCCAGTATCGAAAACCAGATGAGATTGGATGCATCCTGTGCATTGTGTAATTGCCACTACAATTTAGATTTGTATTGCCATTTTTATGCATTATGTCTGATAATCTTTTGTGTCTGAATTGATGCTAAAAGGTTTTAATATTCTTAGTTTTTTTTTTTTTTTTTTTTTTTTTTTTTGTAAGAGTAGAAAAAAACACGACGGCCTTGACTGAGCAAAGCACATAACTGTGAGTGCACAAAAGTTGGTATTCAGCAAAGGATCCAAGCACCTCCATAAATCCTTTGCCTGTGCAACAGAGGGCTCTGTGCAAGAATCAGTCAGGGGATCAAGGTCTCCCTTCCTGAGTTGTCAAAGAGTGATAAACCCCCCAGACTTTCTTCTAACAATTTTGTTTTGTCTTTTATGAAGTGAGGTTGCTAAAAAGTCATCCGCTGGGTATTATAAGAACTGTCTCATTAGAGATGCTGGGATTTGTATTCTGCAGGTTCTGTATTCTCTTCATGCAAATTATTATACTCTATTTTTCTTTTAATACCTGACTGAGCTTTTCTCCAGACACAACAGTGGCTAGCCAGGCAAGATAACGCTCAATACAATGACAGATGAAAGGCAACTGAGAAAGGGCATGTGAAAATATTCAATGGGAAGCCTGTTCACTAATGTAGAATGAATTATAAAACAAGATAAATAATTTTTAACAATCTCTGTCTGATTTTAACTCAGAGTGCTAGTGCACCTTTATATAATAGATATAAATATATATATTTATTTATATATGTATCTTCTGACTAAGATGATTTTACAAACAGCAGGACCTTAAATGAGTCATATAACCTTTCCCAGAAGTTGCTCACAGTAAATATCTACTTATCTTTATTTCATAGGCATTAGCTCATTGACAATGTAAAAGGCTTTGAGACTGCTCGACAACACAATATAAAATACTATCGTAAGATACGAAAGTGTTCATTTTTTAAAAGTAATAATGATTTTCTTTTCTAGTTATCTCCTGGATGTCAGATCACCATGTCCTTCTCTGTTGCTTCTTATATTTTATGTGGTATTTGTGTGGCATTTACTCCTCTACAGTGAACGGCATGGATGGAGATGAATATATGGATTTTTCTGACATTTCCTTAATTCACAGCAGGTGGCGCTTCTATACATAACTACTGCTCGTTTTGGATTACACTAATCTGGGTAAAAAATGTATTAATCTCATGGCTGGCTGCCGTTTTTCAGTCTTAGTATGGTCATTTCTCAATGAAAAGTCACTAATATCAGCTTTGTAAATGAATCTAGGTACCTTTTAATGCAGAAGATCTGTTAAAAAATCAAACTTAGACACTAAGATGTTTTTGGAAAAATAGCCAAGTGTGCACCTTTAGGTCTCTCCACTTGCAAAGTGTACTTCTCTGTATGTTCATACACACATACACCTCCTACCCTCCAGAAAGATGCTGGCAGTGCTCACTCCCAGTGGCAGCTATTTGATAACCAAGCCAAATGAGCGGTTTCTCTTACTTACTTAATGATGATTTTTTAAAAAATATTCTTGATTTTTTTCCCCACCCATTCTTGACTTTTTTTCCTTACTGAAATCTTTCTCTCAGTTTTTCCGCACTTTTGCTCCACTAGGCCTATGCAGCAATGAAATGCTTCCTTTTAACTTTAGCTTCCATTTTTGTTTCTTGTCACTCAGCTCAGGTTTAATCCTGCCACAATTTTAGCAGACTACCTTGGGTGCCAGGACAGCCAAGGACAGGATTCTGACCAAGCTGTCTTCTGTCACCCTGTAAAAATTTCATGTAGCAGAGAACTGAGTAGGTTGTTTTCATTTCTGGATTAATAGTAATAGGCTATATTAAGTATTGCAGCACCAGGCATGTTTTGGGGATGATTTCTGAATTTACACCAAGAGTGCTGAAAACACATAGAAGAAACTTACGGCACAGGAGCCTCCTCGTGTTTTCTGTCAGACCCTCCAACTTCAGAGGAGAGGCTCATATTACCCAACAGTTCCCTGAATTCTTTCAATCTCACAGTATATAGAAAGACATCTTCAAGCAGCAGCTTCTCCATCTTCTAATGGACATACTGAGTGTATGCTCTTAATTTATTTCAAATACCAGGTAAAACTCGCGGTCTTAAGTTACCACTAAAGTTTGGGCCATAAACATCATCAGATACCATATTTCACCTGAGCTGATATGCAATAATTTACTAGCCTCTAGTAACTGAATTGCCTGTGCTCTGTTTTTCCTGCAGTTGTAAATACATCCCATATCTGTGTGACAGAGTGAACACTCATAGTTGCCTTAACTTACATAGTCACATGTATATGAATAAAATATCATCTGCTTGAATCTATTCTTTCTCCTCTTGGTAACTCTGTAAGCGCTTGATTAAGTTCTCACACTTTGCATAGAGAAGGCACCAAGAGAAAACATCGTTCAGAGTCCTTATAAAGGTGCACACAAGGGCAGGAAAAGACTAGACCCTAATATTCCTGAAGAGCAGGAACTGGCCACTGAAAAAACAGAAGCTAGAGAAACATTGGATAGTTTTTCCTGTTTGTCTCTATCAAAAAGGGGTGAAAAAAGACATGTATGACTGATGTTAACAGGCGACCTATTTGTATTGAATTCATTGGAGAAACAGTACAAGGACATATCATCCTTGTGAAGTGATTTGCCCTATATTCCTTGCGCCAGATGAAAGTCCCATTATATACAAAGTAACATGTGCAGATGAATATAGATTGGTGTGGTCTATTATCCCCTCAATACGCACAGCCTTGGTGCAATTCCTCTTCACCTCTCGCATAAAGACAGGCTTCTTCCTGAGTGCTTCCTACTGTCATAATGTGTGACTTTTCCGACTAACCTAGAAGAGATTTGAAAGTGCACAGCGGTGACAGGGAGTCAGTCATGATTAGGGCTCCTGCTGCGAGACACAACTGACACGCGCTCCCCAAACACGGAGCAATTAACGAGCATGAAATCAAAAATCACTCCATGCCTGTGCTTGCCTAGGCGCACGGAAGCAAAATAAATAAATAAATAAAATGAAAGAGCTGCAGCTTTATAGCCCTAGACAGCTTTGTCATTCAGAATGATTTTTACGGACAAACAACATAATTTTATCCTCTAAAACGAGGTCTCTATCATTCATACTGGCACATGGGAGGTCCTCATAGTTTTCAATACAATTGGCCTTTTCTTACACCAATGAAATACAGGGCCCAAACTCTCTGCTCACTGTTTCCTAGCCTGTGCAGGAGGAGATTTTGATATCTAAAATAAGATTCTAGGTCATTCTTCTTTCACTTAATATTCAAATTGATTTTTTTTTCCTTTTGCCATTCCGAGAAATAAAATCAGGCTCACTGTTGAGCCTGATGCAGAGAGTGCAATGGAGCCTGTTCAGCTGAGCCACTGTGTTGCCTTTAAGTGCTAACAGCACAACTCTTCCTTCGGTATAAAATTAAACAATACTTAAAAATTATATATAGTCCCTAGAAAAATAAGACCCCTTTCTTTGTAGAAATCTCCTGCTAAAATTACATTCTAAATAACGACTAGTAACAAAACACACGTCTCTGCCAGCAAAAAGCAGCCTGAATCTATGCACGCGAAGACTGAAGCTGGAAAGTAAAGGCGGTGCCTTACACAGTAACCTGTCCTAGAAAAGCCAGTAGCTATCATTCAGCTGCAGGTCAGCAAAAAGGTTATTCAATCTGGCATGAATGTGGCCTGAAACCAAATGCACACAAATCTCACCATCAACTGCTACAGCACAGTTAGCTAATTCTAGGTGCTAGGATTGCACAGAAGGAAAGAAGGCCAACTTTTTTACAATTTTCACCTAAATCCATATTTGAATGTTGTAAAGAAAAATAGTTAAGGGTTGTATATGTTACTTTTTACATATGACCTGCAGTTAATGCAAAAACATCATTTCTACTCAATGAGTATCTGTAAATATTTTTTCGATCAAATCCTCCAAAATCACTTTTAATAACTATAACCTCCTTAGCCATAAAAGTCATTAACCTTCTCAAAAGGAGCAAGTACTAACTCAGCTACTTTGAGACAGAACTTTCAAAAATCAGAATTTTAGGTCAAGAAAGGTCGGAAACAACCAGGGGGGGAAGAGAAGCCCAGGACTGTTTCCATGCAGCAGTTCAATCTCCTTCTGTATTCACATGATGTCTAACACTGAGACAGCGCTGGAGCAGGAATGGGGAAGGAAGGTGATCTTCTGCAATCCACATAATAAAGTGATCTGTGATGCTAAAACAGGCTCAGTGCAAGTCCCTTGCACTGCCTGCAGGAATAAATGTAAATCTCTTTTTTCACTATTTTCAGGTCCTTGTCTGAAAGGCTCTAGTCCCCACCAGGCTTCCCAAACAGATGAAGGGAGTTCATCCAGGAGGAGTAACCAGAGGAGGATGCTGCAAGCTGAACTACCTTGTTCTCTTTTTCATGGAAACCCCTTTGCCCACAGGAAGGTATGGGAGGAAGAAGGTGCATTTTCAGCTTCTGTTATTGAAAGAGCTGCATGGATAAATGAACTATTTTGATACCAGACTGTTAATACAGTTTACTCAACATTTAATTCTTTTCTTGTTCTAATCATCTTTTTTTTTTTTTTTTCTTTTTAATACATGTTTATGACAGGCCAAGTTTTCTCCTGCTTGTATGAAGCCTGGAGAGGAGCTCCTAAATCTGGTAGGCTTTGTGCCACCCAAATACAAGCAATCACGTAAAGCAAGAGCGGGCTCATGCTGCCTGAGGATTTCTAGAGTTGTTTCTGCAATTAGTTTGTTATGGTAGCAGGCAAATTTAATCCTTTCCCCCTCAAGGAAATTGATTTGGTGCAAGACTTTAATCATGTTATTCCTTACCAAGGACTTGCAAGGTTTTTTATTGCCCTTTCACCCCGCAACAGCATCTCTTATATATTTTTTTTACTTTATTTTAATAACACAGAAATGAAGCTGAGGAAGGCAATGTTAAATATGAATTTACGCTATTTCTCTTGGGACCATAACAGCAAGATCATCCTTCCTTGTTTGACTCCAGGGAAACTGTCATCTTCACAGGTACTCTTGGAAATGTGCCTTTCCTCGCTATGGCTGACCCGCACACGAGAGAGAGTTTACTATACTAAGCAAAAAGAATTTGCATGAGACTTTTAAGTATTTACAGACTTGAAGAAGAAGATCAGTTCTTGCTTTTCAAAATCCCGCTGGTGCAGAGCTCTATCTTCAGACACCTAAAAATCTGGCCTGCATGATTTTACTGCGGGGAACCAGTTCATACTTACTGCGGAGCTAACTCATTGAAGCTAACAAGTCATTTATATCTCTTAAGAGAACTCAGTACTAAGAGAACTCAAATATTTTACCTGAAGCTGAAAAAAATCACTAAATTTAACTAAAGCTTATGTTTAAAAAAAAAAAACATTAAGCACTTATTTGATACACACATCTTATATAGGAATTTGGGGAGGAGGGAGGGTTGTTTTGTTTTATTCCATTTTAAGTCCTTTCATGTTAGTTATTCCAAAAAATTACAGCATGCTTTTGCCAAAGCAGCTCAGAAGGAGGATCTGGGGAAAAAAAACTAAGACTGTATGTAGATATAATAATGTTTACAATTCACACAAAACTTCTCAAAGGGTAGAAGAGGTCACAACTGTGATAACTAATTGGTTCTATATGCACCTCCCTTCTTCCCTCCCCCCCCCAAAAAAAAAATAAAAGGAATTTGCCCTGGTAAGACAGATTTTTTTAAGAGGGATTTAATTAATATATCTTTTTTTATATTTTTTCCTTTGAGATTTTAACTGTCAGGCAGCATATCCAAAAGAAAAATGATACCATCCAGGAGGTAAGTATCTGCAGTAAATGTGCTGTTGGACTTCTTTCCTGCTACAGTAATCTCTAGCAGAAGCAGGAAACAAGGAAACTGGGGAGGGAAGAAGACACTGACTCAGTAATTCGAGAAGTTAAAGACATTTCTCTGTGTGTGTCTCAACGGACCGAGGGGTTGCTCTGCTGTGGGAGCTGCGCATGGTTCATACGAGCAGCGAGTCTTTGAGTGGGTGTGAGTCACATCAGAAACTAGAGGAACAGAAGAGGCTTGAAACTCCTTTATTTGCTTTGGATAACAACCCTCCAGAGCTGATACCAGTCAGAACAGTTATTACATGTGAGATGACCAAATTCTGGGTCTCCATCCGGCTCTCGAGAGGTGCAAAGAGGAAGCTCTGCTCATCTTGGCTTAGCTTTGCCCAGTTTTACTAGCTGCAGTGGGACAGACGGGCAGATACATAGCTCGAGTCACTCAACCTATTTCTCACTCTGCTGTCTCCACTTTCAAACTTTTTCTTTCATGACAGAAATTTGTTTATAAGTTTTCAAGGCAAATGTCTTGCTCATATTCTTACAGTCTCATTTATAAATATTTTATTACTCATGTCTTTGGTTTGTCTCAGCTGCTGTTATCCTTGACAATTGAGAGCTGACTTGAACATTTAATATTTAAAATATATTTCCTGTGTGTTTTGATGATGCCAGTGTACTTACTGAAACCCTTCAATGGTTATCCCACATGGACTTGTGGGACACACTTGTGTGTGTGTCCTTTTTTCCCAAAGACATTTGGAGCCATTATTTGATTCTAGACTTTTCATATTATTACATGCCCTCTGTTAATAATAGAAGACATAAGGACCGACTTATGCTTCTTTCCTTATTGCTCCCTGTATGTGACATTGTCTTGCCCTAAATATGCCAGAATGTCTCCTTTTCTTTTACAGAGGTTTTAATGAAATCTCAGCAACTTCTGTTCTTTTGCTTTACATATATATTTAGAAATTATATAAATATGCATCAGATTTCATCTTAACCTGCATGTGATTTGCTCCCACCTTCTTCAAGTTTCTAACCAAAAAAAAAAAAAAATCAGTAGATCAGAAGCAAAAGTGTTTTGTGCATCTGACTGATTTGTGTGTGTTGCATTTTGCTGTTTCTCTCTTCTTTCTCTGTGCCTTTTGTTTCCTAGTCACACCTGATGGGGATTGCTGCTGCTCCTTTGGGGACCAAGCTGATGAGCCCCAAGGCGGTAGCCAGGACCAGTGCAGACAACAGACAGTGCGATGGGACCACAGTCCTCCTGGGAGCTCTCGCTGCTCTTCGGTTTGAGTCACAGGCACAGACTTCCAAGCAGCATTGACCTGTGAAAGTAAGTCCTTTTGGTCTAGGGTAGTGCTATGCAGAGTTACTGCGGCAGGTTGGGACCTACACCTCTAAGGGAAGCAGCAAAACTGGGGAGTGTCCCACATCCACACAGCCAGCTCTTGGGTCTCTTCACTTGTGGTGTGAACAAGCCGAAACTCTGCCACATGTCCAGCATTGCTCAGTGAGATGTAATGTGCATCACCTGGATGGACTTCCTCAGCAGTTAGCATGTGGGGCCAACTGAATCCTCTGCAAGCCATAGCAGTGGGCTGAGCAGAAGTAGGAACTCGGGATAAGGAACCTATTTTAATCCTCATTGCTTCTCTCCCTAGAGGATAAGGGTTTTATGTCAACCTTAGCATGCAGGACCCTGACCTGAAGTAACACTACAAACTCACAAGCAATTTTGTTTCAAAAGCCTTAAGTTTATGAAGCTGAGTATTTTCTAAAGGCAGCAATGGCAGCACAGAAAATCCCTCTGCTCAGCCACGGTTTGCTCTGTGCACAGAAGCCCTGTGCTTTTGACAAGGGACAAAGAAAAGTCAGCCAGAAATAATCTCATCTTCTTCTATGCATGAGTGCCACGGTAGCTAATCCCAATTTGCTGCCCTTAGCTCCCTGCTTCAATCTCCCTCCCTTTCAGGAGGCAGCAAGCCTGCCCAGTACTGAGAGCCGAGGAGAAAAGGCAATTTGTTCTCATGAGCTCTTTTCCAGTATGCTTCCTCCCACTGCAAATTTAGTAGCAAAGAATGTGGTTTGTTTGGCTATGTGAGTCTAAATTCCCAGCTATTATACTGATCAGTAGTAGTGAAATACAATTTATTGGTTAATTGTGTGGCTCTACTGTTGATAGTGCAGCTGAATGGAGAAGACCAGGGAAAAAAAGTTTAATTTATGCATAGTTTATGGTACAAATGTAATGTGGAAAGTGCTCAATCCACAGAGTTCTTGAATCTTTAATTAAAATTTCCAGAAGTTTGGGAGCACTTTACTTGTACTCTTGTTTGCCACCTTCAAGGAGGGGATACAAAACTGAAGTTCAGATCTAGACAATTTAAATTGAAGAGCTGATTAAAGACCACACCTAGACTGGAAAGTGCTCTGTGTTTCTGTAATATGGTATCTTTAACTGGAGAATTTCAAAGCCCTTTTCTAATACATGTTAATGAGACCTCACAAGAATGCTATAAATACAATATCATGTGTACATGACTCATGCAGCTTATTAATTTTACATCACCTACACCATGATTTGAACAGGAGTGACAGAGCAGCAGGCAGGCAAATTCCTCTGTACAGAACTTAGCCAAAATAGCAAAATGTGTTTCTTCAAGGGTCAATCTTCTTCAAGAGTTGATGCTAATTTAAAGACATTCAGGTAGAGAGAGACCTTCTTTGCCTACCACAACTCTCCTACTGTGTGACTACTGCACAAAGTAAAAACCATGCAATTCCCTTGCCAAAACATACAGTGTCCTTCTAGTAAGAAAACTACCTCTAAAACACTGCATAATATCTTGCTAGATTTTCCTTACTAGATCCCCAGTCTCTAGCAGCATGTAAGGAACAGGGAGGACTTTACTGGGGGATCCTAAAAGTACAGATCCTCTGGGGGACTGGATCTTAATTATGAAGCCATATATAATCTCTTCATTTTACCTATATCCTTAACTGGAAGGAATTTTTACTCAGCTTAATTAACTACCAGCACTAGGTTCCTGAAAAGCCCTTAGTGTTCATTATACTCCTTGTTAAAGGTTCTAGAGGCAGAGTAATCATCATGATATGTGATGTGATTTTTACATTTCCTGTAAAAATGCTTACATAGCATTTTTACAGGAAATGTAAGCCAGGCAGATGCTATGCAGACAAGATAAATAAAATGCTAAGGTTATATACGTTGATGAGAGCCCAAGTGTATTAGCACATGCTAGCATAGCTTCCTAGTAGGTTAGAGAACTGTGGGTGAGTTCTGCCTGTAAAATATCATAAGCAAAAGAAACACAAAAACCAGTTAAAGACCCCGTAAAGAGCAAATAATAAAGCTGGATCCAGAGTCACTGAATGTCTTTTGTCCAGTCTCAGTGGAAGCAAAAATGCTAGATCAAGTCATCCCTTTTGTATTCATCTTTTTCTTGCTCCAGTTCCCAAATGACTGGCATGGTGCAACACAGTCAAAACAGGGAGGGCAACTTTGGCTGCAGGTGACCGCATTGAAAAAGTTGAAGGAAAGGAGAAACTGTGGGTAACCGCCTCAGAAAGGTGGTATGAAAGAGGCCGGGTACTTGAGTCAGGGAATTTCTTGGCAAGTGGCAACACAGCAAGGAGCCCTCTCAGGAGCAGGGCAACTCTGACTGTGAGACTTGCAGTTAAGGAGCAAGGGGAGCTACTTTATTTTGGGAGCTTGCTGAAGATTGTCATTTATAGCAAAACTGGCTCCTGAACCTGAAAGAATTGCCTGAATGAGCTTCTGATGTGACTGTTCCTCCCTTAGCTGATGATATGAGACTAAAAATATCACACACCATATCAATGCAGTTCATACTAATTAAAGCTTTCTAACCTGAGAAATTAGTGTTTAATAAAGATGGGCAAGAATGTCACTTTTTTCCAGTACAAAACTGAAACCCACACTTCTCTCTAGCTGTGAATAGCTCCTCTTTTGATATGAGATACTTAAATCCTGATTCTAAACAACTTCAAACTTCTGGATGTACAAAACCAAGAGCAGATTCTGTGGCTAGAGTCTAACTCTCAACTCTAAATGATCCATAATCCATTTTTCTTTCTGTAACTTCCTAGGATTCCTATCAAGTTAGGTCTGCAAATTCTTACTGAAGTGGAAAAATATCTATTCCTTGCCTTTAACAAGCCAATAAATACAATGAAGCCGAAACAAAACGGAGTAGTGCCTTAGTGTATTTATACCTTTGCTGTACTTCAAAACAGAGACCGAATTAAACACTTGGCCTTTTAAAATGTTTCTGTCACAGCTCTACTGTAAACACTCTGCATGGATGCATTCTGTTTCTTTTGCAATACAATAATGTTCTGACAGCCTTAAAATTACAGATGAAGCAGAGCAGAGCTGCTGGCAAAACCATCAGGAAATGCAAGTGCTTCTGTTTACATCTTGCAGCAAAACAGTACAGCCCTCCCTCTATTAGTGATTCACTTGCTAAGAACAGTTACTCAATGAAAAGCCAAGAAGCAAAGCCATGGCAGAGCATTTGCTATCACCTGAGACTTACTGCTATGCATGAGAAGTCAGTCAGTCACAGACCGTCAGGAGATGGCCATGGTGAGAGGCTAAAAGGGTTCCTGGAAGGATTTATCTCTGTTTGTAGCAGGGTACAATTTGGAAAACGCAGTGTTTTTGTGATACACTTGATGGAATCAAAATTGAAATGGCCCCTATTCTCAGGAGTTACTGACTTCCTGGGGAAATAAATTACTTCAGGACCCTATTGTATTTGAGAGGAGAAAAGTTAAAGACAGTTCTGGGTTAAGGAGCTCGGGAAAGGGTACTGGAGAAATCACATGTGATGAGAAAAATAATTTACTCCTTTGGCCTTGCAAGCACCGGTTAGTAGGAAGTTGGACAGTCGTTTTCTGAATGGGACTGCTACAGTTTCTGAACTGAATACTCACATTTTCAGGATTGGAGGCTTCAAATTCCATCCTTGTCATCTGCAAGGGAGTTGTATTATTTATATATATTTTAAATTAGCTGGTGACCTAAGCTATATCTATTATAGTCCAAGTGCAGTCTGAAAATCATTCATTATACGAATGAGGTCTAAACTGAACATAACTGTTTACTCAAAAGACATCCCTTTAGTGAGTTGGCATTTCTTCACTAGGCAAAATATAAGATAATTGTCCATGTAATCCTTCAGCAAGTTAATTGCATGCGGTCCTGCTCCTCAATGGAAAATTATCCATCAGCCTCACATAATCATTTTGCCTCAGTCTCGATTAATATTCATCCATTCGTGTTACAATTCAGCCTTATATGTGCAGTAACTGGGCTCAACTCATAGTAAGGTGAGCGCTGTGTAATAAAAACTACCATGCTACAGTTTTTACAGCTGAAATACAAGCTCTGACTCCTGATCCCGTGTACGACACACTACCACAGCAGGTGGACCTCACAGCCTGAGGACCTGAGGCCAGAGCAGGAGCCCCTCAAGCCCCAACTCCCTGCCAAGACCTTTCCCTTCTTCCGGGTGCCACATGGCCCCAAGCTTCATCTCCCAGGACAGCCTGGGCAGAATGAGTGAGAATGAGTGAGAAGCAGGTGAATATTGCTGCAACAGAGAGGCCACAACCACGTGCCTTTGGCAAACACACAATCATTACTGGCTGGAAGGTAGTGGTCAACAGGAACAGCAAAAACCCCTTGCTGCAAGGGGAGATTCCCTTCGCGGAAGGCATGGGAGGATGCATTTCTGTAATTGGAAGAATAGTTTCTGTTTTGCACTTAACTGATCAAATTCATTCTGCTTTTACCGGGAATGGACCTTCATTCCTGACAGAGTTCACTGCAAACGCGTTTCTCTGTACTGTCGAGTTTTATTGCACAAAGGGACAAAGCCTGACAGGAAGCATTTTCTGCCGCTGCCACTGCTGAGGCTGAGGCTCAGATCTTGAGGGAACTTCTTGAAGGGTGCAGGCTAGATTGCCCTCAGATCAGAGGCAAGCTACTACATCAGGCACGATGTTTACTGTCACCTCCAAATTATCCTATGTGGCACAGCACAAAACAACATGTATCACAAAAGAAAACAAAAAAGCATAAAACAGAGTATATAATGTGACCTAGCAAATCTGTCAAGATTTGTTATACGCAACATATGTGTGTGTATCCCCAAAAAAACAAAAGGAGCTTTACCATCCTGGGCTTTATTGATTTAGATTGCTATAAAGTACTTAGAGAGGAGTATGACTTCCAATACTTGCAGTGAAATCTATATTCATAAAGGAACATAAATCTTCAGAGGACAGACCCAACCCAGCCAGGCCTATATTACCATGAGGACATTCATAAAAGGTACACAGTATGAAGTGACTTGAACACTGGTGTATTAACAGATTAAGGCTATAAGTAAAATGAACCTGATTGCAGGGTCTATAACATTTTATCCTCTGGGCAATGACTAAACAGGGAGATCTAAACAAAGTGATTGTATTAAGATTAGAATAAATCATTTCTTCCAGGTCTCTCCATACTCCTCAGAGAATTAAAAAGAGCACTTCACTACCAATTTCACTTTCTCTTGGATAGACGCAGTGTTTCTGAAACCATTACAGAGGACAGGTTGCAGTGAATGGAGTTCAGTATTTCTCTTTTTTATCAGAGAAGAGAAATGCAGCAATTTAAATTGAATTTACTTGATAGGAAAGCCAAGCACTCGGTGCCAAGTAAAATGACACAGTCAAGGGTCTGCAGTGCCCCCATTCATCATTTAGAGATCAGCACTACCTGACTCCTCAAAATCCTGTTCCACTCTCATAGGAAGCCACCAAATTACAATAGAAAGTATCAAAGGTGTAAAGTTAATAAGAAGAAATCAATAAATCTCTAAAAACTAAACAACAGACCCTCTGGCTCTTTACTAGTCCTTCAGCAGGAGAAGGACTGGGTTTCCATTTTATATGTGTTTCCATTGTATACAAGTGAAGAACATTTCCCCTCATCTTCCTCTCAAGGCACTGAGTCAATAAACAGCTAAAAGAAGTTTACAACATGAAGACAGAACTGGAGTTTTATGTCCCAAAGACAGGAAACTTAGAAGGAATTTTTCCTAAATGATTATAAAACCTGCTACTTCAAACCGTGGTCCATGTGTCTATACTTCATACATGACTTCAACAGACTATGTTCATTTTGGTGGGAATGTCTGACCACATATGCAAACGAGGCAGAATTTTTCATTCAGTTTTGGCACACGTAGCTCTGAGGGCACATCAATGCATCAGCAAGTGTCAAGGTTGATACTTAAATTTCCTGCTGTTTTCCTAGGAGACACACCAAAAGCAGGTCCATTCTTTAAGTTAAACTTAGAAATGGGGTTATCTTATTTAGAATTTGCAAGGGGAAAACATACATAATGACCCTGATACTGAATGTCCTTCTATGATGGAATGACTGCTGGCTAGATGCAGAGAGAGCAGTGGATGTTTTCTACCTTGACTTCAGCAAGGCTTTTGACACTGTCTCCCATAACATCCTCTTGGCAAGCTCAGGAAGCGTGCGCTAGATGAGTGCAGTGAGATGGATGGAGAGGCTGAATGCAGAGCTCAGGGGACCGTGCCCAGTGGCACAGAGTCTATTTGGAGGCCTGTAGCTAGCAGTGTGGCCCAGGGGTCAATAGTGGATCCAGTCCTGGTCAATTTATTCTTCAATAACCTGGATTGAAGGACAGAGTGCAGCCTCAGCAAGGCTGGTGATGATGCAGAACTGGGAAGAGTGGCTGATACCACAGAGGGCTTTGCTGCCATTCACAGTGATTTCAGTGGGCTGGAGGAATGGGCAGAAAGGAGCCCATGAAGTTCAGTACAAGGAAGTGCAAAGATCTTCACCTAGGGAGGAATAACTCCATATACCAGAACAGGCTGGGGACTGACCCTGGGGAAAGCAGGTCTGCAGAAAAGGGCTTAGGAGTCCTGCTGGACAATAGACTGAGCATGAGCCATCCATGTGATCTTGTGGCCAAGAAGGCCAATGCTGCATTGGGCTGCATTGGGAGGAAGGGCATTGCCAGCACATGAAGCAAGGTGACACTTCTCCTCTGCTCAGCACTGGTAAGGTTGTATCTGGAGCATTGTGTCCAATTCTGGACTCCCCAGTACAAGAGGGGCATGGAGTTGCTGGAGAGAGCTTGTGTAGGGCTTTGAAGATGATTAAGGGACTAGACCATCTCTCATGAGGAAAGGCTGAGAACTGAGCCTGTTCTTCCTGCAGAACAGAAGACAGAGGGGGATCTTATTACCAAACTCTTCTCAGTGGCACCCAGTGGTAGGATGAGAGGCAATGGGCCAAAACTGAAACACAAGAAGTCTTGCCCAAACATGAGGGAAAATTTCTTGACTGTGAGTGGGACTGAGCAGGTTGCCCATAAACATTGTTGAATTTCTATCCTTGGAGATGTGCACAGGAAAGGGTCCTCTGCAATGTGCTCTAGGTGACTCTGCTTGAGCAAGGGGGTTGGCTAGATGATCTCCAGCGCTCCCTTCCAACCTTAACCATTCCATGACTCTATGCATCTTGTGGACAGTTTAACATCCATAAAACATGGTTTTCTTCAATAATAGCTCAAGATGATGTAATAGGAAATCATCTTTTTCTTTTATGTCAAGATCAGAAAAAAAAAAGACTTACAGCCATTCTTGTAATTCAGGAAAAGCATAAATTTTCATATATGGTGATGTCATTCATGTATATAGAAGAACCACTTACAGATTCTGTCTATTCAACCATGTTTCTGCACATCTGAAGTAGGCTAAGAATCAAAATTCAAGTTTGATTTTATACCATCTTGAATGTAAGGTGGGCTTCAGCTGCTATTCTGAGATACTTTTTCTAAAATTATGAATCCTTATTCAGATTTCCTGTTATATCTTTTCCCTTTCTGGTCCCGAATGGATATCAGACATGGAAAACAAGGTATTTAGAAAAAAAAAATGAATAGAAAAAAAATCATGTTTATAATTGGAAAAAGGTTTATTTGGCGGATTGAAGAGGATTTTTTTTTTCTCTGAACTACTTGGCTCAGCCCTAGCCCTGGGACCTTAGAAAGAAGATAATGACAGGAGTGCAGTATAACACCAGTCTCTGCATAATAAATTCAGAACATGCTGTGAAGAAGATATCTCTATGCTTTAAAGGACATAAAGCAGGTCCGAGGAAACAGCTAATGTTTTTTGGTACGCTAACTCAAAATTCTGTTTCATTATAGAATTTCTCAAAGGGGTCTAATTAGCCTTCGCCAGGCAATACAACATTTCCAGTTCTTTCCTCATAGCCCAGGAGATAGCTCCCTGAAGACAAAGATCTGAAATCCACAGCTTTTTATTTCCTCACTAATTATATAAAATTGAGATCTGTCACCTGCGCAAGATATTCAAAGGAAGAGGCACATGGCAGAACTGTGGTATTTTTACAGTTTGAATTAAAGCAATACGTATCTCAATGAAACTTCGCTAGACGAGGTGTCAGAGTCGCGAAGTGTCTATTTGAAGCTGACTGAAAAGGGAATGTCACCTTCTTGTCAGCTTTATCTTACATATTTCAGGCAGTATAGGCAAAAATTCACTAGATTTCCATACTCACTTTGCAAGGTGAGTGACCTTGGGGGGAAAGAAAAAAAAAAAAAGGGAGACAAAGCATTAAAATGTGTTATTTGTGAGATTTTCTTTGATTCAAAGAGAAAACTCTTTGAATGAAAAAAAAAGCTACTAATTGTTGAACTTATTTTGTCATAAAAATATACATGATAAATTTAAAAATAAACACGAAAACAATTTGAAAACTCCTGTTAAAAGTACACCTCAACCCCAAGAAGCACAAGAAATCTAGAAAAGCCACTTTTCTAATTTCTTTTCTAATTTCTAAGTACACACATATCACTCCTTTTAAAACGTACAGCAAACGCCAAACGGAGCAGATTTTATGCAAAAGCTCCACAACGGAATGAATAATGAAAATAGCGTGGGCCAAATTATTTAACGCCATCTGCTCAGCTTGTATGGCTCCAACTGGGCAAAGAGCAAAGGGAGTTGCAGGATGCTCCTGGCCAAGGCAGAGCCGCTCCTGCCCCGGCTGCAGCTGCCAGTGCGCCGGGACGGAGCGGGACCCAGGCAAAGCGGGTCTCGCTTCGATGCCAGAGCGGGGAGGGGAAGGATTTGGACACCACAGGTGGAAAACACAGGCTAGAGCTACCCTAGTCCCACAATTAGAGTTGCTTTGTGTTAGCAGAAAGGAAGCCTTTCCATAACTCCTTATCTTGACTATTATCTCATCCTGCTGCTGAGCCTACAATGGAAGTGACAGATTGCGGAGAGGGCTTTTAGAAATATTGTAGATGCTTATCTGCTGTAAATCACAGCTTCATTACTTTCAGTGGAATATGCTGAGCTGTGCCGGCCAAGGGTCTGACTCGGCACGCTGCACTTCAGGTGGTGTTGTCACTGGATCTGCAGAGCAGCTACCGATTTTCAATCCATAATTTAATTTAATCAAGAGTGAATGTTATTACTTCTGTCACTTCCCACATAGGAAAGCCTTTTCCCATATAGGGAAAAAAAACAGAAAAGAAATAAAAGATGATGCTGAGCTTTCTTTTTTATCTACAACTCCCCAAGGGTTTTACAACAGAAGAAAGTAGCATTATCTTGTTCCACAAATTAAGGTGCAAAAAGGGACATGTGACCAGCAGGGCTAGTGACAGATCCATATAAATGGGAAAAAATATATATATATATACCTATATAAAAGGACTCAGCAAAGATTAGAAACCTACAGAAAAAAAAAATAATGATACAAAAGACTCAGGAGATGGAGGCCCTTAAAGTCTACATCCAAAAAAAAGGCAGAGTAGTCAGATTGTCTGATAAGAGAGGCAAGATGAGTTTAAACGTTTCTGTACTTCATGTCCTCCATGGGAGCAGGAGTGACTTTTACTGAGAGCTGTAGCATCAATCTTGGTTCCACTGAGACCAAAAAAAGCTGGCCTTCCTTTGGAGGGTGTCCAGGAAAAGAAGTTACATATGAAATTAGCTCTATTACACCATTTTAGACAGTAAGTAATGGGCAGCAGCCAAAAGCCAGCAGTACAATGCCAGTAGCACAATCCAGAGGGATAGAGAGCCATGACAAAAAGGCCCCGAACATAACTGCTACAAAGAGTTAAAATAGGTGGGCTGAATTCAAACTTGTCATAACTTCAGAGGAGACTTACCTCTTAGCTCTGACCTTCACCCACTGTTTTAAACCTGAAGCACGTTGCCAACCTCTCTGCTCCGGTCCATGCAGTGAGATGCAACGCGCCAAAGAGACCTGGGGTCCAGGAGTCTTAGGTAGCTGCAGCTCCCCGGGTTTGCTAAGCTACGGCTCCTCAGCTCCTCTGAAAGTCCCATCCTGAGACAAGTAAAGGCCTGCTCAGAAATCCCTAGAAAAGCCCTCAGTAACTCATTTAGTAATCACAGACTGTCTCCTCAAATTCTCCACAGAGGGGAGTTAGCTTTCTGAATTTTAGGACTATGTAAAGTCCTTTCCTAAATTGAAAGGAAGCCACCTGGATTTAAATCTCTGGCTATAGTTGCCACTGAAAAGTAGTTGGTGTTATGTGTGACAGGTAGTCCCTGTAGATTTTGCCCTTTCCAGTGACGAATGACAATCTGTGCATTTATGGCCATGAGAGGGCTCTGGATAAAACTTTCACCATTGAACTGTCCAGCTTTAAACACTACCTACATGGCTAAGACTGGGGGGCTTATAGTCCTTAAAAGAAAAAAAGTGTTTCTATAATGCTCAAAATGACAATGAGGGAACCTCTATTTAGTTGGCAAGGAAAAATATTTGAGATGCTGCTCATCAGTTTCACTCACAGTCCCTAGAGAAGAACGGTTTACAGTATCGTTTCAGATAATACTATAATCTTTATTTTGGAGGGTAAATTCCTGCCCAAGGTCATACAGAGAGTGCATTTATGAAGTTCAAAGCAGAGTCAGGAAGGGAATCCAGATATCCTTATTTCTTATCCTGTGCTTTAATCTAGCAGCTTGTCTAAATGCTATAAACAATTCCTACTCCAGTCCCTTCTCCTGTCTCATATTCTGAAAGCTCAGATAGCCTTTATGTTGAGACCATTCAGAAACTGTGTGTTTCAAATAACTGTCACAATGTATTCGAGGTGATGGCGTTGACACCAAAGCACTCAGCAGCACACCAACCATCGTTGGCTGGGGAACAACTTACTCTGCGCGTCCTGGCAGCCAGCTCTCTGCAGCTCACCTGCCATAGCTGTGAGTAAAACCACAGTTCTCTCCCCGTTCTGTTTCACTCTTCTATTTCCCTTTTATTTTTTTCTTAAGTCCGCAAAAGCAGCCCTCAAGCCCGTTCCATGTCCCTGTTACCTCACTATATACTCATCACTGCAACTGAACTGGGAATCTGAGTGTTGATTTGGACCAGTAAAACACCAATCTTTTGATGTTTCAAGCAGGAATTGTTTTAAAAAATGTGAGGCCTCCAAAAGCCAGAGTATTTATCCATCTCTAATTGTAGCTTACCCTCCAGCATGCAGTAAAAAAAACAGATTCACTAATTATCTTTTGGAGGTAAGCTCTGCTACTTCAGCTTTGATGCTCCGCTTTGCAATTAAATGTATTCCAACAGCCACATGGGGGAGAGAGGAAAAAAACACAGCTTCCAGTTCTGCAATGACCTACTTACAGCATTAAAGCGCTGAGGGGGAGGCGGGGAGGTCTCACTACAGCTTAATGCAAGCTGACACTTATCTGTACTTCAAACTACACAGCAATCAATATTAGATATGACTTCTCGTTCTACAGAAAATATTAGGAAGACAAGGAAAGTTAATGACCATCAGAAATTAATACAAGGCTGGTTCTCCAAACCTGCAGGATTTTTAATAACCTAATCCTTTTCTTTCCACTTCTGCCACAGCCCATGCCACGGTCCTGAAACTTGTGCTGAATTCAAGCTATACTGTTTATTAAGCACTGTACAGTTTCATACTGTCTGTCCCAAATTGCATACCATCTAACTAGGCAAGCACAGGAATTTTTATTCCCCCTTCCCAGTGAATAAATCGCAGCAAGGGAAGAGAAACTGAGTATTTAACATCACTAAGAATGCCAATCCGTGAACAACAGATGGACTCCAGATCTTCCATTCCATCAGTCCATTCTTTTAAACCCTAAATATCATTTTTCTTTTTTCTTTTTTTTTTCCTCTTGGATTCTCTTTACTTTTAAAGACAATTAACCAGAAACTCGGAAGAAATGTGTTGAGACTCCAGAGAAACGTGTTGATCATGTGAATATTTTTCCATTTTGTCAAGGATCCCAGAAGGCACTGGATTTTTAAGCATGGGGTATATTTTTGGCTATAGTTCCTGCTTGCAATATTCTACTGCCCTACTACAGACAACTTAATTCCTGGAGCTCAGATTAACCCTAGCGCTTACTGGCAATGTAGTCAAATGGAAGTCGTGCTAATAACGTTATATAGCTGGAATCTTCCAAGATGCCATACACTTGCAGCATGTGAAATGCCTATAATTTAAATATCACAACAAATGTTTTGAAAGCTTAATTACTACAGTTGAGCCAAACACATCAGTAAGCACTTAAAAATCTGTTCACCCACTTGCAGCTTTTTGTATGGTAGTATATGAAGTGAAGGGCATCCGTTTCACTTATGCCAGAGTAAATTCAGAACAAGTGCTTGAGGACAAACAACACCCCCCTTTTTTTTTGGTGGCTTCAGATGAAATATTACCATTCAGCCCCATTTCCAAAGCATTAAAAAAATACATTGGAAATACCATCAAATATAAACGTACCAAAGATTACCCAAAATACAGGAAGTAAGGATCTGGGCACTTTAAGCAGAGAGAACGAAAGGAAGGTAAGTGAAGGAGAAAATGCTTTTTCATCCCTTCAGCCCACATTCGGATGAGCAGCAGCATCTGAATTACTATTTACTCTAGCCGGCCAGATGTGGGTTGAATTATTAGTTTTCGTCAGTATTTGCTAGCTCACTACCAGTAGCAACCTTGCTCGAAGGAGTCCTTCACATCTGCAGAATTTACTAATCCTCTTCTACAGCCATCACAGAAATTGGCCTGAAATGCTGTTCTCCCTCTTCCCAGCTCCGTCTGAGTCACACCACCCGGGGCTGTGAGCTTGTCGGATCTGATAAGCAAGGCAGGGTCAGACACGGGCAGGACTTCCACAAGAGGCAGCCCGAAGGAGGTGAGGTGCTATGGAGACGATGCTAGTTCATCAATGGTCGGGGAATTGCACTTTGCACGATTTTGTGCAGAGCATGTTCCTTTGGTACCCTCAGCCACAATGTAATTGCCATGGACTTGGAAAATGAAGAGAAATACTATTTCTGCTTGAAAAGGCAGGCAGAATACAAATAGCCTAATGAACAGCCCTAATTTAGTGATCTTTTCCAGCGATTCCATTCCTGGATTAATGTCTTGACAGGCAGCTGGCAAAAATCCATCTCTACTCAAATCGCTTCTACAACCCCACCATGTTCTTCAGAATCAGCAGTCTCACTGAGCACCATTCCAACCCTACACTGCTATCATGGAAACCGAGAAATTTACGTACAAAATTTGTCCACGCTTTCAATACGTTACTGATATTGTCACTGTTCCGACCTAGCCCCTGTTTGGAGAGATGGAGGGGTGCCCAGCAGAGGAGCAACAGAGATTGTGGTGTCCCCCTTGCTGGGCACCCGAGACCTTGCCACAAGCCATCTTCCCGCACACTGGCGTCTCAGTTTATCCATCAGCACTGTAAACTATGCACTCTGCCTTGCAGTGACATTAAGCCTCAACAGCTGAAAAACTTTGGGATGCTTGGCTGAAAAACACCATCTAAAGTACACTGTATAATTAATGCAACTGCACGGACTTCTTTTTAAGCAGCTTCTTCAAAAGCATTCTGAGCATCCAAATCATTTTTTTTTTCTTTTCATATCAAGATGATTGAATATTTAAAAGTATTAATTGGTTCTATGATAAGATTTTTTAAAAAAACCCTTAAACTTCATGATATCAGGAAGAAACATTGCTCAGATCACTTAAAATGCTCGTACATTTTCATCATTCCTTAAAGCATTCACACAATAAGGAGGCCTTTATAGGCAAATCAATGGCATTTGTTTAGAAAAGGTTGCTTGTAAGCAATGAACTAATAATAAATAACGAGTAGAACATTGTGCAAGAGCTATAAAGAACAGTCAAAGCAACTGATCTCATTCCTTGGTTTAATTATTCAGTTCTTTTTAGGCTTGAGCTACGTGTCTGGTATATTTGCTTCAGATCTCGAGAGGGTATTGACCAGGTTTTCTGAAGTCTTCTGCATTATTTATCTCTTCCTACCATAAGGGGTTGGGATAGGCATACTGTTTCAATAATTAAATGTCAACAATTCATGCTGTTGGCCCAAACCCAGAGGACCCTAATAAATAAATAATAGCATCTTGCTTTTTTATAGCTCCTTTCATTCAAGGGTCTCAAAGTGTTCTGCGAATATTCATTAGGACCCCCCAAAGCCTTGTAAGGTAATTCAGCACTACCATGCCCTCGTTTTTACGACTGGGAAATCTGGCGCGGGGAGAGCAAGGAACTAGTCCAAGGTGAGAGCTCCATCCAGTTGCTGAGAGGGGACAGCGTCTTGCGCCGGCAGCCCCTCCGGGAGCTGATGTTAGCAAGACACAGATGCGGCTCCAGGGACCACAGGGAAGTCAAAGCCATTTAAAACTAATGAAAATCAGTGAAAATAAATAAATAAATCAGCATCTGCCCTACTGTCAGGGGTTTTGCTTGTTTTAAATATTTTTATTACTGCATTGCTAAACAAGATCGAGGAAAAGAAGGCTGCATGGTCCACTAGTCTGATCCAGTGCTGCCATTTCAATGTTTCTAACTGTGGCACTGCAAGCAGAACTGATTTCAGTCAGAGCAATATTTGATATTTGACATCTTGTTTCCAATCTGATCTGTCAAAATGTTCATTAGAAGTCACATATCTATGCTTTAGTCACCTTTCTCCAGTCATTTTCTTTAGCGTCATTCCCCATGACCCCTTTTTCACTCCACACAGACGAAAACAAGAACGATATAATGATCTTACATTTCTATGGAGGCTTTCATCCTACTGACATGTTGAGAGCAATGATGAGCCCAGAAATAACATAAGAAGCTTTTCAGACACCCTTTTCTGGAATTAGAATTGGGTTTCTGATGGAGGGGCGGGCTACGTTTGGAGGCTGTGGGTATTCCGTTCTCTCTGTTTGCTCAGGTATTTTTCAGCCATTAACTCTACTTTCATTCCTCTGCAGAGGAGAGGAAATCCACACAGAGAAAATCCAAACAGCCAAAACAAACCTTCCACTAAACTCTTGCAACAACTGCAAACAAATACTAGTTCAAAAAAGTTCTGATACTATGCTCAATTGCAGTTGAGTCATATTTTGAATGCAATGCCTATATAAATATGGTGCCAGAATGATAGACAACTTCAGTGAAAGATAGGCATACCCAAAAGTGTTTTTGCTCAGAAATGGTACTTCAAGATCTTCACTGATTTCAGAGGATTATCCATATTTTTAGTTGCTTACTCAAACTGAAGCAGCAAACCTGACACCAAAACAGTGCAGTGCCTTTTCAAGGTGACATGCAGGACTGAAAGGGAGTCCTACCTCTTCACATGGGAAAAGGATGAACTTACATAGTCTGCTATTTCCTGTGGTTAGGTAGGGAGACGAAACCAGAAATCAATTGACCACATGCAAATGTTATCAAAAACAAAACTGAGGTCCTACATCTGCTAAGTTCAGTGACACAACTGAGTTCCCCAACATGCATCATGGATAGATCACTGTAAATAAACAGACTTATGGCAGCATAAGTGGCAGCAACCATTGCTAATAAATACTTAGAGAGTCTTTGTGAGGGCAAATATTTAAATGCTTCATTTACAGTGACTTATGACAGTGCACAGGATTAGGACACTACCTCAGGACAGCAAGATCTTAACACCGAATTCTTTGATACCACTGCTGAAATAATACATTTGATTCACATTTTTTTAGTTATTATTATTCTGAATGTTCTCTGCTTTATTTATCACCTCCTCAAGAACCAGAGAGAAGTACAAGAAAAATATAGTTAATTTTCAAAGTAGTCACTATTGATCCCATGTTACTGCTCTATTAAGATGACATTTTGCACTATGCAGAATGACTGATGCAGAACTTATTTAAACTGATGGATGCTAGAACAAGAAAGCAATAGTTGCTCACTGCATCATTATTCAATAGATACACTTTAACTGGCTTAGGAACGATCACCCTCATACAGAAGATACTATAAAAATTGAAGCTCCTGAACTAGCAGTCTATTACGCTTCCAGGTATACATAATCCACCTTTAACACCCTCCCCTCTAAAACTGCCATGAACTCAATCAAAGCAGTGGTGAGTGAAAAGTTGCTAAATTCCAATCTTTTGCCTAAGATTTAAGCTAGTAGTCTTGCTCTAATAGAGTCCATAATCTACAATCAGTCTTGCCCGTGGACATTTTCGCTAGAAACTCCGTGTATAAGTAAGCAATACTTTCAGTGTTGGCTCCTAGATTTACCCTTTCATGTGCAAAAAGCTGTATTTACACAAGCAAGAGGTTTTAGCCTGCATATACTGCCTGATCCGCTCAGGAAGGGTGCAGGCAGACCAAGTATACAAAGCTGCCATATGTCAGGCTCAGAATACATTCAAGCTTTTAGAAAATTCAACCCTATTTCTGCTGTCCTGTTCATTCCCCTCAATGTATACTCCAGAAACCACCCTATAGGAGCTAAACAAAAACACTAAATTAAAAAAAAAAGACCAATCAAACATCTAGTCTTACATCACACAAATAATTTCCGTGATGACAATGACATTATTTGTATAAATGAGTACTTATATCGGATTTTCTTTTACTTCCTGCCCTGTAATCCAGGGACTATCTACCCAGTGCAGAGCAGGGCCAGGTCATGCCCGCCTACCCTTGCTCTGGCCAAAGGGCCTAGGGGAACACGGCCTATAGCCGTGTCCGAGCAGCACTTTGTTGAGGCTGATGAGTGCCACCAAGAAGCAGCTTGCTCATAGCTATGGCATCTCCCAAGTACCGCACACACACACGCCTTTGGTGCCCTTAACGGAAAATGAAGCCTACTAAAATAAAGGCCTGGATCCAGATTTTCCATCCTACTCTTACCAGCGTAAAACTGCAAGGATTTGCAGCACAAGTTTAAAGGCAGCAGTGTGGCTTTACTGGCTTTTTTCAACAAGTCAAACAGACCACATGGATCTTCCAAGGGACCTGATCAGTAATAGCAAAATATTTCTAACACAAACAACTGTGTATTAATAGCCACTCTACGGTGAGAATCCCCTGTGATAAATACACCCAGGGGAATCAAAGGCTTGTGTTGGTAATCTTAAAAGTTCCCAGAGGTGTGATTATTCAGCAGCAGGGTTGCAAGCCTTGTCAGGACTCATTGCTTAATCAATCTCTGCAGAATCACTAGGCTAGCCCTACCACTCACTTTCACAACATCCAGCAGCAGCCCTCCAGTTTCAGTCTCGCAGAACTATCATGGTTGAGACAATAAAATATATTTGGCCATTATCACTTCAACACTACCAGCAATTCAAACCGATAAGAGTTGCTAAGGCTAAAAAAAAATACAGGGATAAATCTCCAGAGGAAAATCCTTGATTTAGCCATGCCTGTCCTACTGTTAATACTGACCACATACTTTGTTTAGTAGCATCCCTATACTCATAACAGTCTATTTAAGGCACCGACCATCACAAAACATTTTCAGATTTCTTGATTTAAGGCAATAAGGCATCATTATGATCATCTCCGTTGAGCTTTCATGAAACTCAGCTCAGAGTTACCAGTTTCTCTATGTCAAGCCTACAACATCTTTAACGCATATTCCCTGTCTTGGTATTACTTGCATTAGCCTTTCTTTGCCCTATAATTTATTAAAAAAACCACATTGCTTAGAAGACTAAGTAGTACTGAAACAAAGACTTAAAGATAATGAAGAATCCACCACTTTCCCAGAGTAAGTTGCTATAAAGATTAATTACCTAGACTGTAATTTTTTCATATTAAACTCAGTATCAGATCCTCTGATCTAATAGAATAAAAAATATGGAGATCAAAACACTATGTAACATCAGAAAACTCTTTCCCATGTTGGTTACTTCTACATCATAATCAAACTGACTCCTTGCCTAATCTAAGTAGACGATGCTTCTTTAATCTCCCAGTGTAAGGCATGCCCACCAAGCCTCATATCATTCTCATACTTTTCTTTCTGAGACTTTTCCAAAGTCTGTAGCAGTTTTTCTTGAAGAGACATAAAAACCTCAGCTGGGAAACAGCCTGCAGAGGCATAAGACCAGGCAGCTGGATGTCATTACAGGATCAAACAGAAGCAGAGGTAAAATTATTGGCAAAATTGCATTCGTTTATGACAAAGCAACCATATAACCTTAAAGGGGACATCTGATAGAAATGAACGTAAAATCACCTACAGAGAACAAAGAGAGGTATAGATATGTAGACCTACCGATACTAAGAAAATAAAGTTTCTTTTGTGCAATGTTCTCTTATTACCACTGCTTAAGCGTTTAAATCTCTGCCTGGTGAAATCCAGAATTAGCAAGGACCGATTTGATTAAACCACACAGCAACTCTAACTGAGGAGTGGAAGCTTCTTCTTTCTACACTGCCTTTGCTGAGGAATCCTTATTCGTTTATGCAAATGTTAAAAATAACGGCTGTCTTACTCACAGAAGGGATTTGAAGCTGTTTGCCTGGAGGTGCTTCAATAATAAGCAGGAAAAGCTGATCTGATCTCCGTCTGACCTCCTCAGACTATACAAACATCCACATAGAGCAAACCATGAGAAAGTTACTGGAATCATCTTCATTGGAGAAAATCAGTGCTTGCTTAGGGGAAAGTGAAACCTTTGCATTAGGGCACAAGTAGCAACAGGAAACTCACAGATGTGGCCAGTATGTGATGTGAGCCTGGGGCAACAAAAAACATCTCCTTGCACTTTCCACAAAGTCAGGATCTGTAAAGCTACAGCGAGCCCTGCTACTTCAGGAAGGGGAAGGCACACTGACACAAACTCCATCAAGCAGACGTCTTAGTTCCTCTCCAAGCCCATCCATCTAACATGACAGCAGATCCTGGAGATGCCCCCGCTCCTCGGCACAGGGCGGCTTCATCACACATTGCAGCAGCCCTCACACTCCTCCTCAGCAAGGCCATCCTCCTTCCTCCACTGAGTCATCATCAGCAGTGGGAAATGGCCCAATGGGAGCCCTGTCCCTGCAATGGCCAGATCTAGACAGGTTTATCCAGGGCCTTGAATACTGGGCAACTAGCTATACTTTTGCAAGCAGGAGCTAGAAGAGGCTCGGAGGCTCTGGCTACTTTGTGGTTCTAAAAAAGAAGTACAACACATAAAGACAAAGGGACCTTGGATAGGGTTCATTACGACAATCGTTTTGAATTCTGTGCCTCTATTTCCCGAAATACTTGGAAATTGCATCTGCTGAAAGACTACGCAATGCACTATGGCTCTGGGCACATCACACTGACAGGTGCCGTTATATACAAGCATTAGTAGTTAGGCTTTTGCTAAAAAAGAGGAGAAAAAAAAAAGTTCTGTAATCCTGCATGAACAGGAAACAGTTGATAACATAACTAGAGAATAATCAATGCAGTGGCAGCTACCAGAGCCTGCAGAGACCCTGAAATGACAGATCTCATGGCAGTATTTTTTCCTAGTACATATTGATTTGAAGGAATTTCTTCAGCACCACCTTGTTTCCTACTGTCTAATTCAGTGCTGCTATTCTGAGCAGACAACAACAGGCCTGTCAGGATGCCATAGGAAGCATTATGTTATAGTGCACTTAAGATCTTGGATGATTTTCAGATAATTGTGCCTGATAGAAAACCCTGCATCTTCATGAGCCCTACCATGGTATAATGCAGAATTGCATTCCTGTTTTACCATTACTGATGCCTCCATTTCTGGGACATAAATACACAGTGATAAGAGCTGATAAAATCTTAGCTATCCTGCTGCAAGCATTTTGCTCTAGTATGAACCCAATTTTCAGTTGTCTTGCTTTTGGACAATGTTGCATCTAAGTACGTGCAAATTGGATTCAACATTAGAGATGAGGCAGACTAATACACAAAGGACTTTTTATGTCAAAAAAAACCCTATGTTTCTATGTAACTGCTTTGTAACCAAGGAAATATAACTGCGAGTAGGTTATTAGTGCCAGTTATAAAAACCTCTAGTTTCTTTTTTGTTGTTGTTGTTAACAGGGTTAGAGAGAAGAAAATGATAGAATCTGAGTTTTTTTCAAGTAATTGAGTGAATTTGCCCGCCTGTAAACCTTAGAAATTAGCTTAAAAATCATCTTACAATGGCAGGATGAACCAGTCTACTAATTTAGGACATAAAGCATGAGGAAACTTCCCCACCTTCTCAGAAAGCAGGTCTTGGTCCTCGCCCAGGCAAACCCCTGAGTCTCGCCCTGAGTCTCAACTACAACTACAGGATCCCACAATTGGGATCTTTGGTAAGAAGACGACCTCATTTATATTCACCGTTTCTCTTGTGTTGCTAGTGATAAAGTAGCATTTTTCTTTAGTTGGAAATTACTCTCCCTTAGAGAGGTTTATGTACTAACAACTACTCATTATATTCACCTGTTCATGGCGTGCAGGGCTGAATGCAAAAAGATTTTATTCTACCTTTGTATTTAAACCATGAAAACATTTTTCACATTTTTATGTTTTGGTATGCCCACTCACTATTAATTCCTTTGATACTATGAAATGTCAATGCTGCCTTTTAACTTCTTTGGGAATGCTGATGGATATTTCCAAATAAGCATTTCATTAATCCATTATTTTCTCAATAAGCATGTATTGTCCATGGAAAAAGGCAGTAGAGAAATTCATACTAGTGTTTGTCCTCTCTGCATATATAGGAAAAAAAGATCTTCAATAGCTTTTCAGATATAAAAGTGGAATGTTGAGATCTCCACTCAGTGCTCACATTGGAAGTGACATTACATACCTATTCACACTTATATGATAAAAAAGGATGGACAATAAAAATTGGACTCCCTGAGCCTAATGCCCTCAATTCACCTACAGAAAAAGGTAACTACAACTTCATTTCCTATGCATTGCACTCCAAAGCCTTCTGCCTTCCAGTACCTGGGGTCCAGCCAATAGACAGTAATGGAAAAATATCTTTGACACATTCTGCTATCAATTGGTGGTCACCTTCAATAGTGTTCAGATTTCTGGACTTACAACTTTCTAATATAAACGTACATGAGGAGCTCAGAGCTCCACACCTTCCTGCACAACTTCATAGGCCATGTGGCCCTGCTCTGCTCCTGCACGAGAATGAATATGCAACCCTGCTTATCAATGCCATGAATTTCTCCATCACAACAGTCTCTAACTTGATTCTTCCAGGAATGCAGGCACTAAGGACTATGTGTCTATATGCCACAGAAAAGGAATCCTGTCAGAGGGAACTTTCAAATTCACCTTCATGAGAAATGACTGCTTTCACTGACACAGATGGCCTTCTCTCTCAGCGGTGCCAGCTGCTCTGCATGGGCAGGAATGCTCTACATATAAGCAGCCCGAGAGGTGAAAAGAGCTCCTGTCGTGGTCCTGCTCCTTTAAGGATCCTGTAAGGAAAGGAGGATGGATAAAAGGAGGGGAAATTTCCCCTGCCAGCTGTGGGAGTGAGGATGTCCAGACACAGAAAGGCTGCAAAGGTGGCTGCTGAGAACACGACAGCAGTGATGAAATCACATAGCACATACCAAATGATAAAGCAAGATGCAGCGAAAACTTAAACTGGAATAGATTAAATGTCAAAAACAAAAGGCCACAAGAGAGATGGGAATGCTTCTGGTAACTAACAAAAATCCATCACCAAAATGTTGGCGTTTCCCAGTGCCCTCCACAGGAAAAGCCTGCAGCAGAGGCGCAGTGCAAAGAGGTGGCAGGCAGGGTATACCAAGCCCTCACCATTTGGATTTACAGCACTAATGCAAGCACTACTGGCACTTGGCCTTGCTCCACAGAGACTGCCACTGCCCACCACTCTGCTCGAAAATAAATATTGAAGACCTTCTGAGATTTCTTCATGTATTACTGCTTTGCTCTATTATTACCCATGGCTAAGGCAGTTGCAGAACCTAATGGAGCAGAGACAAGCAAACCACTTTAATCTCTTAGAAATTCAACTCTCCCATTCATTTTCTGTTCTTCACTCCCTCTGCCTCCCTGGGGAGTGAGCTAGCATTACGTTAAGTTTGGCTTTGAACACAGGAAAACATCAGTTCGTAATAACCATTCTAATTTGCTTTTCTTGGCAAGCACCCTGCACCAGCCGTCCCTGGTTCTGTTGTTAGGGGATGACTATAAAGTTAAGAAAACACACACACACCACACAAGCACACATATGAAGCCTCCAGTAATTATACACACAGAATCTGCTTTTTAATGTACTGTAGTGTAATTACCTTTTTGTCAGCTCAACTCCATTCCTTACAGAACAGCTGAAATCCCTAATTACCAACTGCAGCAGCAAAAGCCTCCAATTTTCTCCCAAGAAAGCAGTCTCATTAACCCAACTCATTATGTGCTGCTTGTCAGGTGAGAGCTATGGAAATTTCACCTGGTTCCTTCTCCTGGGTTCCTTTCTACACGAGAGTGTAGACAACAGCCCAAATAAAAATCATGAGTGGTCTGCAAGACTCCCACTAGCCAAGGCAAAACCTGGAAACTCGGGCAAGGATCACATCAAAGTCAAGCCGTGCACCAAAGAACAGTGGATGGATTTCAGGACCTAAATAATTTGGGAAACACCACCTTATCTATCAACCATGCCTGGAGTTTGGAACACTGCCTTTATCAGAGGGGGAAAACAAAGGGCCAGTCCCATCTGGGGTGTAATTTTGGGCTTTGACTCAAATCATGGTATAATGTTACGTATTTCAGAAGCAGCTCCTGTGAGGCACCAGAGTGCCCCGAGCTGGTGACTGCTCCTTGGAGCAGAGATTGAAACGCATCGGTCTTCTCATGGCCAATCAGGTGCTCGCAGAGAAATCTTGGCAGATATTAATAGTTGTATTTATGTCTGACAAACACCTTCTGTGAGAAGTTGAGATGTGCAAATACATACTAGGCAAACTAGGTGCTAGAAAAATAGGATTAGAAACAAAGGTTTAAAGCCAGCTCACTGCTCTCTGCAAGGTGTGTTTCTTTGTCGTTTTCTATGCTTTCCTTCTCTATTTAAAATTCCTAACAGGAGGACTCTTTTCAGAATGTATTTGCACAGGACCCTGCCTGATGGATAATCAAATATAATCTCATAATACTGAGTAATTGACAAATGTCTTGCTGCAGTTATTGTCATAACAGAAAAATGAACTGAGAAGATGGCCCACCAAAGTAGTGGGTGACTTATAACAGGACAAATAGTTTAAATTTTTTCCCAGAGGGTATTTAGATAAATAAGAATATTTTTTCCGTAAATGTAACTGAATTAATTTTGTATTTAGTTTCAGCAAATATCTCAGGTTTCTGAAAAAGTGACCTGCAAAATAATGGTATTTTTAGTCAGTGCAAGACAACATTTTGTAGGAAATAGATTTTGAAGGAAAGCCTCTGCAGGTTCATCTATAAGCTGTGTAGAGACATGTATGGGAGGGAAGTCCTAATATCATTAAGTAGAACATCTTTGCTCTTTAAGGATAAAGCAGTAAGACACACCATGGATGTAGTCATCATTCCCACAGCTAATTAAATTTATCTGGATGTTATCACAGATTTGGATCCTTAAAGTCCATATAGACTTCATGAATGCTGAATCAAACCTATGGATTCCTCCTTGCGAGCAATAGGGAATATACTGCAACAGTAGAAGGGGATTAGGTTCATGTTCTTTGATTTTTGGTCTTGCTTTGTGCTGCTAATTATCAAACACATTTCCAAGTGTGTAATGGTATTCACATTCACATTTAAAGAAGTCTTAAATTTACCTTGAAAAAGTTCTAATTTAGTACCCTATAATTCAATCATTTATCTTTCAGGAATTCAACTATAGGATCAGCCTGTCATACATATACAGAAGGTGATATTAATAAATTATTATTTACATGTTCATACATACTTTCTTCCCTTTTTCCAAAACCTAAAAGGCAAGCTAAGAGTGGATCACAAAATTTTAGCAACTTCTGGACAGATTTAATTAAGGAAACTCCATTTTACTACGGACAGACTGTCCTATTTAATCTCCCACTCACAGTTTTCCTTCTCGCTGCATTTTTGCGCAATTAAAAAAATAAGACAAACTGGAATTTCAATTAAACTCCTTTGAAACAGCAGCCACCCTTTCTGACACCTGTTAAAAAATGCATGAACTGACACATTTGCAAACTAATTTTGTTTTTTTCAATAGCAGCCCTGGATGCCTTGCGTTCTAGGCTGCTGCATTTTATGCCCCAGTAAAATGAGGCATAAAATGGAGAACTACATTGGTAGCTCTCGCAATCTCTGCACCACAATACTGCCAGGCAGGAAGAAAGAGAGGCATTTCCAAAGCAGTTTCTACTTTACTGAAGAGACAAGCATCTGTCACTGGGTTTTACCCCATTGGAAGGAGAAGCTTTGAGAGATGTCGTAGTGGGATAAACGATGAGTTGCTTCTCTGCATAATCAGTTACTGCATGTACCTGAGGTTTCAGCGTAAGGGAAACCTGAAGTAAGGTAAAATACACCCAGAAAAAAATAATATGCTTTTGCAAAATAATTTGCAAACAAAAGGCCCCACAAGCTTAGAATAAGCTTAGAATAAGATTCCGTTCACCCCCGAACTCTTAAAACCTTGCCAGCCAATTACAAATAAGGCATTCGAAGTTTGCTGATTTAATAAATCACTATTGCTTCAATTCTTTGCACAGTCCTCAGTAGCTATTCCGTGTTTTTCACTCAGGCCCTGCTGCTGGTTGAGGCTTTGTGCAGCTGCATTTGCCTCTGCGAAGTAAGTGGAAGCATTAATAAGTCATCAGTAACGAATCAGATGGGCTATGAAGAAAACACTGCTTCTGTATAAACACCAGGCCCTAAACTAGCTTAATTATGGCAGTACTGACACTGCTAAAAGGCATAATCATATTTTCTAAACCTATCTAAAAGGTTCCTGTGCGTCCCCCCGCCAATGTTTTCTCTCCACTTAGTGAAATTGGTGGACATTTGCATAAGAATTACACCAAGAAATATCTATTTCCTTAGATTCTTCCCCTCCACTAATTTTAGGAAAGAATTTCCTACCTTTTGCAGTACTGATAGAAGTATTTACATACTGCATCTTGTGGGAGTACCAGTTACGATCTGCTTTTCCTTCTAAAAATAAAGGTTGCTTATTTTTTGCCTGTCTAACCTGAATATGAATAGAAGTGGTAGGAGATGGTTCTTTCATGTCAAAGAAAGGAATTAGAATTTATTTTTTCCCACGTTCCTCACTGAGTTAAGCAGAATTTGCAACATTTTCCATGACAGGCACAATTACAGAGTGGGAAGAAGAGCAGGAAAGGGGAGCAAGGAGAGAAGGGAAAGTTAGAATAAAAGAAAGGGAAAGAGATGGAAACTTAACTGCAGTTACATTTGGTATTTTGGTGTCGTTCCATCTGTTGGAATCTTTATTATTTGTGTGTATGTAAGTACTGACTGCACCTAAGAGAAACTGAGCTTATAGCCAAAAAAAAATAGGGGTAAATGGTGGGAAATTAGGGTTCCTCTGTTAACGATATCCCAGTTGAGTATCTTGTCTACAAGGCTACAGAATCAGTCCCTCTTGCTTTGATGCAAGGCATGTTCCACATGCATTGGGACAGTTCCAGCCGGAAAGGCTGAGAGTCATCTTGAAACCGTCAATAATTTAGGGCATTTACTTGGCAGGTGGCAGCCTCCTGAAACAGGCAAAGGACCTAAGGTTTGCATATTCCAGATGAATGCTCATGTCCTTAAGATATCTACTTTTCCAGAATCCACCCCTCCTCAACAACTCGTAATTTCATTTTGCACCTAACAAAATTTTCACTGAAAGTCTCACTGGAATTGGTACATTCCTATACAGAGCTCTAATGAAGTGGCATAAGGCTAACCCAAGAGATAAAGCTAATACACGCACACCGTGCATACACACAGCTGTGTACATAAGCAGGCAGATGAAGCATTATGCTAGGAGTTCCAATCTATAATTAATAAAAGAATAATAAAAATTAAAAAAAAACCCACACTCATGCATGTTCTTTGTATTCCTTACTTCTGGGTATCTTAGATTTTGGTAGCCTCCCTTGCTGCCAGTAAGATTTTCTGGATATAGATGTTTTTGTTGGAAACATATGCTGTCCTCCCACTGCATCCAGTAGCTAAGCTACGCTGCATATCTGCTTAATCCTGCCAGCTCATATCACAGCATCACTCCATCCTCAGCCACGCGCAGCTGGAATCCTGCTGATGAGGCAGCCTGGCTTTATCTTTGCCCGGACAGATCTCGGAGGCATGACTCCTCTCAGCATTTGTGTTTGAGCAGCACCCGCTACGAGTTCATCCATTTAAATCCTCAAAGTGCATGCATGTTAAAGCCTCCCCAAAACTACAAATGCGAACCACAGGAAGAGATTCCATACAAATTTGTCAGCAAGCATAATGCCCCTAGTTTGAATGTAATTTAGGCAAAGATTTACCCATGTGAGAGATCATGAACTTTCCCTCATCATTCATCTCAGGCATACACAGTTTATCCTAGTCTCTTTAGGATTAGTATCCTTAAGCATTTACTACAAACATTATGACCAAGACTATTTGAAGAAGCCTAAGGCAACGTAGAGAAGTTAATGCAGATCTTCAGAGTTCTAGCTCTGTTGTTTAACCAAAAGTTCACTACTTCTACTACTGGCCATTATTTCTCACGCTGAGTGGATGGTTGGACCAGATGACCTTCAGAGGTCCCTTCCAGCCTTAGCTATTCCATGGTTCTGGGAGTTTACTGACAACTAGCAAAGGATCTCTCAATGAGATAAGGTAACAGCATACAGGAAAACAAAATATTATATCACAATACCACTTGACTCAGGGATCGTGTTTGAACAGCGTGCGTGTACGTATATGGCCATGCGCTCAGCATCTTTCCTACAGCACTCACGCAACATGCAAAAAAAGCATGGTAAAAGGAAGGGAAGAAGCACTTAACAAACCTCTACCAACATCACACAGACAAATCAACAACACAGCAAAATAACTGCTCCCGGTAGCAGACTGCAACTTTATGACTCTAATGAATGGTCTCCGCTCTTAAACCAGTTATGTAGTCTTTGCTAAAAGGAAGTCCTGATGAGCCTGCACAACGCTGCACATCTCCCCACCTGACTGCGCAGATTTATCATCTTAGAGGCCTTCTGACCCTCTCCTCTAGCCTCCTGCAGAGCACAGGCCGTAGGCTTCAACCATGATTTTCTGGATCTGGCCCCATAACACACGGCTGAAACAGGGAGTATCTTCCAGCACGCCAGCCAGCACTTCTCAGTGGGGACGGCACGCTGCACCTTGCAGGATCAGCCCTTTTTTAAGGCAAAAGCCATAAGGCACATTCAATTTCAGCAGCAGAAAGTGCAACACAGCTGTGCCATGTAAAATACCATCATGATTAAACAGCGTGTAGGAGAGGTAATTACTCATTGCTGGGTCACTGGAGGAGGATGGCTTATATACTGTCAAGGAATGCAGAAGAATGATGCATACGTAAGCAGCCTGACAAAAATGTACTGAATTTCACAGAGAGCCAAGCCTGGACCCACTTGGGATTCCAGCTTCCCTCCCCGCCCCCAAAATGCAATCCACATGCAGAGGAAAAATGACTTTCCCTACAACCTCTCTGGTAGCTTTTTATACCTACAGCAGCACTTACCCTGCTTGTTCAGTCTCATTAGCTTCAGTAGAGCTCGTCTTACTGCAGGATCAAAGGAGTCTTTTCCTGGAGGGTTTGCACCACTGATAATTTGGATATCTGCAGTAAACTTAATCTGTGCTACACCATAGAGATTTGAGACAGGGGAAGATTAAAGTGATTTGCCTAAAACAACAACAGCAGTTGGAAGAAATTGAATGCAGGTTCCAGCAGAGTCTGGACTTGAAAAGAAGCCTCTTCATACACATTAATAGCCCCCCAAATACATATTTTGAAAACAAGGATTTGGCTATCACTGCATAGGATATCTAGAGGGGAAAGATTTGAAAATAGGCTTACATTTGTCTTTTTCCACCATTTTATCCCTTCCTTCTTTCCTGGCCCATCTTATTTTTGACTGAGAAAGGCCCACTCAAATAGGTCGTGCGTGGCTTTTGCATACACATCTTATCAGCAGGCAGCAGCTCCAGGAGAACGCCTCCCTGTGCACTCTGCCCTGCTAAAAATAATTAATAAACGTGTGCTACATTGTCAAATATTATTTTGGAATGTATTATATTTATATCAATATACTATTATATATGCATGATATATAATAATATATATTATTTTATACATATAAAATTATTTCAGACCAGAGTGCACAAGCTCCTTTGCAAAATGAGAGGAGTGACTGAGATGACAGAAGTGGACTTAAAGGGTGGAAATCAGAATTACACAAGTGTATACCTTGGGTGCGTGGATGCTGTGGATAAATAATGAGGTTCTTCTGGAAAGCATTTTTAGATGCTAAATTTCTCCAAAAGGTTTAAAAAATAGATAGAGGTGTGACAGCAAACATATCTTTGGCTTTGATAATGACATTATGCACAGCTAGCCTGTTCTTTGGCTTGTTAAATTCTAGGTTTCCTGTGGGTAAAAAATGAACATTACTTTGTCACTGTTTTCAGGGCTTTCTGCCATGTTAATCTGATTATCTATGACAGTTACTGTCAGTTTGTTAGCAAAGATCCAATTATTCTGCTTGGCTTTTAAGTTTTCACATGTTTCTGGCTATGGGCCTGATTCTGAATTCTTTGTCCTCGAGCCTTCACAGAAAAATCTGATGTGCAAAGAGCACAGGATCAGCACCAGCATTTATACCAAGATCTTTAAAAATGGATGCAGTCTTCATCTCTCACATAAGCATAAACAAAAAACTGCAAAACTGACAGCTGAAGGAAAGAAAGAAAAAAAGAAAAAGGCCTAGGACTTGATCTGCCTACACTTCTGTAATTGGAATTTCCACTGTTGGAAAAGTAGGGAGGGCTGTTTTTTTGTTCTCCTTTAAATGCATGTTTAGAGCTTGACTTTTCTTTCTGTGCCAAAAATGAAGAAAAATGCAGCACTGTTCTGTAAGTAAATATAATACATTTTAAGCATTAAAAAAAAAAAATTTAATCAGATGGACCCATTTCCAAGACATTTGGTATTTGAGCAGCATAGTGATTCTGTTATTTTGTCTCATACACAGAACTCTCTCAGGTGCTCAAATCCATGTGGAGAAAGATTAGTATGATGAGAAAGTGGCCAGCACATAGTGAGCTGTAAAGCAGTGTAGCCAGAAAGAATAATAGATGTCCATCCACATCATTACGTGTTGAGTACCTAATCCTTCTAAGTCACTAGCTTGGAATTCATCTCTATTTCGGGATCCAAAGTGAATTTTCCCAAGGTCAGTAGTCACTTTTTAAGGTCTTTGGCAATAAAATCAGTAATACATTGGCTTCACAAGTCTCCACTGACAAACTCAGTACCTTTCTCATTCTAGTCTGTTCTGAATGTGATTTTTTTTCTATTATCTCTGCAAGTAGAATATGTATATACGAGAACTTTTCATAGAAAAGGAGACTTGCACCAAAACAGCACAGTTTTACTATACTAAAACAGTATAGTTTAGTATACTTGCCCTAAAACAGTATAGTTCCACTGGCAATGACGTCAGCATAACAGTCTGCAAAGGATATTGAACATAATCACTTAAAGCTCTATGAAGTAACTGTATGGCCAAAGGCGTTTAAAAAAAAAAAAAAAAGATGATGTCATCTTTTGCTTGTGCTATAACACTGCTGCTACTAACACTAGTAACACTTAAAATAGTGGACAAGGTCCTTCCCCCTATTTCAATCCTCAACGAAACAAACAAACAAAACCCCGCACCTACTTTGGCAAATTTATCTATTCATATATAAACACAGAAGTCAGTAGAAGGAATCATGACATGCTGCTCCCCACAAGGGTTAGGGCCAAACTCCTGATAACTTCCTCCCAGTCGGGATTTTATCACAGAATCACAGAACGGTTGGGGTTGGAAGGGACCTCTAGAGGTCATCTAGTCCAACCCTTCTGCTCAAGCAGAGACTCCTGGAGTACAAAAGTGGAATAACTAAGACCCCTACTATTCTGTCCCTGTGTTTCTCTCCTCCATCACTGCCTGCCATCTAGGTTCACTGCAAGATATGTGCATCAAGAGACACACTACGGGAACAGCATGCCTCCTAAGAAAAAGAATTCCTATCAATGCACAGTGCTGATAATAAACACCTTAGTCTATAGCAAATGTTTGCAAGTAAGAGCTTCACAAACAACGTTTTGGGACTTACCTTTATCTTTTTTTCTTTTTGGTGGGGGTGGGCAGGAGAGGGAGTTCACCAGCCTTCAGCATCACATATAGCATGAAAACCAAAATAACCTTCTATTTCTTCTATTTACGATCACAGTAAAAACTCTGCATCCCAGAATTAATTTCATAGCATACTTCTTAAACTAAAGTAATTCCTCACACCAGAAGTCAGGCTCAGCAAGAACACCAAATACCAAGCCAAATTCCATTGCTAAATATTAGGTGCAACATTATGACTCATGACAAACTCCAGCATCTCACTCGCTCCCTGCTCATTTATTCGTGGTACTCTATCCAAACTGAGCTTGATAACCTGATCATACTGGGTGTAACTTGGCACAGACTTTTCAAAGACATAGGAGCACTGTCAATACCAGGTGAGGATCTCACCATGAGTTCCATTTCTTCACATCTTAAAAAAAGACAAATGAAAGAGAAAGCGGTAAAAAAGAAAAAAAACAGCATTTCCATTTCTAAGGGATTTTTAATGCTTAAGAAAAGCATGTTCTTTCAAGTGCAAACAAAAAATATATGCTTGAATAACAGAAAGATTGGGACTCTGATGTTAGGGAGCAAAGATATTCTGTATTATTAACACCCCTTCATCCTTAACATCCCCCTCCTACCTTATTACAACTAAAAGAATCAGGGAAAAAAGTCCATGTGTGTTAGGTACATGAATAAGGAGTGAGGGAAAGAGGTAATCACAGCTTCAAAGCATAAGTCTATCACTAGACAGACATGTGTCAGAAGGAAATATTAAGAAATCTCCCATTATACCTGCTAAGATATCAAACAGTCCAACCTAACCTGGGGTTTTATATCATCTCAGCCTTAAAACTTGAGCCAGCCTGCCTATTTGGATGGTCCAATTACCTATAAAAATGGATAGGCAGGTGTACTAGGAAACTGTTCACTGCACTGATTAAATCCACAGATAATCACCAATATGCCGGTTTCAGAGGGAAATCTCACAAGGTCCGTTGAACTGTGTGGATTTAATTTGTCTCCCTGTTATACCAGCCCAACCTCATTGGAGAATAAATAAATAAATAAATAGATGAAAAGATATGTTCTGAGGAAAGTGTGGAAGCAGAATATAGCTTACATTCCTGAGTCTGGGAGATAGGATTATAGAAATTATTACTGGCTGCTAGAAAGTCTCCAGAGCACCATACCAAATAGAAGTTTATAAGCTTACAGCACAATCAAATGAGCAGGGAATGACATGGGGACTTCCCAACCCTACTGTACTGTACTGTGCATCCAAAACCTGGTAGATTAAGATCTCCCACGGTGCAGGTGCTTTTGCTAGGAAGCCCTAGCTTCCTCCCCATAGAGATGGTGTGCCTGTCCTTCTCTAATAAAAACATTTACCACCAGACTAAATCCCCAGATCAGAGGAGTACTGCCTCACGGAAAAAGAAGGAGCAAGGGGAAAAAAAAAAAAAAAAAAAGTATCTCTGTTTTATGCCCAATCTTGATACTTGTGAAAGGGAGGTGGGACTTTCTTTAGTCTTTAGTATATTTAAAATCAGCCTTCATAGTTTCATGACTTTAATTTGATCCATCTGCAAATAAATCTCCAGGGGATATTTTTCAGCCAGGGGGTCACTGGATACTCTAGTCCGTCACCTTCGCTATCTACAAGTGGAGCACAGCACAGACACAGGTTAAATGTTCCACTCTTCTTCAAGCCAATAGTATTTGTTTTAGTACACAAGGTCTGCAATTACAGCTTAGAGCTGGAAGAAAGACAACATTGGGATAGTTCTTAACCTCGAAGAGGTAAGAGCAGCTTAATTCAGTCTTATCTTGTCCAAGAACCTTGGAGAACCTTAAATAAACGATGCAGCACAATCTGAATGAATCTGAACTATACTGAAGCCATTTGATAGTTGCCAATGAAGTATTAAGAAAATAAATCAATGAAAACAAAAAGATTGATCAGAGCACGCCACTATCTAGGGCCTGATATATTATTAAATATGGTAGTTCATGAGACACAATGCTTAAACAAGTATAGAGCTCGGAACAACCCATAAGAATACCTAGAAAAACACAGGTGACAAGGAAACTGTCTTTTCACAGAATCACAGAATGCTTAAGGTTGGAAGGGACCTCTCTTCACTCTTGGTATTTTCTGGCCACTCCTTCTCTTCCGAAATCGCTTTTACACAAGCAGAGGGTTAAAAATCAGGCAGGTAAATGGAAAATGCGCTTTCACGAAACCGATAACTATTTGAATTTGCATCGGCGCCCGTCGCCATAGCGGTTGGCTCCCTTGGTGCAGCCCGTGCTTGCGAGGCGCACGCTCAGCCCGGAGCCGGTAGGGAACGTGCATGGAGCCATCGCCATGGCAACGGGCTGCGCCGAGGCAATCCACCCGGGAGCGCGGTGACCTCAGCGGGCGTGCGGGCCGCGGAGAGACCCGGGTGCTGGAAATGGCTCACATCTCCCTGGGTTTCCTAACGAGCAAACAGAGAGACCACAACAACAACAACAGCATAAGAAATCCAGGAGAAAAAAAAAAAATTCTCCCTCCATTTCTTTTTAAACATCGCTGGGGCATATATTCCTGCTTAAAAAGAAGAGAAAGAAATGAAAAACAAAGGAAAATCCTTGCACATGTCTTTGGTAAAAGCAAAGCTGACAAGATGAGCGTTTGCATCATTGTGTTTCTTCTTGCATGCAAGTTTGCTTACATGTACTGACCAACAGCACACAGAAGGCCATAGAGAGCTCCCATTGACTCCCGTGAGTTTTGCACTAGAGCCAGCATGATGATTCAGTGTCATTTTTGGTCCATCCTTCCTCCTCAGAAACCCCTTTATTAGTTTTTGTCAGTAGGGAACGAGAATTAAAAGGGCGCCTTTAAAGTCACAGCACTTGAGGGTATGGGAAACAGCCAGCAACCTTTCAGTTCAGCATATTAAAAATCCTACTGCATGAAGATGGTTTGAGGTACCGCCGAGGAGCTAATTCTCCTCATCTTTCATATAACCAGGGTAGGCATATTCCCTGTTAATTTTTAGGTGCTGGCTAACACTTAATTCAAAATCTCAGCCTAAATGCAAGTCAAACCAACATTTAGACCCAAGGAACCCACGCTACTCAGAAGTTTCAGATAACACTATTTGAGGTTTTTCGTTTTAAGTCTTACTTTACAGAACCCCCCAGAGTTCAGTACAAAAACTGAACAAAAAAAGCTAAGCTTTTCCTCCTTAGTATTTATAAACTGTAAATTATAGTCTTTTGCATTGTTCACTTCAAACTAGAAAAACTGAATGCCACCTTCCCTTCACTTAATTTACCTGATGTTTCTTTTAAGAGGTCTACCTCACTTTGAAAGCAAGCAGGATTTGGCTTCAGCTAGCAGATAAGTTCAGATAAAACTATATTGGCAGAGCATTACAGTTTTATTTCAGGAAGACTTGTGATGAATATAGAGAAGAATGGGAAAATATAACTTGGAACTGTCCTTTACCATAATTACAAGTGCCCAGTAATATTTATGATTCTCTCTTCTTAGCAGTTGTTCCAAGATTTAATGCTAAGAAAAAAAGCGTATTTTTAAAAATGCAATTCTATCGCTATCTTCTTCCCATTCCTGACCTTCACAGGAAGATGAAGGCCACTTAGCAGATTGAAATAGGACAAATATGTGAAACTCAGCAGAACTCTCAATTGCAGTGTAAAGAGAAAAGCAGTATTCAGTCCCTGAAGTCTGAAAGCACATGTCAAGGAGTATATGAGATGGTCCACAGAAAAAGGGAAGTCATGAAATCTGGTTCTGAACTTTGGGTAAATTCTGATCTACATTACAGGATTACAGTCTGGAGATACTTCAGTTACCAGTTTTTGAGTTACTGCACAAAACATTTCCTTTGAAGCCATTTTATAGCTGTGCTGTTTCACCTTCTAAGGGAAATCAGTGTAAGGTCTCAGGAGACTGCTCTCCTCTCCCTGAGATTTCCAGTGCTTCTTTGCCACCATGGAATCAGAAATATGCTGAAAGTATTTTGTGGCTTGAGGCATTTGGTATTTTCATTTCTGGGATGAGAGATTTATGCAAATTCATATGCAATAATGGGGAACTTTGAAGCTTCTAAGATGTCCTTTTACAGTTGAAAGAGTTGACTGGAAGTAAACCTTTCCATTCATCAGTTTCCCTTTCCTACATAAAACATTACTTGCGCCCTCACAAAATTTTATTTTGTGGAAATTGCTATTAAAATGACAGCCTTGAATAATAATGCAGCCTGTTGTCACATCCCTGTTGGTATTGCCAATTCAAATCGCAAATACTCTTCAGGTGAACTTCTGAGCCCAGAACACAGCATGCTGAATGCAGTGCTGTTACCTGAGGGATGTTGCTTTTGGCCCTTTGCGGTTGTGTGCTTCACATAAAATGAGATTTGCAGGGGAGGAAATTAGACAGCCAGCTCCAATTGAATTTCAATAAGTTCTGAGCACCTATTTCTCATATAAACCTTGAAAACCGTAGTCAGAATCATGCCTTAGGATGCAGATAAATGAGAAACGTTTTCCTGACTACTTCCTGCTATCCAGGAGTGTGTAGACATGCTGGTGTCTTTCAGTTTCTCAGTTCTCTCTGTACCCTGGTAGCCCAAATCATTTGACTGCTGGGGTTTCTTTCACCCCATTTTATTCTAAGATGAACTGACAAACTTCTTCATGACTAAAACTGGCTTTGGGCCATTGGTCTATTACTGAATTAAGTTCCTTTTCTTTAACTGATTTCTATTCTTTAAAATGTTTCTTCTACTTCATTAACTTCTTCCCTCTTGAGCAGCATTCAGATTTTTCTCTGTGTGTTTTTTGCATGTACAGTATTTACAACAATCCTAGGAAAATCAGCCAGGATTTTCTTTTCCATAGAGAAAGTCAGAGAAAAGTCCACAGTTTCTATATAGATACATGAATACCCAGTTTCTGTGTGGAGAAATAGTTGGGAAATTGGTAAGAATGGAGTGCAGAAGCTGAGTTGACTACCACACCAGTTGGTGCTGGAAGAACCTTCTCTGCACAGCCAGTACTTGAGCTGCAGAAGGATGATCAGGCAGATGAGAGGGATATGCACCACCCTTCTTTCAGTTTTGGGGGACCATCTGTGTTTAACTTTAAGCCATTTGGGTTTAACTTTCTGTAGCGTAGCTGAAAAAAATCGGGGAAATGTCACAGTCATGGAAATGGGAAATCTGTTGACAGATTATTATATTATAATAACTGCTATTCTAAAATATCCAGTTAGCTGCATGCTATCTGATATCTACCAGGCATCCGTGTAACAGCAGACCTCCAGGCACAGTCCTCCCCTCCACCCTCACTGCCTTCCCACACACCAGCTGCTGGTGAGAACCTCCCCAAGCGTTTTTAGCACCAGACCATTCCTATCAACTTCAAAAGAGACAAGTCACCCTGTTGCCTGTAAAAAGAGATTACCAGACTCTTTAGCAGGTCTAACAGGAGACCAGACTTACCCAGTTTGCCTGCAATGGCTTGATCCCCTCCAAAAAAAGTGAAGTGGAAAGAGAAAAGAAAAATCATACAATTAGATTATCTGATAAACTCAGGTGGGTAAAAGGCCAAAGTAGTGCTCCTCTATAGTGAGGTATTAACAGGATGCAAAGGAAGCAAAGATGAGAAGTCATGAGTCTTTCTGTCATCCAGTAATTCAAGATGATTGTGTTTGGATGGCAGGAAATGCATAACTGGTATCATCAAGATGATCACTGAACGTCCTTCCTGCATGAACTAAAACCAAAATGAAAACTTCAGTATAGAGGCAGTCTTACATTTTGAGATCACGGATATTACACATCTATCTATAGTCTATTCAGAAACCCCCCAAACCTCCCAACATTTGTGAGAACTGCAATCTTGTTTCCAGTGCCTGGAGAAGCAGTACATAATTACAAAACAGAGTGAATAGCTGGAGGAAGATAAGAAAAATTATGTCACACAACCTTGAATGAGGCTGATGGTATATTAAAGACCTACAGTGTAAAATCTTAGCTTTAGTGAAGTCAACAATAAAGCTGCCACTGACTTCACTTGAGAAGCTTTTATACAAAGATTTATTTAGTGAAAGCTTGGGTCATTCTACCACACTGATAAAGGTTACAGTCTTAATGAGGAGTCTAATTAAGGTTTCTATGGTCTGTATATAATCGCTTATAATTTACAGTGCTTAGGAGAAATGAAGTCAAAATATGATCATTTTTTCAAAGATTAACATCCTAGTTAAACACTTTTATATTTTTTATGTATTAGAATTTTGTTTTCAAATTCAAAAGACATATGAAATTTCAAGGCGATGCAATGAAAATGAATAAACAAAGGATAATTAATCCCTTCCCCCCCTTTTTTATCCTTTTTCCAACATCTTAATGTCTCTCTTGTCTCACTTCTCAGAGGAATTTCTCACTGGCTACACTTCTGCTGCTTACAATTTTATTCCTAAATTTTTTTTTGTAGAACCTTAGAAAGCAGACAAGAGCCCAATGTGGGAATTGAAAAGTGCATGGCCACTACTGGTAGAGACCAGAATCAAATTTGCTGTGGAATGACCCATGCAGTGACATGATGCAGCCCCTGAACCTTAGTTATATGAGAGCAGTCACTGCCTGATAGCAGTAGCATGCAGAAGACATCAAGTACCTGATTCACCTGAAGAAAGTGCCCTGAAGGAAAGTGCCTCCATGTGTATGTGTAAACAGCATGGATAGGCACAGAGATTTTGTCCCCAGAGCTAGGAATCTGACAGCTTTCTTATGCCCTAAGTTTAGTTAGGGAGGAAGAGTTTTTCATATGCCTGTTCTGCCAGGCAAGTGAAAATGAGCCAGCTGCAATTATAGGAGCTGAGGTCCCCTAATTCTTACTTCTGTGTGTGGACTCCAGCCAAGTCTGCCTGTTGGGTATGAAAATATGTACAAATAACTAAATGCAAAACTCAGTTTTATCTTCCAGGTATTCTCCAGATAGCCCTGAATAATTTCCCCTCACAATCAGGTAAACAATAGACTGTCTGGGGGCTGGAACTTCTACGCAACTTGTCATGTAAGTAGAGAATAATTAATTAACCTCCTATTTACAGTTTGTCTGATAAAAGCATTAAACAGCAAGTAACCAGAAGAATTCTGAGGTACCAAAATGTTTACTCTCACTCACTCAGTATGTAAACACAAGTGTGTTTGCAAAGGAAGATACAATAGATCTGGCACTCACACTATGGCTTCCCACTGTGATGGGGTATTTTTGTAAGCAGGAATCACAGATGCTCCTGCTCTGCAGCTGAAATCAAATGTTTTTGGTATCCCACAAGGCAACATAATGTTCCAAATACAACAATTGTCTTAAAAGTCATTAAAACCCAATTATCCACCTTGAGTTCCTATGGGGCCCCATACCTTACACAGCTTTTTGTGTGATGTACATCCCTCATTCTTCTAAATTTTCTCAAGTCAGATAGCTTTACTGGTCCTTGGCTCCACTTTTATTTGCAAACCTCACCAGCTATCTCAGGTGTAAATCAGGGCATACAGGCACTAACTTGTCTCACTATTATAAAACCATTGATTTCTACAAAGAAAGCAAGAAACAACCCTTACTAAGAAAAACAAAAGTGTGTGTGTGGGGGGGGGGGTTACAAAAAAGCTATAATATTCATGGTACATTCACTTGTGCCATGTTTAAAATTTCATTGTGGTAGAACCAGAAACATCTGTCACAGGTCTCTTAATACCACTCTGACAAGGTGAAGGTTCAGCCACATTAAAGTCTCTGTACTTGCCAAAGAAACAAGTAAGCTCTTCCTATTCTTATGTAAAAACTAGGGTCTAAGGCTTCAAACTGCAGCCATAAAAGGAAAATGAAAATAAAAAAAAAAAGAGAGAAGGAGGCTGCATTCATTTGAACCATGAAAAAAAAGTAATTCATAGGGAATGACATACTTCATTTCCTTTCCATATTCTTTTATTAATTATTTTCACTGTATTTGGATAATTATCTTAACTCACTGCATGAAAATAAATCAATGCCCCCCAAAAAGTTACAATAACAGGAATAAATGGCTTTAGGGGCCTGGAAACTGGTTATACAGACTTCTGCGTATAGGCCACTACTTAGTCCAACTCCAAAGTCATTATAGATCCACTATTTTTGCCTTCTTATGGTAGGCAGGCCTGTCTATGAAGTGTGGACATCAGGCTCATGGCTAAGAAATTTCAGCGTCCACAACATAAGAGGCAGTCTCAGAGGAAGCTAAGGTGGGACTGACGTGGGAAGTGACTCACCTGCAAATCCTAGGGAAATGTCCAGCTTTCGCTGGCCTAGCAACTAACTCAAGCTAGGCTTGCATGCAGGTATACTTGTGGTCCAGGGTGGAAGCACAAGATGGGAGGGAAGTTCTACCTTTTCCATATAAACGACTCTTTGTGTCAGTTACATAGTTCTGATGTTAACAAAGGGAAAAGCAACCAAAATGAGAAGGATTCCCACAGGCTAAATTACTATCAAGCTGAACTGAGTGACAGCCCTAGAAATTATAACCATCTGCAAGGTAGATATATGGTGCACCAAGCTCCTCCTATAAACCTAGGAATAAATGCTACTTATTCTTTTCTGTAAAGCAGTGCAAGATTGGCAGCTGAAACAGAAATACTCACATGGGTATTAACTATTATTCATTTACTGTTGCTATTACTCAGTTTTGGAGAGAGAAAAATCTTTCTTAGCCACTGACTCAATTTATTCAAAAATATTTGTTTAAAACCAAATTACCATACAATTCTGGCATCACCTCATGAAATTTCACAGCTTATGGGTCTAGACATTTGCTTAGTTATCAGGCAGTGTTTGAGAATTTATTTTTCATCCCTTACTATCATATGTATCTCTCTCAAAAATGTTATGAATAATAATAAATACATAAGTAAGCACAGCTTCTAGTAATAGCAACATATTATTTTGATTAAAAAAGGGATAGGAAAGATGCTGGAACCAATATTTTAGAAAATAAAATTACCTATCGCAAAAGAGCGGAGAAAAAAAAAATCTTTCCCATCCCCCAAAACAAAGACACCAATCCTATGTGTGTGTATTTTATCCAGCATGGTGACCCACTTCCTTGAGACAGAGTTGTAAGAAGTGTATTGTATCGAGTAGGATTTTTGAAAGCTGGATCACCAGCCTTGTGTGTTTCAAAGATCTGGCAAACCCGTATGAGGCCGCACTTCAAAGATTAACTTCAGACTTTCAAAGAGGGAGCACAAATTTGTTTAAGCCTCAGAACTGTATTTTGTAAAACAATAGCAACACTAACAAAACAAGAGAATAGGAAAATTTTCATGCAGCCTGATCTGAACACAAATATTTTAGGCATGCTTATTACATTCAAAGAACACTCATGAATAATAATTGAAAAAATCTTCATTCCTCTGTACAAAGGAACCATCGCAACACCATGTTAGAGCACGAGAAGTTTGAAAAAGTAAAAGATTAAAACTACTAAATAAAATAAGGCAGGAAATATGAAGTGAAACAATGTCACTAAAAAGCACCAAAGTAAAAATGGGAATGAAAAAGGAGCACTCAAAAGGTGATTTTATCTCTTTTGTTAATATTTTATTATTAGGAGCCAAGAGAATATTTTTACAAATATATTTCTGTATGAGAGTAATTTTTAGTAAGCAGATTAAGTGCTGAAGGAACTGATACTCTTGTTTCTACTTCAGCTTAACATGACATTTCTGTGTCACTTCCCAGAGCATGTTTCATGGACTGGATAACACTAACTAAAAGATCTCAGAAAAATGTAATCAACCACTTGCCACAATAACTGAATCTTTCTTAGCTAGTTGCATGGGATCTAATAAAGTAAGTAGAATTCTATAGATACTGCATTGATACAAATTATTTCAGAAACCTCTACATTTTGTTGAGATCCAAAAGCTGAAAGTTCATGTAGCAAATTTCCTTATTATTGTACTTCACACCTTATATCTGATGATAGAGTCCAGTGTAGGTCATGTTTTATGTACCCAGAGCCAGGTAATCACAGGGCTTCTCATGCTCTCTGAAAAATCAAGTTTTAATGTCTTTAAGCATCTAACTAAGGGTTTTAATGTTTTGAGAGAATAAGTGGATCAAGTGCATGATAAGAAGCTTCCTGTTTACTTCTAGATGAATAATGCAATACCGTTTGCACAAATACATCATAACATATCCTAGTCGCAGTTTGTCAGCCTTGTTTTTGGATTTATGCCATTTAAAGCTAGTGATCAAAAATGGACAGTCCTTTTAAAAGATTACATAAGCAAATGAAAGTCTGCATGCCTACTCGGACTTCTTAGACCAATACATGGGACAGGCAGTTTTATGCAGCAGTCAGAGAACTGCTTTGCTCATGCTTTTTCATCATGCATTTCTACATATATTAGGACAAGGAATGTTCACCAAAATGGAAACATCACCTAAAATGTTTGCCACATGGTTTTTTTGCTTCCATAAAGTTGAAACGGAAGGTCACTAGTACTAGTCTTTATTTCGTGCAGGCTTTTAGGCTCAGCTCAGAATATGTAGAAGGACTGACTGGGTTTCAGGCACCTACACTAAGGTTTCCGAGTGAAATCCTGACTCTACAAAAGGCAGCAGGACTCAATTCCTGGTTTTAAAAATAGGATCGATGCTTTAATATTCACCTGCTATTAATGTTGCTCTAAATCCCCTTCAGAGCTTTGAAAACCTTAGCCCAAATGACTTCATTCAATACTGCTGAAATTACCCAAAGCTTTCATGAACAAGATATACTGAAATTCTTCTGCTTTTTTTCAGCATAAAATCATATGCAGTCTGAAAGGTGCATTTAAGAGATAGGAACTTCAGTTAAACCATCCAACAAGTCTAATGGGAGTTTCAAGATTACATTGGACCCAGAGGCCACTACAGACAAGTTTCACTGTGATGTTTAATAAATTTTACAGATAAAGCTTCTAATATCAGCTCTGAATTTGCCGCAAAACCTATGCCACGTTTTGGCAACCTTGCATATGTGTATACATTGCAACTCTATTTTTCCCCATATATTAAAGGGGGCAGATACAATAATGATAAGAAAAGGCAACTGGCTTTGCGAAAATGCTAACAACCCATCTCCCAGGGGCTAAAAGTTGTTTTCTTGAATGATGGGAAATTATCATTACAGTATTTTCAGAGATCCACCCTGCCAGCACCACAGACCAAACAGAGCAATTGTTGTACTAACAAATTCTAAGTTGCTGCCATTTACCAAAAGGCTATGAACCAAGGATCTTGCTGTGTGCTACCAGAAAACTTGTAGTCCTCATTTTTTCACGTAATTTGGAATAAATTTTAAATTTCATTTGAATCTTGCAATTCAAGGGTTCCAGAGAACTTCCAACTCTGTGTTTTATTTTGTATCCATGCCCCCAAATTCCCTCTCCTTGTGCTGTCCTACGGGTTAAAAACACAGCACTAGAAGGAAGCCAAACCATACGGGCAGTGACCCGTATGCTCAGGGCTGGACAGACCCCAGGGCCACAAGGGGTTGCTGTCAGGCAGCTTCTAGCTGCCGTGCCGGACTCGTCTCATCGACAGCTGTAACTATCCAAAATTTGGACACCAATGGCCACTCTCTGCACAGAGATGATCAGGAGAGTAAGTTATCACACCTGAACAGACGCATGGAATAGGAGATGAATAGCCTATTTCCCTTCGTGAGGTTTCAGCAAAGCCTACGCCATGGGTCCAAGCTACACCTATACCTTTTAGGCGACCAGTGACAAGGGCCTCAGCTGCAAGGGAGATGTATGAGCCAGCATGAGGGCACCCCGGCTTTCCCATGCCAAATGCAGCTGCACTTCCCTGGCAAACAATTTTAACGTGGTTACGCAGCACACAGCAATTCTGCTGTTCTGTCCTCGCTCCTCTGGGTTTAACAGGATTACACATGTGTGAGGGAGTTTGGCCCCATGCCCACGAGCAAAGCAGCCATGGAAACACAGGTTTCCGCGCTGGCTGCACCTTGGATATGGACTCAGCGACCAAAGCATCATGGCAGCCACACGGCTAGTGGCAGGTGGGCCAGTTAGATTAAAACAAGCTCGGGAAGAGGCTCCCGAAATGCGGTCACATGTCCCGATGGTGCCGCAGACGCCTCCAGCCAACGGGCAGAGGAGGAACCACTACAAGTGCGAGGGGTGGCTTCCCTCTCTCGTCTCCTTGCTTCAGTGCAGCAGTTCATTTGGTCACTATCACATTGGCTCTGGCTGGTGCTTCCTAGGTTGATTTGCCCCTGACATTATTTCTAACCCGCTCCAAAGAAACTCCAAAGAAGTGCAGAGCAGACGGTGTTCCGTTTTAACCATTGGACATGAATCCAAAATGGGGAAGCCTGACCCAAACCCACTGGTACCTTCCGGAGCCTCCTCCTGAACTGAGTGATCAGAAATGAAACCAGACCGGAGAATTTCTGTCTGAAAATATGCCTCTCATAATGCATCTGTAAAATACATTCCTTCCTCCTTTTCTCTCACTTAACAGTCTATACAGCTTAAACAATACACAAGCATGATCCTGCGCATGTTAGGCTAGTGACTAATTTACTGAACAACCCAAGCAAGGAAGGATTATTTTATCTAAAATTATGAATGTTAATCTTTCCTCATAACAATGTTCTACTGACACACATTGTAAATCACCTCCCGTTGCTTGCAATAGATGAAGCCATCACTCAAAAATGCTCAATTATATATCTGAATAACATTAAAAATATGAACTTTAGTTTTATTGTAGAAGGGCAATGGTGATGGTATAATGTCAATGTTAATGCATTACTTGTGACTGAAATTTAGTTTGAATTTAGTAATTTACTCTCTTCTGTGATCTTTCCTGGATTCTCTTCCCCTGTCCACAAGTACATTATGTGTAAAACTGGCAGGTTACCCAGTTTGCCCAGGGCATATTTTTAAAGGCACAAAGAGCAGCTGATTCCAAACTCTCACTGAATACATTCTTCTTAAGTGCCTACTTACCCATCTATAAAATTGGTATATTAATCTGAGAATGATTTTGAGCAATTACCAGTAAGATGTCTCTACAGGACATGTTAATCTATAACCAAAAAAAAAAAAAAAAAGACAGCTGGAAAATAAAATTCATAAAACTCAGCATCCTCATTGCTATATTAATTACAAAAAGATAAGATTTTTAATTTATCAGCTTCAGTGAAACACAGGTACTGAATCACTAAAATCTAACATACTGCATCATTAATTTTCATTTTCATATGGAGAAGAAAGAAACACCAGAGCTAATACCCTACACACCTTTCAGCATCTTAGGACCTGGACGTAAGGAACCACTGTTCCATGTTAATCTGTAGAGATGGTCCCACTTAGCAGAATTTCCTTTCTGTCTTTGTTGAAGCAGAAGCCTAAAAATAACTTTCAGGGAAGGACTGTTGTTTCCCAAACTATAACAAAAAAGTTTTTAAAGTAGCATTTTTACCAACCTATTTACACATCTGATAGATTTTCATTCTACAGTTGCCATATTTTGAGTGTACAGGCTGTTTAAATGCAAGAACACACATTAAGAAGAATAAGTTTCCTGACCAAACAAATGCTTGTTATTGAACCCATATTTATTTTCTTAGTAATAGCAAATACTTTGAATGTATTTCATCTCCAGACTGTTTTTCTGTTAACAATGTGTTGACATCCAGGTCAGTCTTATCTAAGAGTAAATCATTTCTGGAGATGACTGGAAAGTGAAAGCACTACTGATATAATTGGTCTTTTCTTCAACAAAATTTCATCCTTCAAAATTTCTTCATCCTTTACTGGTTGTCCTCATTACTCACTCACAAAGCTCATCCTAGAAATCTGTTATAGGATGTGAAAGGCAGAAGTGCCAGCATATGATCACTTTACAAATTTTAGGACACAAAAGGAAACCAAGATGATAGTAATAATAATAATTAAAAAAAAAAGAAAAAAGAAAAAAAGAAAAGCTCTGATAATGATGTACACAAGACTCTGCAGTCATCTGGGACAGGACAACCTGGGGCCTCCTTAGAGCTTGCAGTGACTCTAGCTTGCTTCAGGTCTACTAGCAAGGGATTTTGTGCATAGCTAAAAGAAATAAACAAATTGTAACCAAACAGACATTGAATAATGAAGCCTGAAGCCAGAATTTAATAAAGGCTCCAAGCATAGTTCCTATCCTCTCACAAAGAGAAACGCAAAAAAAAAAAAAAAATCTACCCTAGTGAACTTCCAGTTCCAAATGTAAAACTTCACCCTTTTGGTATCAGCATTCTCTTGGAATGAAACATCATGAGCCACGTAAATGTAAGATGCAACACCATTATATCAAACGCTGCTACTAAACACAAGGTCAAGTCATCACAGAGATTATACCATCTTTCCTAACTATGTAGCCTGATGCTGCATCTGTACCCATGTACTTAAACTCAGGGGATTTGTAAAATCTTTCAAATAAGCCTGGACAACATTTCTGAAAGGCAACAGTGGAAATGCCTGCAAAGTCCCATGGCTCATGGTAGCTCTACTTGAGGCTCATGCATTTGTCTACAGCTTCATGTTCCTGTTGCCCACACAGCTTATGAAGTCCCTCCTGCTTCTTGACTTACATACCAGCCAACATCTTGCTGAAGCTAGAAGTCCAGCAACTCAGTCCTCACTGACTCCATAAACAAAGCAAATTGTTCTGCCATTAGCTGAATACCTCTCTCAAAAGAAGCTCTGCTCTAACTCCAACTGCAGCCATGGCTTGCTTCCTTTCTGTATGGCAATTGCACCCAGCTGACAACCCTCCAACCCCAGATTAAAGACACCCAATGAAATGGTTTGAAGATATCCCACAGAAAATATGTTTTTGTCTTTTTAGTTCATTATTTGCTTTCACAAATGTGTGGACTGCCTGGATTGCTTGCAAAATGACAAGAACTAATACCAATGATATATCTTCCACAGAAAGCATTGCTATTCACTAATAATGGGACAGATTAATTCCCAGTATGCTGTGTGGAAACCCAACTATTGTTAGTTATTATGGGTTTAGAATGTATTGGGCACTTTGATGTAAATCTTTTAACCATAGCAATAATCCTGGGGAATCTCTTTTATGGGTCATCAACTCATCCTGACATGGAGGGGGACTAATTTATCTATCAGAATGCTTGATGTATAATTAATGAAAAGAATATATGCAATTCAGAGAGACAAAAGGACCCAAACAAACTTGTGCTAAATGTTGGCCAAAACAAACTTAAGGAGGGCAATGAGGAGAGGAAAAGAAAAATAAAAAACACTCTTAAAGCCCTTCAAAATGGTTTTGGAATCCACACCTTTTTAAGATTACGGTACAATAATTCTGAGATAAACAGCTCTGCCATAGTAATAACCAGTTCAGCTGAAAGACACTGAGATTTGCTGTTGATTTTAGTTACATTTGGTAAAAATCAGTGTAACACCATTGCTTTAGATGCTATTCATTTGAATTCACAGCGTAGGCGACTAAGCTCTGCAAGTGGCCCATTTTTTTCTGTGAAATATGATCTCTATTTGAAAAGTAGCTATTTTCACTAAAATAGTCTTTTCATCTAATCACAGTTTTTTTGTAACTATTTAGAATTCCACTGAAATTTAACTATTGAATTGTACTAGCTGGCTGCAAAGTAGCCTTTTTAATCCCAAATGTTTGAAAAATACAACTTCAAATACTTACAGCGAAAAGCAAAATACTTCTGAAATGTGGTTACACAGTTAGTTGTGAAGAATGTGTTAGAAAGGTGAGTTTGAGCCTAAGCAGATTTGAATTAAGTGCAGGTGGAGCAGAATTAATGCTGAACAGTGCAGGAGAAGATAACAAGGAAAACAGATGGCAAGAAGTAGACTGGAGTTAAAAAAAAAGAAGAAGAAATAAAAAAGAGGCCTAGAACAGAACAGGGAAGGGACAAACACTGGACAATATAATATGAGTCGTAGGGCAGTATTTTGTTCTTTGAAAACTATAGATCTTGGGCAACTGCAAATATTGGCAAATACCTGCAAACAGTTGTTAAAGTTGTTGAGTTTCCTTCACCAATGAGGGGGTCTCTCTCTCTTCTTTTATTTAGAGAGAGATAAAATCTTAGAATTACGATGTTCTTTTGGGTAAAATGAAATATTTGGTGGGAAAATTTAAGATTGTCTCTTAGCAAGAGCTACAAAACATTTTTTGATCAATCCACAAGCTTATTTTCTTCTTAACCCTTCAGAAGGCCAAACCTAGACAATACTGCTTGCACAGTGTTAGTAAATATAGCATCCACATACTCTGCTCACTGTTGCAAAAAGTATTTAACTCATGAGGAAAAAAAAAAAAAAAAAAAAAAAAGAAGAAGATTCCTCATCTTCCCACCTTCTTGAGACCTCTTCTTAAGTCTCCAACAAAATATTTCCTGAGGAGGCCTGAAAAGCAGACTAGCCTGCAGCCTGTCCACGGGTAACCTCCCTGCCAGTGGTTCAGGTACCCATCAGCTCTCCATCCTGATGATGTGGTAATATGAATGGCAACTCATGATCAATAATATGAGAAGCTCTGAACGGAGCTGCCACAGGAACCTGCTGTCTGTCAGAAGAGGACGCATCAGCACGGGGCAGTGCTGAAGAGGGCATCCTGTTTGCCACCTCGCTGTGCCATTCAGGGCACAAACTACGCAGAACTGCGGCTGGACCCTCCCAGCGCTGGAACAGGTCCCTCTGGCTGTCATCCCTCATGTCCTGCCATGAGGCCACCTTGCGCTATGGCCCTATGCACCAGGTCTCAGCACCAGGCAGCATCAGGTCTCAGCATGCTGCGGGGCGAAGCTACCAAGCCCATTGAGTTTTCTGTCCCCTCTCCTTCTCCTGCATGACTGGCTGCTGCAATAGGGAGAGGACAGGATGGGTTCACAGCACACTGAGCGCTGAGGAATTGCTCTGGCCTCTGATGAGGCCAGGCTGGCTGAGGGGGTGGGGGAAGTGCTCAGGCCACCTTCTATTCCCACACTCCCCATGCTGCAGACTCCTCAAGTCTTTTGACCACTCCTAAACTCTCCAAATCTTAAAAAACTGCATCCACAGATGTTCCTCTGTTATTGCTGCAAAATTATTGTCTTAAATTAAAACCTTGTTTACTTTATCACTCACACTCAGAACTGCTGTATTTAAATTTATGAGTTACTGCTGGTCAGGGGATGCAAACATTTAGGGAGTACTTTTACCTTGTCTCTCACCACAATTTATACTTTGATCTGATGGGTTTCTTTGACATAGCTCCTTTAGTCATAATATCTTTCTATTCCTCTAGTAGCAGAGATTTAGCATTTCAGGCTAAGTACATATGCTGGATAAGAACATAATCCTCAGCTCTGGGCATAGGAGTTCATGGTGAGAGGATGGCTCTGCATACAAAATGCAAGCACAAAGATCCAGAAAAAATTAAAAAAAGCATTAAACCCTAATATGCATACTGCAAAAGCCTTCTGGCATCAGAAGAAATCATCACTTATCTAATCTGACATCTTCAGAAATAGAGAGACTAGAGGGAAAAAAAAAAGAAAGAAAGAAAATAAAGAGAGAGAGGGGAAAAAAAATGAGCATGACCTTTAGTCCAACACTAAAAGTAAAGAATTTGAATAAATACTTGCAACAAAGGAGTATGCCAGAATGCAGACAGGAAAAGAGATAAATGAGACTTGACTCTTTCAATAGAGAAGAACCCCAGAGTTCACAATCTACAACCATTTCTGACAGCCCAGAGATGGATTTAGCATGGGTCAGAGGGACGCGCGCCTCCACTTCTATTAGCCTTCGTAATGCAGCGCACGCATTCCTAGATGCAGGATGCAGGCACATATCTGCCATCCATTTGCTTCCCCCCATTCAAATTGGGGTTGATCTCCTAATGCAAAAGTTTTTTTTGGTATCATGGCAAAAATTCACAACAGGCATCCAGCCTTTACTAATCACAGAATATCACAGAAAGAGGGGACAGCTCGTTTGCTCAAAACCACATAGTAACAATCCCAAGCATAACTCAATACCCTCAGCCTTCTGCTATTTCAATATGTAAAAAACAAACAAACACAAAACAAAGACAAACAAAGAACCACACACATAGAAATATAACCCTTTGGAAAAAACACATAATAAAGGTGAGGTCCCTGTACCCACACAACATTCATCAGTCAGACCGTCCACAACCCCTGCCCAATGCAGCAGAGTCCAGAGAGACCAGTGTGACTAAATCCAGTCTGGAAGCAAGTTGGAATTAAAGTACACAACTTTCTGAACGCACATTCTTGGCACAGCTGATCCACTCTGGGCCATGCACGATATCATGACATCTAGAAATCTCTTCTATACACTTCTTTTGTGCTAACTAAGAAGTGCAGAGGTTTTTCTCTTTCTGTAAACTCTGTAAACTCATTCTCTGCAAGTTCTGTTCTCCAGGACATCTTCGCGCTTCCTGACGACACCTTCCACTTCACAAGTACATTCTACAGATCACTCTCTCTTTCTTCCCAAAAGAAATTAAATCTGACATTGCAGATCCTTCAGGGAAAAAGCACCATTTTATGATGTCCTACAAGAGGACCTTTATGATTTTTTTTTTTCTCTGCAAAATTCACTCTTGGCTGATTCACTTGAACTTCTGCATTTTTAAAGCTGTAAGCAGAAGTTTTTCATTTAACTACTGATTATATCAATACATTAGCAGAAAACTTCTGTAGCACTATGAATACAAAATAAGGAAATCTGTATTTTAGCCTAGAGAGTTAAACCCTCGAAAGCATAAGCTAATATAATTTCAAGGCAAAAATCTGTTGAAAACACTACAACTGAATGATCAAATTCATCCTCCCCTTCCGCATTATAAATCATGAGTAATAAAATGCTAGCAGGATGCAGAGTCAGACAACAGAAGCTGTAATCACCATCCAAAGTAACAGTTCCTTTGGAGCTCATTAACTGTACTGAGTACCTTTAATGTTCTATTGATTTTAGGAGTAGTAGTCCAGTTAGCAAAACAAAAAGCATAGGGGAAACTTCCAGAAAGGATTCCACTTATTCTCTTGAGATACATATTTTCCACCTTGATTTTTACAGGTTTCTTTCTGCAGTGATGGGCAATTTGTTTAGCTCAGCACTTAACCAGTCAGGCCAAGGAGGCCACTGCTGCCCTAATAGCCCTTAATTCATATCACTCAAAAAAACTCCTACAGCAAAGTTTTAATGATTTCCTGCATGCCTAAGTTCCAAACCTGTAAAATGCACAGAGAGGTGATTTTCTTCCTAGAAGCATAAGCTGGGGAAAAAAAAAAAAAAAAAAAAAACAGTCAAAAAGCCTCTTGAGAATTGTGAATCTGCAAAATGAATGTGTAGTGATGGCAGATAGCGGTCTGTCCCTGCAGAAAATTTAAATGATTAAGGCACCTCCTAATGATGCCACCTCTAAGAATTTCATCCTTGATTACACAGTTAAGGCTCAAGATCAAAGGCACAGGTGAGTGAAAAAACAGCAAACTCCAGAAAAAGTTTGAGACCATCACCCAGGAACAGAGATAGCTTGAAATGAATCTTTTAAACAAATTAAAAAATAAAAACAAAACAAAGCAAAAACACCCACAGATTAACAAGCCAGTCTCATGTTCCTTTGAAGCATTATTTTTAAATGGGTCTTCACTGACAGCCTTGCCTTTCATTTCAGGTCCTAAACGGTTGCCCAGAGAGGCTGTCAAATCTGCACATCAGAGAGATTAAGAACTTGGCCAGACGTGGCCCTGGGCAACCTGACCTACCTGGCGCTTTGAATGGGGACTCAAACCAGAGGATCTCCACAGCCCCCTTCCAGCCAAAATTATTCTGTGACTTTAAAGAGCATCGCGTTCTCCTAGTCACGGACTTCCCTCTCTATATAACACAGCTGGCATTTTGCAGACAACCTGGGGACAACTTTGACACGTCCGTTCTCTCTCCTGGCTCACAACCTCCTTTGCTCCCTGCTTTGCCCTCCTGCAGCCGTTGGGCAGGATCCGTACATGCCCTCTCGTAGGTATAGGAGACAGCTAGAAATTAGAAGGTGCCCATGGTAGATCAAGAGGTTGACAGTAAAACACCAAGTTGTCCAATGGCATTAACCAAACCATGTCCAGTTATGTCATGTTGAAAATCAACATGAAAGCCTAAAGTAATTGTGATTTGCAGTTCACTGTTTTTGAAGGGAATCATACCCTGCTCTCACCACAGAAAATTGTAGCACTGGGGCTGAGCACTAGGAAATTAAGCCCTTTCCTGCTAAGCACCACCTGAGATCCATACACATTACGGAACAGCACAAGCTGAGGAGTAACACAAGCCCAGAGACCATAAAACGGTAGTTTAGAAAAACAGATCACATTATTCCAGACATTTCAATAGCAAGACTGATAAGTCCAGTTACAACAAATGCTAAGTCAGATATACATTAGTTCTAATCACATAACCAGTACTCATAAGCCACCTACCGTCAGAAAATCAGGGAAAGAATCATTCTGATAAAAACAGAAGTATCTTGAGCACCAAGCAATTTTCACTCGTAGTACATAATGTCAATTAACATTTAATCCTATACAACCACTGCAAGGTATCATTATTAAATATTTAACTATATATTAAATAGTAATTAAATGAGGCCATTAAGAAGAGAGACACTGATGGGTCAGCTTGGAAAAAAAAAAAAATAAAAACTCTACAAAGAACAATTAATAATAACTACTCCTATTTTTGCCCTGCTATGTAACTGCTAGTTACATAACTTAAATTTCCTCTTTTAAGAATGGAGGTATTCAAGTGTGCTCCTCCTCTCCTGTCTCCAGCAGCCTGGCTACAATACAACAATTCTTGCCAATGCAACTACTCCTTATAAAAAGTGACTGCTCACAATCTATTTGATATGGAGGATATTTTAGTTATAAAATTTTCAGATTCTAAAATCCAAACCGCCCCATGGCATAGAACTAACACCACTGACATTGTAACAAATCCAAGGTCACTGGGACTTCATGGTTAGTGCTGTGCTGTACTTTAAACTTCATAATATCTCCCAGCAGAGATTGCAGATCTTCCTACTATGGCTCGATCCCAAGCCCATTTAAGGCAACATAAAGACTTCTATTGACTACATTTGGACTTTGGATCTGTTCCCAGAAGCACAGTAGACTCTCTGATCACTCTCAGCATCATAAGAATTAAAGATAACCCCGCAGTTCTGGCTCCTGCTAACAGAGGTCAGCGTTGCATGTAAACCCTATGCAAAATCATGTTATTCTTCATGTTCATGGAGCATCTCCATTTCTCTTAAATGCTGGGGACATTATAGGGTCCATGACATGAGATGTCAATGCTCTGTCGTTTTCGTACTTTCCCACCATGCTGCTGAGGAACCCTCATGTGGCTTATGAGCCTATAGCACTTTGATTTCTTTTTCTAAAAAGATTTTTTTAAAAAAGGTTTAACACATTGGTTATTAACCCACTAGGAAGGAATTTTAACCCACTAGCAAGGAATTATATAGCAGCAATCATTTTGAAATACACTTAAGTATTCACTATGTATCCATTTATCTTTCAGAAAATGTCATCATTTTTCTTGCTGTATTTAATAACTACTAATTAATTATGTAAAATCCTACCCCATCTGCTCTTATTCCTTCATATAGCAAGGTTACAGAGCTCGAGTCTAGAGCCATTACTCAGAGAAGGAGAAGCATTGATTTAATGGACTTCCATGAAAAGGGATTACAATATCTGATCCTCGGATATTGATTTTGTGACATCATAATCTTTTCCTCAGAAGCAGACACTGATGAGTCAAGATAATAATATCAGTGCAAGATGAGGGAGAGGCAGTCAAGTTAGAAAAGAAAATTATTAAAAGACAAACCTCCTAATTTACAGTAAGCAACTGCAATAAAATATTTGTCATGCTCTTTCTTTTGAATAAATTTTCATTAAAAAGAAGCCACTGAGTGATGCTTCTCTCTCATCTTTTGCCCTGATTCCAGTTACTTTCATGAAACTCTTGTGAACTAGAGCATTTTTGTGGGTTAATGGGTTCCCTTTGGAGGGATTAAAGTCACATTGATTATTAATTATTTTTTAATGTTTTAAGCTGATGTAAATGTCCAGAAGCTCTGATGAGCAACTTCCTGTAGAAATCAATTCAGAATAAAGACAAAACAAACCCACAACAACAACAACAAACAAATCGCTTCTCAGCTCCAGGGGGAAGGAACTGTGCCTTACTTCTGTTTGGCAGGTATACTGCCCCTTGGAGAATACCAGCAACCAGTATGTATGATAATCATTTCTGGGTTATGTAGAGCAGCCTTATTTTGATGTGTCTATTCCTCAGACTTCAGGCAGAGCTTGTAGATATTTTGCATAAAGAACAAAGCTAGGCAGGGGAGTGCTAAGCGAATAATAAATAAGTTAATTTCATTGCTGTTAGCAAGTGTGCACTTCTCTTAAATCTGTCTTTTCTGTACTTTGGGAAAATACTAATTAGCAGTCTTTCTGTGGATTTTTTTCCAATAATTCTCTCCACTATTTTTCCCCAACACATTTTAAAAGGGTTTTTATCTTTTTTACTAGATTTTAAATTTTCTTCACTGTTTGCAAACGGAATGGGAAATTGGATTCTTCCTCCTGGGTTTGATATGTCAATAAGCAATAAAGATTCCTCATGCTGAGATAACATGCAGATGCCAAAGAGCAGGTTGCATAGAGGTAAGGAGATAATCGGGATGGTCTCTTGTCTGCTCTGGGGCCTCCACTCAGCCTTGAAGAGCAACCACTTCTCAGTTGATCCTTGAGACGTGTCATACCCAGAAGAAAATGACCGAAAACTCTTCAAATTCAAGGAGGGCCTGATCTGACTGACAATTTAGTGACCAGGACCTACCTCTTATTACGAAAGCTTGTCCTTCATATTATGCCATCAGCATTCAACATAATAAATCGGAGACCTGCAGTTTTGCAGTGCACAAAACAGCCATAGCAGTCCAAGCCCTGCTGAGCTTACTAGAGGACCCACGTCTCAAAATCCTAAAGAGCACGGAGGTCCAATCACTTCAAAAATCACAGCTGTTAGATTAATAGGCAATGTTATCTTGTGTTTTTTTTTTATCTTTTTTTTTCTTTCTTTCTCTCTCCCTCTCTCCAAAGCATTTAAAGAGAGGTTCACTTCTTTCCTCCAAGAACTTCATATTTACTAAACACCTACACTGTGCGTTAAATCTTTGGCGGATATAAAATGGCATGGAGCTGTTGACTTCTGCCTGAACTAGCACAGAGGTGTTGCCTTCCCTTGCCTTGTGCCCTTCATTACTGCAAGAACCTGCTGGCTAGCTCTGCACCTTGTATCCCTTTGCTCTCCTACACTAGGTTGCAGCAAATATGAATCCCTTCTACCATGCATCCCCACCTTCCTTTTCCCCCCATCTCTTGCCTCAGGCCTAAACTTCTACCTTTCCTGCCACTGAAATTCCATTCATTTGCTCTCTAGTCCTCAATGAGTGTAAATGTCTCATCTTGACTTTTCCATCCTCCTATATTACGTTTTCTATCCAGTCACAGCACCTAACCCACTTTTTTCTCATCTCAATGTCATCACCTCAAGATCTGCATGCTGAAAGCTGAGTGTATTAATTCTCTTAAAAAAACCCCTCCTACTTACTCCTCTTTCCTGTTACTATCATCTGTGTCACTAACTTTCTCATCACTCATGCTTACTGTAAAGTGTTTCTACCCTAAGTACATGCATCTAATTGAATAGAAGATGCAGGGATAGCTATAGTAATTTGAGCATAGCACCTACTACTTTTACTCTAGTACAATGTGCTGTCTTTATGGTGAGCCAAACATGATATTTATCATTTTATTTCTGGAACTCCTTCATTTAAAAGGCACTGTGATTTCCCAGCATAAGAATGAAGGAGTTCCAGAAATGAAACACTGCACATTGTGTGTGGCTTACCATAAAGACAACATACTCCTTTGTGATTTGTTCCCTTCACTGGCTGTGATTTGTTCAAGATCAAACATAGTACTATGAAAAATAAAATAACCTCTCCCTTCAAGTATATCCCATTCTACACATTGTTCACGTGGCGACTATGAGTTGCTGTATTTCTTTCAAAAAGATTTTTTTCTCCTCAAATATATATTGCTGGAAGCTTAATAGAAAAGTTAGAAGAGCTTCTGTGTGTGAAGCATACATAACAAACCATTCTCTTTATTTTCTTTTTGCCCTAAATCATCATGATTTGGACTTCAGGAGCCTCCAATGGCAAAGACAAAATCTCCAGACAAGTCCTGTCTCCCACAGGGACATTGATGAACATTTCAAAGGAAGGCATGCAGCATCCAGGATTGCACCTACTTGTGCAAGATTAACGAGTAGCCTCACTTAATGCTCCTAATTTTTTGTTCTATAATGACAAAGCTCTTCAGGAGCTTTGTGAACACTGTGATCCAGTAAAAGACGAAGCTCAGAAGTTTCCTAGACTGGTGGCAATTTGCTGACTGACAATAAATCTCAGATGAGATAGTAATCTAAATCTTTTGAAACCTGCCATATGCCCTTGCAACCAGAATTCCACTGTACTGGAAATTTTATCCTGAAAAACTCCTCCAGCAAATAACCCACCCATGTTTGGAAACAGAAGAACAGATAAAAATAGAAAGGCACCACAATTTCTTTTGACCACCATGAATATGCTCCTGTGCCTAGAGCTTACCTTCCCAGAAGAATGCCCAATTCAGTCATCCAATATTTACCGAACAGTTTATCCTCCTGAACCAGCAGGTTCCCATGTACCTCTGTATATATATAGATATATATATATATAGTTTCACTTTAATACATTTTAACATTTATCACAGTTTGTTTTTTTCCTTTACATTACAACCTATTGCACTTTACTGCAAGGCTGGAATATTTAAAACCTGAGTAATCACAGCATAATCACTAATCTACCATAGGATAAGAGTATGTAGAATGATAAAGATATTCCATGCTTCTCCTGTGAGAGGGAAAAAAAAAACCACCATAAAAGAACAATTAAAAGCAATATTAACTATTAATTTTTTCAGCAAAAGAGCCAATTCTCAAAGCCTTGTCTTTTAACATTTATAGACCTGACCCATATTACTAGGTGCTAAGGACTCCCTTCTCTAGAACTCAGACCATTTAGTAATAAGAGTCTCAAGATGTATTTAGATAGGATGCCTCCCCCCCACACACACTTTTTTATCCCATCCCCTCTCTCGCTCTCTCTCCTTCAGTTTAACACTTTTCTTCTGAAGCTCTGCAAGATCCTTTCATGGTCTAACTAGATTGTTCAATATGATAACATCAGAAATGCAGAGATTAATTAGGCTCCACAAGCTCAGTCAGCACATCGGCAGTGAGCCCTTTAAGGAACAGCCACGGGATCACCAAAAGCAAGTCCTTATTCACGGTCATTATTGTCTTAAGCTGAGTGAGGGATCACTCTGCTACTTGGCTTCTGACTGAGGTGATGCAAACTAGAAATTGCCTCCTTGACCTCTTGCAGTTTGAGTCTGGGTCTCGTAACTCCTCTTGGGATGAAAGATCTTTTCTTGACAGCCCTGTACCAGCACATTGAAACCAGGAAATTACTGAAGAGCAAGAGCAGACTCATTCCCTTCCTAAGTACTGACAGTATCTCGGTCAACATGAGTCGGCAACCAGGCTACCTGGTTGCTCATTAGCTCTAAGGTCACCCTGGTCTACAAAACAATCTACAAAAAGTAGGGAAAGGGATAATGGTGACTGGGTGACACTGAGTCTCCCAGCTATGAAATCAGCCCTTGTCTTAGAAGGGCTTCTTCTAGAGAACTAGATAGTGCCCTGACAGAACAGATTTTGCTTCAGATTATTAGATGCAGATATTCTTGAAAATTACACATATAAAATTACACATATATGTATGCTTCCATTCTTTGAATCTTTGAATTTAGACTTGAGTATGGCATCCAAACATCCAAACTCCATAAACTGATATGTACATAACAGTGCACAATATCTACCCTAATATTAGGCAAAATGGCCATCCTCGGTATTAAAAAAAAAAAAAAAAAAGTGTTTATAGACAATCTTCCTGAAAAATGTCATTCCTTCTATCCAGTGTATGGATCTTCTGAGACAGCTAGTTTTCTCCCCATTTTCCCATTGGGGCTGTTGGTCAGACTTTTCTGGAGATTTAAAAATAAATCTGTCCCAGCATCCCATGCCAATGGTTTGGCATTTCACAGATGCTTCCGTCACCCACTTAATCCTGCCTTCATTTAGCTGCAGTACAGATTTTCCTTTCAGATGTGATCAGCCACTCTTATCCATGCCTTTGCCACATCAAAATGAGACAATTACAAAGCAAGCTGCTAAGGACTGCGCCTTCCAGCCCTCCAGGGACTGAAGGAGTGGAGAACGCAGAGCCATTGCAAAAGGCAGTACATTAAGTCAGTAAGGTGGTTGGAAGCTTTTCTCTAAAGCAAGACACTCCTCTTCCAAGTACAGTAAATCCACACGAATTTCTGAGCTCACACACAATGCTTTTCTTCTGCTGGATTCTAAACAAGGTGTGACCTAAGAAAACCACTGAAGAAAAACAAAGGTTCAAGTTCACGCTGCTGTGTTCCCAAAGGAATGTATAGTACTGCCCTGGAACACCAAATATCATTTGCATCTCCCTGTGAAAGGGGGAATCATGTATCACTATCCCACAGGCAACAATATCAGGCATATGACACACTGGGTGGCATTAATGCTTGATCTCTCTTTGCCACTAACTATATCAGCAACCACAGTGTCAGAAGCAGGAACTACTGCTCTATGTCGCAAAATACAACAACTGGAAGGGAAGGTACAAACGGGTGTTGAACAGTTTTATCACTGTGCAAAGCCTGCCGATGGATTTACAAATTGCCAGATGGGTAGCAGGGCCACATCGAGCAGTTACAGCTCAGCAAGAGACATCTGGGCTACTCATGCTGAAACAGCAAGCTTTCAGACACAGTTTTGCCTTTCTTCAGAATCATCCATGAAATGCAGCAGTTTTCTCAATGAGATTAACTTCCAGGTGAAACCTCCCTTTAACGACATGAGGCTGCAAAACTTCAGTATTTCTCAAGAAGCAACAGTAGTCTGTCTTCAGCTAGTTGGCATATCTGAACAGCACAGAATTAGGGAAATGCCTTGTTTACAATTAATTTTCATTGCCAACTACTGTGTAGACATTAAAGAAAAGCCTGTGAACTGCAGGATCATGAAAATGGACTTATTCTAGCAACCTGAAGTACTGCTCTGGCCACCCCAACTTCATTCCTGTAACCGCATGCATCCTTCAAGCTTCCTCTGAAATCTCAGTTCTTATCACAGTATCTAATGATCATGTCCATACAAGATAGCAAGTCTACTGTCACCAGTTATTCAATGGAAATCCTAAGCCCAGTCGCACATGGGCAAATGCATCTCAGAGTTGAGCTGCAGCTTTACCTTCTCCTCCACTGCAAATTCTAATACTCATTACTATTTTCCTTCAGCTAGCTTTACTATTGCAGGCTGGCCTTTCTTGAGTGACAAACCAAAGTATATGTTTGAGTTTTATCTGGCTCAGAAGTGGTGGTTACTTTGTAATAGAATGAAAACCTAGGGCCTTGGCTGCCTTCAAACCTATACAAGATTTCTTGAGATTTAGTTTGCAAATATAGTATTTTACAGATTAAAACTACCTATTTCCTTTCCTTTTTTTTGTCACATTAATAGGGAAGAAAGTCATAATTTTTGAAAGATATCTGGTTTTATAATATTAACTCTATGACTGTGGGATTTAAACATCTACTTAAAACTGCATGTGCACTTACTATACCAGAGACTAAGCTAGAACTGAAATTAAGTGCAGATCTTTCAGCTTTCTGCTGAGCCATAATGTCCATGGTCATACCTTTTCAAAAACAAAAACAAACAAACAAATCCCCAAAACCCAACTCATCAAATTCCACAGAACAAAATTTTGCCTGTATATTAACATTTTATCCTGCACAAATGTATGCTTCAGCAGTTATGAAAATGAGACAGCTGACAATTGACTACTATATGTGAACAGATGCTATGAAAGCTTCCCTTTAAATAGTCCTGTCAATGCAATGTCAATTTTAGAAGTGACGTCGCTGCCGTTTTAGGACACGATCCTGCAAACTCCTATTCCCCCAGCGAGTTTCGCTGATTACCGTAGAACATTTACACTTATGAGACTCCCCAGTCAGGTCCTGGGTTGTGTCACTTTTTAGCAGTGACTGACAAATACACAGCAAAGTTTTAGCGGCACACAATACCATCCTTGAGGGCAAGGAATGATCTTTATAGTCAGTGCTATTGACTTAGATGATACATACATTTTCTCTTAGAAAAAGTTATATGAGGCATATTAAAGGTGCCTGAGGAACCATTAATGGATCAAAAGCGGAAAGGTACAAAAATGCCATGCGAATCCAGGCTTGCGGCATTAGGCAGAACTTTGAAAAATTAACCTGTCAAAGAAGATAGGCTGAGCCCGAGCGTAGCACGGTGCTAAGCGGAAAGTAACGTTCAATTCCGCAGTGGCAAAACCGACATGATTTCCACCACCACCCCCGCCCCAAGCCCGTCGCCATCCCCGCCGCCCCCTTCTTTGTTAGCTGCATTTTCACATTTTCGTCGCGGTCCCCTCGGGGGAACGACGCGGGAGCCGCATTGAGCGCCGGGTCCTGGGGGAGCTGCAGCGGGGCCGGGGGGCTGGGGGAAGTGGGGGGACCCTGTCCGTCCCTCCGTCCGTCTGTCCGGATCATCGCGCGGCTCCGCGCTGGGCGCAAATAAATAGATAAATAAATAAATAAATAAAAATGAAAAGAGAGAAGCATCCGGCGGCAGCACAAAGAGGGAAAGCCGGGGGCCCGGGAGGCGGGATAGCCCGAGCCGGCCCCGGCTCCAGCGGCTCCTGCCCCTGCCGCCCAGACGCCGCGGGGAGCGCCCAGACGCCGCCGCCCGCGCCGCTCTCCGCGGCGGGGCGCGCCCCGAGGCGGGCGGGCGGCCGGCGCCCCCTTCCCTTCCCTGCTCCCCCGCTCCCCGCTTACCTTCAGCAGCACAAAGAGGAAGAGGAGGCAGGAGGCGGCCCCCGCGGCCCCCCGCCGCCGCTGGCCGGGCATCGAGGGGGGATGGCGGCGGCGGCCGGGGGATGGAGGGCCCGGGGGTGCGGGCGGGTTTCTCCGGGCGCCCCCCGCCGCCTCTCGCTGCGCGCCCGGCCGTGCCCGGCTATGGCGAAGCGCGGCGGGCTCAGACGGCCGGCGGCGGCGGCGACCTCCCCGCCGCGCGGCGCATCCCGCCGCCCCCCGCCTCTTTTATTTGGGATGTGCGGCGGGGAGGAGGAGGAGGCGGCGGCGGAGGTGGCGGCGGCAGGGGAGGGGGCGGTGGCAGCCGCAGCGGGTGTCTCCGCGCCCGGGCCGATCGCGAGGCAGAGCCGGCGCCAGAGCCTCAGCGGCCGCCGAGGGGCCGGCGGAGCCTCGTCCGTCCGTCCGTCCGTCCGTCCCCGGCCGAGGGCCCACGGGGCTGGGAGCCGCCGCCTGTCGCTCCCCTCCCGAGCCCCGGCGCGTCCCGCCCCCCGCGGCTCCCAGGCAAAGCGCATCCCTCCCCTCCCGCCCCAAACCTCGGCCTTCCCCCCTCCTCGACCAGGGGGACAGGTCTCCGATGCCAAAACCCGAGCCAGCAGTCGTTGACCTGGCAGGTTGGTCACCCCCGACGGCGCCGCTGGGAGGGACGGAGGGAGGAAGAGTCCCTGGCTGCGACCGGCACCCCTGGCTCCAGCAGCGGGAGGCAAATGCCTTGGAAACTGCCCGACTCCCTGCGGACAGGGCTACAATGGGTCAAGGAAGGGGTCTAAGCCTGCAAGGAGGTGACAAGCAGGAGCTCGTTGGGTTCCCAGTGGTGCCAGTGGCCAGGGGGCACATGGAGAAGGTCGAGGCCAGGTGCCCTTCTGCCTATGAGTTGTTGGTCGAGGTCCTTTAAAACACAAGGATAAGTAAGAGCTAATTCTCTTTGCAGGTGTCCACCTTAATCTGGTTTCTCCAGGAAGCACAAAACAACCAACAATGCACTAGATCATGAAAAATGTCTTTCCTAAACCATGTGCATAAGCATCCAGCTTATCACTGATTACACTCTCATTCTCACCAATATAAATCAGAGCACATCCTCAGCAAGCCTATCAAACCTACAACGGGTTTGAGCGTGAGAAAAACAGAGTCACAGATGAAACCAGCCTGCGTTAAGAGCACTGAACTTCAGAGCCACCTTTGGGTATAGATTTGGCCCCGTTATTTCTGGTAAAGAACCACACTATTGCTTTTCTCTAAAAAGCAAATGTGAAACTGGCGGAATGAAAGCATTTCAGGGTTCATTTTCTAATTTTCTGAATTGGGTCAGCAAGATGGGAGTTATTACATTCTTGTAGGAATGCTCTTAAAATTGATCAGTTACAAATTTGTTTTCTAGCAGTGATGCTAGAGTAGATGATAATGAATATGGGTTTATAGCTCTGCCTGGCTTATATGGGACATGTTTTTTATTTTTGTGTAATTTTGGTCTTGAGTCAATAAAAGCTTGATTTCAAGTGGCCAAAGCCAGAGAGGATCTGTTTATTTTCCCCTGAAATGGACCCTTGAGCACTGATTTGCCACATTTGATGGGGATTAATACAGAAATGAAGGAGAAATTCAGGTCCTGGATAGATACTGGCACAAAGCCTAAAATCACAGCTTCAGAAGGGAAGTGCTACTCACATTTTCATTTATAAGAAGCTAGGGAGCAAAAAGACCTACCCAGTGCTACCAGTGAAGGGCACAGACCCCTTTTGAGTATCTGTCACACATTTAGAGCAGTATCCAAAATTGGTTTGCAAGGACTTAACCATCACTACGTCTCCCTTCCCCACACAAATGCTGGATGGGAAGAGTGGCTGGATGGGAAAGACAGAGCAGGGAATATCTTCAGGAAGGTCAGACTTCTCATCAGCAATTGAGCACTATGGATTGAACTTCAAGAGGCTAAGAATTTTTTGTTTACTAAATAAATGGAATTATAATAGCCACTAATAGGCGAGGTAAAGATTGTACCATGGTCTTCAAATAGAATACCTGCTACATTTCCTTCACTGATGGAAAACGTTCAGATGTTGAAATGAAAATGGCAGAAAAGTATTAAAAATGAAGAAACTTAAACTGGAAGATTTTAATATAAAATTCTAGTAGTATTTGAGTCTCAGAACAACACTGTTGGAATCAAAGAGCTAAAGTGAGTACTAGCAGAAAGAAGTGAGACATGTTTCTAGAATGAAGCCTTAGGTAAAAGATTGAGATACTAAAACCAGACAGGCCTGGAGGTTGCAAGAAAGAAAAATGCTGCTAACAAAATATAAACATTGCACTTGTTTTTATTTATTTATTTAATTGTCGGGGCAGAGAAGAACCTAACCTTCACAAATAAATAAATAAATAAAGGCACCGCTTCTTTCAAAGATTGATTGTGCTGCTGATGGAATGGAATCCTTCATAAAATAAATAAATAAATAAATAAACTTGAAGCGTTTTTTGGTGACTAAAATCAGCTTTGTGTTAGACACAGGCAGCACCTAGTCCCTGCCAAGGAAAGCTTATGCACAGAGTAGAGAAAGGAGGTTTATGACATGTGAGCAAAGCTGACAAGCAAAGATTGGCATGCTGGCAAGGCTGGCTCCAGGCTTTGCTGGTGGATGAGACCTGGGAACTCACACAAAGCATTTTTGCAAGAAGGTAGGACCTGAAGCAGGAGCAAAAGAAATTCTTTTTTGGAAAGGAGAGTGTGAAAGGTAATTGCACACAGAAAAGGAATTGTGAAAAGAAGACTGATTTTTGCTTTTAAAGGCATCTAAACAATAAAAAATGACAAGGCTGTTTTATTAATAGAACAATAGAGATTTAAAAATAATGAAAATCTGGGTATCTTCCATTTTTGTAAATTGTCAGGAAATGAAAGGTATAGATGTAGATATAAGGTTATTCCAAAAGTTCCAGAAGTCCCTCATGCCCATATGCACCAGTACCAAAGACTTTGTCAGAGCTAAATACCCATATGTTGTTCCAGAAATAAATAGCAAGAGGCCTAGAGAAAGAGGTGCGCTCAGAACTGTTATTTGTGCAAAAGTTATTTGTACATTTCCTTTTTTTTTTTTTAAGGAAGAAAGGAAATACTCAGTAATAGCAGAATATTTTGAAAAATAATCTATTTTTGGTGGTGATTAAAGTGAAAAATGCCAACATTTGAGAAAATCAAATAAAAAAAAAATAGATCAGCTCAAAACACTCAATTTGGAAAATTCTTTTGGAGTCAAACATTGCTTTTTGGTTTTATTAAGTTAAGTACTGTGGCTTTATCTATTTAACCTTTTTTTTTTTCCTCTTTACCTTCCAGAAATCAGAAAAATCTCTTCCTGGCACAATATTAGCTGAAAGGCATTTGCAGTTAGTAAGAAGGCTATAGATCAAGGACGAAAACCCAGCCTTGGCCCCGTTACTTGTATAGCTTCTGCAGTGCAAAGCAACTAACAGAACAAGTTGTCCTTGACTCCACCAGCAAGTTCCCTCAACTTGGCCATGCAGGACTTGGGAATCTCTGCCATTCATTCCAGGATGTCACCAAAGGGGATAAAATGCCATGATGAGGACAGCAAAAGGCAAACCAGAGAATGTTGCATTAGGAGCATTTCTTATTTTCCTAAGACTCTGTCAAAAACAAATAAAGTGCAACTTTATTGTTAGTGTAGCTACACAGAAGACATTTTCATTAACCGGGTCTATGATGTACTCTGCACTATGGTATTGCTGGGTTTACGGACTTCAATTTTCTTTTAAAGCCACCTGGCAGAATTACAGTAAAGTAGAGAATTTGGAGCAGAGGGACCCGATATGTTCAATGAACATCATTGAATGTGTTATGGAACAGATGAATTTCCTGGAATCCTGTCTGTATCCATGAGGTTTAGCACAAAGTCCAAGGATGAACTATCTTTTGATGAGCAGTATGCAGGGACATGATAAAGATATTTGGAGGTATTATAGGACACAGGTCACTAAAGACAAAATCATTAAAGGAAGACAAAATCATTAAAAGAAAATCCTCTCTCATTTTAAGATCGCTACCAGCAAGCAGGACCCCACATCAAACAGTCTTTGCCAAGAGCTTCTCAGATCATGCTCACTACCTACCTGAAGGTCATGCTAGTGACAATCCTCGACTCAACCTTTAATGACGTGGTGAATTAAACCTGAATTGCAGTTGCTTGTAATCAATGATTTAGCTAATGTAACATTGTAACTAAACTAGTATTTATCTTCCTAAATTACCCTGGATTATTAAAAAAGAGAATTAGGGTGCTTTTGGATTTCATGCATTTAATACAAAGTGTCCTGCTCATAATTTATGTAGACTTTATTTCAGATATGCGATAAATTTCCCCCTTGCCCCAAAGTAAAACTCATCTGTCAAGTTTGGTTGGCTTAGAAGTAAAAGCTGTGAATTACCATGTCTTCTTAGCTTCTGTATAAGTCCAGATTCATATGAAGCTTTACAGGTTTCAAGTAAGCATGGATAAATATGGCATGAAATGAGGTTTGCAATAAAATCTGTAAGTAGAAGAAATCCTAGTCCATGAAGTTTTTGAAGCAAAGCAATTTTTCAGTGACAAATCTTTTTTTTTTTTTTTAAATGAAAAGTGTGGATCCTCCTTAGAAATAAATTTCCACCTAAAGTCCTTTCACTTCAATGACAGCAGTAGATAAAACACTGACATAAGCACAAGGGTTACTAGAATAATGTTCACAGGATGCCACTTAGGAGTTCAAGTGTAAATTTATTTTAGCCTTCTTTTTGATAAATACAGGATGTGCAACTTTCCAAAGTATGTCCCACACTCCCTCTAACAAAGAAGCTGACTTCTCTTTTTTAAGATTTGTCTTTTCATAACAATGATTGACACTCTTCAAGCGTCAGGCTAACCAGCTTGCAGATGCTTATTAATCTTTCAACTCTAGAGAAACATTGAACTATAACATAAAAGGTCATTTCACTTAAAAATAAATAAGTCAGAAATCTGTCTTTGGTGTTGAGTCCCTTCCTTCAAAAATAAATCTATGAATTTTTTTTCCTGATATTTCTTTCTTTCTTACTTTTAGTGCTGTCCAGTGTTCACTGAAGCAGCACATGCAAAGGACTTGTTTTTGTAGAATGCAAGGAGGAAACATATACATAAATGCCAGTGAGGCTGTTAAACATTTAAAATGTTTATCCAGATTTATTTATCTGTCCTGGAGCATCTGGCTGACACAGTATGCCCCAGAAACAAGGCAAGTTCTGTGGAGGCAGTTTTATATAATGAAAAACACTCATACAGTTATCATTCTTGTGAGTGATTAAATCTTTGTTCTGCCATTACTGTTCTGAAGAACTGTCTCTCTTTTTCTCTCACAGTTCTCCATCAAATCTTAGTACACAAGAGTTCATAAAAATAAACACACACACACACAAAATGAATTGCACTGTGAAATTGCTACAGTCTCTGATTTTCCCTAGTTTGTATTGTATCCCATATATTTCCTTCCACATAAAGCATATACATTTTTGTCAATGATCTGAGCAGGACAAAGGCACGCACACACTACAGAGAGAAGGAGATTGGGAATTTCTGTCTGTCTGTAACCCTTCCCCAGCCACATAAGAAGAAAGAACATTTTATCTATTCTGCTTGAGATGAGTATATGTTTCTGGGGGCAATCCTCAGCAATTCACCTGTCCATCACATTCCTGAACCATCCAGGCTCCCTTATCCTTAAAAAAAAAAAGGGAAAAATGTCCCAAGGGAAGGCTGCGTTTTGGCGCACTCCTTCAAGTTACAGGCTTTAGCTCTTTTCACCTTTAGAACATAGTGACTTCTCTTGACATTCAGGGCCTCTGTTGATTCACAGAAATCTGAGTCATTCTTACGGGAAACATTCCTCTCCCCAGAAATTTACAGTAGGAGCTGCAATCCTACACAGATCATATACTTCCTTTCCTCCCTGGTGCCCATGCTAAATATTTTTTCCTCTGTTTTCACAGTACGGGGTTGGCACATCCCCGATATATGTGCATGCCTTAAATCAGTGCCTATTCACTCCCAAGCAGCTTCAATAAGCAGTCTTTTTGTATGAGTAATGTTTCTTTCCTACCCAAAGCTAACATTAGCTCCTGCATGCTACTGAGTAGCAGAACATTTTGCAATGGCACAAGAATAGCTTCCCCCCTCATTCTGCACGTGGGAAACGTATAGACCATACACACTAGAGTCACAATGTCTCCAACAGAAACACCTCAAAATCAAAGCTTTGCCCCAAACATGAAAGCCCTCACAAGAGCTGCAGGTAAATTTGCTTTTTCTATGCTGAGTTTGCTCGTGAAATCCATATCAGGGCAAGGGAACACACTTGTTTGTCTGCCACAAGTCGAGGGGGACTCGGCAGGCAGGGTGGCCAGCGCCCCGGCCCGGCTTGCTGCTCCTCACCACGCTGCAGCAAGAAAGAGCGCTCAGCATCTTCCCCCCGCTTCGTGACAATCTCAGCCCATCCATCAGGCAACATGAGCAACAACACGCAACGAAAGTGATCGGTCATGCAGTTTGATTAATTGTGCCAATTACCTGGAACTCAGAGTAAACAATTTCCAGAGAAGCCCAGGGCAGAAAATGGGCCTGGAGCTATGTATGGAGGGGTCAAATCATTTGAAATCATAAATATATTCATAAAAATTCCATTTCATTCACAAACAATTTACTTCCTAGGGGGTGAATTTTATTCAACGAAGAAGAAAAGACAAGATTCAGCAAGTATATTATTGGCACCGTCAGGTAGTCTAACTCCAGCTGCAGAAAATCACTGAGGAAAGCAGGTTAGCAGAATGCGGGAAAGAGGGTTTGATATATTATATGGAAACAGGAGGTAAAATTGTAGATATACCAGGAAAGGCAACAGTGTTTTTTATTTAAATTCTCTCTTTAACATTTTTAAAATCTCAGAGGTCAGAAAAACTGTTAAGCATAAAGGACATCATCCAGGACCTTTTTCATTTTATTTTTTTTATTTTTATTTTTGCGCTTTATTTGTGCTCTGTGAGCTCATTTCAGACTATTTCAAAAATGGTTGACAACAGGAAGGCAAACAGAAGCCTGAAACATAAAAGTGTCAGATCATCTCTACAGAATTTCCCTTCTGATCTGAGACCCACTATACACCAACTTAAGAGGTCTTAGGAAAAAAAAAAAAAGCAACTTTTATTTTGTTCTGATAATCTCAGGAAATGCATATGTCCTATTCAGCTTACGTAAATGAGGATTTAAGTATACCAGGTACATGAATTACGAACTTAACACACTCTCAGACTAATGAAAGTTGCATTATTGACTTCAGCAGACACAAGATGCCTCATTTATTTTCTTATTTGGAAAGCAGTTTAATTGAGATTAATATGATGAGTCAACAAACATTTTTTTACCCTAATGTAACTTGCACCACTAGGAATACTCCCATACTGCACATATAGCATTTCTATAAGCAACTCTAAGACCGCAGCCTGGTGTCCCTACCATGATCTTCTATCTTCCATGACTCCTTAAATCCGAAGCAAGCAAACAGACCTGTGCAACTCAGTCAAGCAGTTACACAGCTTGGGTGAATTATGAAGAACAGAGCCCTTAGTTGCTGCTTCCAGCTGAAATCAGTGCCAGCCTCCTCTTTTTCAGGCCGAGCAGCCAAAGTCACAGAAGGGACGGGTGAGTACCCTGCGCACGTCCGTGACCTCCTCACAGCTCAGGCCGGTAGTGCCTGGTGTGCAGGTGTTTGCTCTCCACCTGGTCCTGCCAGATGGCTGCCAAGCAGCTTAGCTTGCCCTACGGGTGGTCAAGCAACGCCACAGGGATGATACCATAGGTGCCAGCTTGGTCTGGGCTGTCCGTTGCTTCTTCATGGCCAAAACTCATGTTTTCCATCAACATTTTTGACGTGATGCAGGGGGTTGAGAATTCCCAGCAGTGACATTGGACTTGGTTGGATGGTAGCAGCTGAGAGCCAACTCAAGCAGTTGCCCTTTCCCCACAAAGCACGTTTCTGTCAGGGTCCTAACCCAGGCTCAGTGGAGATGCTCCTGAGGTGAGGTCCACTCAAAGTCCTAAGCTTAAGCTAAGGTCATACACATGTGGATACAGGTCACCCGAATCGAGTGCAGCTACCATCCCAAGTAGCTGATTTTTTAAATTGTGTATGGTATTTCTATGTCCTAAAGGAAACTAGCTGATATTCTGATTCTGATACAAGCGATTCTGATACAAGGTCAAGAGGATTTTTAAAAGCCGCCCACAGGCTCTGAATAGAAACCAAGGATGATGTTAACATAGAGGCTAAAATCCTGCCCCAACCCATGTGGTCCCTACAGGGTAGGGTTGAAGTGGACTGAAGAAGTTAAAGCTTGTGCCTCAGAGGCTTTTCATAGCCCACAGATGTGAGTTAAAAAAAAAAAAAAACACACTCCATGTCTGCATGACTGACAGTACTCTGCAGAAGAGCCCCTGTATCAGTTTTGTCAAGGTTATTAAATCCGTGACAAATATGGGGTTCACTTTCTTATGCTTCCAGACAACTCACAAATCTCCAAGTGCCAAACGACCTAAATTGCTATGAAATTGGAGTCATACAAAATGAACTGCAACAATAAAACCCAGAACAATCTTCATTTCCATGGCATTTTTGTCATAATTAAAAATATTCATAGAGCTTTACAAAGCATGAAATTACCTCAGTATTTCCATATCATACAGTAGAACCTTGGCATCAGCGTGGGCTAAAAATCTAGAGTCCCCGGAGGCTGCACATTACACATCAAACAGGCATCTACAGAACCGTTCAAGTACATGCTGAATGCCTTGTAAAATTGCAGGCGGCTAAGAAATGGCTGGAGTGGTCCAATGCTTTTGGAAAAGACCCCACTGACATTTTTGCCAGCTTAAGAAATCTGCACAAAGCAGGAGGTAGATCAATAGCATAGAAAACATCAAAATGACCTTACAGAACTTTGACAGATGTAATGTGTTTCTAAGCATAATAGTTTGATCTGCAATAATTAAACACAGGCCTTTGTCCAGATTGTGTATAAAAACAGCCCCACTCAACTACATTACTAGCTGGTACAACCCAAACTTTGCGTGGGGATAGAATCACTGAAACAAAGGCATCTCTCTATAGTTATTTTAAGAAGCTAAATGTAACCAGAAGCAAATAATGAAGGGTGAAACTCATGAGATGTGATACAACTAGCACTCTCTAATCATCAGAGAGAAAATGAGGAATTTCCAGTAAGAAAAACAGTGAGAAGTGATGTGACAACATACTGACAATGGCTTACTCTATTTCAGCACTGTGCTATTGTAAATCCATTGACTCAGTGCAGTGGTTTATAGAAAGAGATACCTTTTATTTAGACCAGAGGACTGCAGAATTTGTCCTATGGCATTCATGAGGTCAGGCTGAAAATAATTCTCATATGTGCTAAGAGCACTTCTGAGGTTCCTATCTGCTTCCAACCACTAACACTAAGGACAGTCAGACATGGCTCCCCTCAAGGGCTCCCTAAACATCTGCTCCCCAGGAATTTAATTTAGGCTTGCTTCTAATTTGGGGAACTTGCTAATCTTGGACAGTTTAAATAAGGACTTTATGATTTTAGTGGAACACAGAAATGCTTAGCAGAAAGGTAGAGAAACACGCTGGAATTCAGGATAGTGACACACAAATTAATGTAAACTTTGTCATAAATGTTTGGTCATGAAAATCCTTCTGAAAGAAAGCATATTCAGAGATCTTCGGTTTCTGCTGCTATCACGTTGAGTGAAAGAAGCAGTGTTCAAACATGAAGGTGGATTTGAATTCATTGCCATCCAAGTAATTACATCTGACTGAGATGAGAAACGGGATCCTGTTATATACGGCAACACACTTCATTACAAAAATCTGAATATGCCAGAAGAACCATAATGAGGTCAACCGAAATTCCTGTGGAAAAGAGGATGAAACTAAATGGACAATACACAGGTGAAAACACAGAAAATGCAGATTAGGGGGATAGTTTGTAGGAACAGACTGAGAGACTTATCAGCAAGATTCCTGTCTGTCATCATCATGACACTGATCCATCCAACTCAAAAAATGATATGATACCTTGATTCAAGGAGCAATATCAATTCAAGTCATCAGCTAGACAGAAATCAAAAAGCAGAGGCTTATTACCTTACTGGCACCAGCTCATTGTTGCAATGATGGAAGAAAATGCTGAACTGTGTAGATAGAAAGGCTTAGGTTAGCTTGAAAATTCCTGTTTTCCTCTGAAAGTTTTGCAAGCAAATCAGACATTGAACGAAACCAAGATAGTTTTGTTCTTTTGACGGAAATGGAATTAATAATGTTGAAAAAATATTATTAAAAAAAAGGAAACAGCGGAATTGCAATGGAAGAAGAAACCAATCAAAAACCCCTTACTGCTAGGATACATGGTGAATACACACAGATGGGTGTTTAAGTTGATACTTAATATTGCAGAAACCTCATCCAAACACATGGTCAAGCAAGAGACTGGTGGGTAGCCTGAAGAGCAAGCAACTCCCTCGACGCGTGCCACAACATTCAGTGCTCCAGATTTGAGATTAGACATAGCCATTGCAACAGCCCAATGCAGCACCTGGCAGCATGCAGGAGCTCTGCACCTGTGCTTCTGCAAATCAGTCATCAGCAACCCAAGAAGTACTTTGGTTTTGCCTCCTCCTCCCTACTTGGCAATGCTACAGGACTCTGAAATTCCGACCGTAGATATCTCCTTTGCCTGAACTGCTTCCTTGTGGTTCACTGTCTTTTCTCTTCTGTGCTTATGAGTGCATCACCTGGGCAACGTTGTACAACTTAATACTGCTGCCTTTGTGCTGCCTTTTGATGCTTTCTACCTATTTGCACTTCTGGTTTTACTCTTATTTTTTACCCATTTTTTTCCTTAAGTAAAGTGACCTACTTAATGACTTGACTCTGCAGTTCCAATGAATACCACATATTAGTGTCTGTTAATGTCAAAACATCCTGTAGTTTTTCATTTTCTGGCACCTTCTCTGCACTTATAAAGTAGAATATAACTGTCAACTGAGTACTGTACTGGGAACTATCTTTCTTACTGTTTTACATGAGAGTCTGTAAACTATCACAGCACTCATTTTTAGTATAAGCTCTCCAGTACCACTGAAGTAGTTGAATGTTAGCATCAGTGCAATCAAATTAATTTTAATTGTCAGTAAAAATGCATAAAATTAAAGCAATATCAGATTGCACTTTGTTTTCATACACTTTAACCTGTGCGAAGCAATATTTTGACTGTCATTTAAGTATGGCAGAGAGCCTCACAATATTAATTAATTAAGCCTTACAATATCTCTCTGTAACAGGAAAATATTGCTATCTCCATTAAACAGATAGGTAAGCTGGAGTCAAACTGTGTTTAATGACTTGCCCGACTCAATGACAAATCCAGGAACAGAGCCAAGAAGTTCACTTTCCCAATTCCTGCTGCTTTATCACTGAAAAACATTCTTGCTGACTTTTAGGTAAGTATTGCTCTGAGTAAACATGCATGAACAGTCTCAGCACTGTTGTTTAGGCACACACACACAAAATTTACTCCATGTTCTTTGATTCTTGGTCATATATAAAGCTAAATATTTTGTAAAAGCTACTTGATTATATATAAGCTACATCAAGGCATGTCTAATTAATATATGAAGATGGTCAATGTAATATACAGATATCAAAGCTCACTTTTACTGATAGCATATTCCACCTCATTAAAGCCAGAAAATTAATTATAGCAGTTTATCAATGCCAAGTTCTGAAATATAGGCTCCCAAAGCAGCAAATACATCATTGTACCTTGTTTGATCTAATTTTCCTTTGCTGACAAAGTCAAATACAAATGTGCTGATGTTTATGAACTGTAAAATTCCTCCAAATCCATGCATTATTGTTTGACTGTAACTTGCAAAAGTAAAAATCAATACAAATGCAGCACATCATTAAATCAGACAGTTGTATGGTGAGTATATGTGTAATAACCAAGACATCAGCGGTAGCATTCTGAATAAATTAATGCCTTGCAGCAGAATTAATTAAATTGGTATCAAAGATAATTCCATTGCTTAATATTCTACAGTGAGTAAGGAAAACCCTTCAATGAATTTAACATCCCCTTAGGAACATGGGTGTCATTGGAAACCAACAGCAGCTGAAGCACGCCCGCGCCAACTTGGTAACATATGAAAAAATATCATCAAGTTGGTTGAATATCTCTATTATGTCTCATTACTCAGTTCCTAGGCTTAGATGGACATTCATAGATTAATCTCTGGAAAATTAGAGGGACAAGGCAAGGAAATTCACAGGTCTAGGTGATGCAAATGGAAGAAAAAAAACTCCGCATACACAAGAGCTTGGATGCACAATCCAATCACCAAGTGTTATGAAGGTTGATGTCAGCAGCATAAATCTTCATAAAGATGTTGCCCTGAAGTCCCACTGGACCTTGTATATGAATGAAAATAAAGCTTAGCATTAAGTATAATCTGCCATTCCACTGAAAAACATGTTTGAAGTCCTCTAATCATCTATTTCCTTTTTTATTATGGTATCAGATAAAGAAGTAGGGGAATACAGATAAAAAAGAAATACTCCTTAAACTGAAGCTTAGTAGGCCTGCTACAAAGAAAGCTGCCTAGCTGTAATTTGCTTTGTTTTTACTTCTTTTATAAGCAGAAGTATAGCAGCACTTTTTAAAGCTATGTCTTGTTCTCTGCTTTCTTTGTCTCTGCTACTCGGTATCCATCCTGTAGTGGACAAAACACCTAAGTGACTACTGCTGTAAATACAGATATCCTCAGCATCTTCATGCTTTATAGGCTCCCTTTAGGGCTCTGTTTTATACCTGACAAATCACTTTTTCATCCTGGGTCTTCAGCCAGTACATACTGAATATCTTCTCCTCACGGAGATAATTAGGACAGCGGAGGCAAGTTTGCAGGGCTTGCGGGTTATAAAGCAAGATTAGACAAAAGAAAGAAGCAAGCAAATAAAAAGAGACCAGATACAGGGAAAAGGACAAAGCTACTTCTGATTTTGTTCATGCTCTCAGGCACCACTAGCTGGACTTCATTAAATGGGGCTGCAGTGCTTGCTAATCAGTGCTAATATTTTCCTAAATATTCTATCTTCTGTAAAGCTGGAATTCCAATAGATTTATATCCGCAATTACGGAGCTGGTATACAACTGATATTCATGAATTACAAGGCACAATATTAAAACATAGGTTGCACCAAAATCCAACTCATTAAACTTATTTTTCCCCTTGGTGTTTAAATACAGAGTAATTCCATAAGGAGATCTGGTAGCGGAGGAAATTTTGATCTAGCTGCCTGACTTGCAAGACTCTCCTTAACTCTGAAGCTACCTGGATACAGGGTCTTGGCTATATCCTATCTTGGTCTTTGTATGATAATGCTATTTTTGCATTACAGAATATTTAGATGTAAATGAAAGTAACAGGCAAGTATGCGGTTTTGCCCATTGCTTGATTTTATAAACCCCATGTCTAATCTTCCTTGCATTAAATAAATCTAATGCGTAGGACACGGGAACAAATGGGACCCACTAAATCCTAAATCGGAAGAACATGACGGGCTCAGAGAACAGCAATGCTGGTTCCTGATTGAAAGGATGAGAAGGAGAATTTCCAATAATGCAATTAACATCCCGTCTCTCCCCACCACTGCTATTCTCTGCTCCAGCATTTGAGTGGATTGCTCCCACTCCTTGGCACAGCTGCCTGTATCTGCCACTCTGAATTATGCAGAGAGAAGCGCAGCCCTCCACAACGAGGCAGCTGAGGGAGCTCAGCTGTATTTGAGCCGGCTTGGATAACATTTTCTGAAACACTGCCACTCTGTGGCAATTGAAAGTATACCGTGCCTCATTTTCTTCAGCAGCATAGCTAGCAGTACCCTTAAACTTTCACGGTACATCACGTTAGAAAGAGAGGGATTTCCGGCAAAGAACTAGCCCTAATGAAGATATAGTCATCATCACCATCATCATCACGGTGATCTTTGTACACCAACCTAACATTGCTGTGAATTTTAAAATGAAAATGTACAAACATGTACAGTATCACACAAATAAGAATTGTTAGAATTTATTATTTAATGCCATTTCTAAACAAATCTGCAAGACCCCAAAAGATGAAATGACCATTCTGCTCTCATGACTGGGGGCAAACAAGGCAGGTTTTAATATATTTTTATGCAACTTTCTCCACTGTATGTTCAAAGGTAAACTAGGCAAATTGATCTTACAAACACTTCACTTGGGCATCAAAGATACCATGTGCCTCATTGCTAGAGTTCATTTACTTTTTTATTGTTTATCTATCATTGTTTATCTATCAGAAGCTCACTATTTTTTTTGCTACAGAACTTTTAAAATGTTTTTTCTCTGTGTGTCTTTATTTAGATTCATTGATCATTAAAGAATTAAAATTTTACTAAAATTTTTAAATTTCATAAAGCTTCTAACAGTTCCACCCACCAGTAGCGTTATTACAGGAAAAACAAACAATTAAACAAAATCACTGTAAGCAGTTAGGAAACTGCATGATCATCCAGTTTCCAAAGCACCTATGGGATTTTTAACTTAAACCACACTAAAAATCAACAAATGTGTGGGTAGAAGAGTTTCCTCTTGAGAACAGGAAACAACAGAAAGGAAAAGAGTTCAGTACCAGTCCTCTGTAATATTGTGTCAGCCCAAGTCCTCATCCTTCCAGATGTTGTCTGATATGGATCCCGTAAGGCTGGGCCAGGGGACACAACATTGCTTTCACTGTTGGCCCCATCTCAGAGAGCAAAGAAGAAGAAAAGCCAGGTCTCCAAACGGTGTTTGGGCTACACACCAAGGTGAAGGCGAAGCATCAGCTGCACCCTCTCATGAAGTACAGAGGAAATCTCCCCCGCTCTCTCCTCAGCACCTGAAACCATTAATTATTAAAGGTGGTGGAAAGCTGACTAAGAAGAATCATCACATTATTACGTGCACTACTAATGTAAGGGATTTTTATGGGATAGAGGAAAGGAGCCATGGCTACGGAAGGAGACCACAGGCGATTTTTGCCCTCCCCAGCTTACAGCAATGCCTTTCCATGCTGAGGCCAGCCCAAGCAACTCCAGGGACAAGAAGGACACACACCAGTCTCTTTCATGGAGGACCACATTCAGAAAATCCCATTGCATCCGTGGGACCCAGCCTGCCAGTCCAGCTGCAACTTAGCTAATAAATACTAGTGCTCTGCATAAAGGCTCTGTTACTTACCTAGCATTAAATCTCTGTTACAAGACACCTTTAAGTAGGCCACTCATAAACATAGTGATAATAACTCTGTGGTCTGGTCAGCAGAAAAACTGCGATAATGAAAAGGATTTTGAAGTAGGTGCTCAAAGTAAGAAAACATGCAGTGAATGCAACTGATTTATTCAGTCTGGCAAGTATCCAAATCTTGTCAGAGTTTTGTTTGTTTCTTTGTTTTTAACTAAATTCTTCTGGATGAAACATAAAATCAAATTCCTTGCTGCTCACATGGCCATCAAGTCTCCTATAGCTCTTATAAGAGCCATAACATAATAGCCAAAGGTGTTAAATGCACCTCATTGGCCAAATGCTAGTGTCATAGAATCATAGAATGCTTAAGGTTGGAAGGGACCTCTAGAGGTCATCTAGTCCAACCCTCTGCACACGCAGGGTCACCTAGAGCACGTGGCACAGGGTGGCATCCAAGCGGGTTTGGAAGATCTCCAGAGAAGGAGACTCCACAACCTCTCTGGGCAGCCTGTTCCAGTGCTCTGTCACCCTCACTGTCAAGAAATTTTTCCTTAAGTTCCTGTGGAACTTTTGGTGCTTCAGTTTGTGGCCATTGCCTCTAGTTCTGTCAGTGGCCACCAGTGAAAAGAGGCCAGCACCATCCTCCTCACTGCCTCCCTTGAGGTACTTATAGACAGTCACAGTCTGATTCTGCAAAAGCCCCTTCCTTCTTCAGGTGAGTGAGCTACTACTTTCCTTCGCAGCCCACAATGAATCCACTGCTGTGAGTGATCACTACTTTTAATTCTAATTAGCTGACTGAGAAAGCAGAAGGGAGAAGGCAGGCTTAAAGAGACATACATGGTATAAAACGGGCCCTAAAACATGAGACATGGATCATTTCACTGCACCCAGTATTACATACAGTCAAAATAAAGGTGGAGATGTTTGTTTTGAGGGAAATTGTTATTATTTCTGTTCACCAGCTGGTATTGTTCCTGGGGGAGCTGCTGGAAATGCATCATGCAGAGCTGGGAGAAACTGGGGCCATGGGTCTCTCCTGCCCCAGCAGAACCAATGCTGCCACTTATTGAACAGGCCTAATGGCTGCTTCCCATTCAGAGCCTTAAAGCTCAGCTAATCAATCGCTAATGAAATATCTTTGTATGCCATTAAAAACAAGCAATTCCTTAAATACAGATGATGTGTTCCCTGCTAGCCGATGTTCCTGGAGCTTCCATGGGGAGCAGTTGGGATTTTGGAGCCAGGGGAAGCATGCTGAGCAAGTGCTACAAGTCCACAAAGGCTTGTCCTAGGCAGGAGTGGGCATGATGCTAATGGGATCAAGTCCTGTCCCAAGTAAGGGACCTGAAAAAAAGCATGAAATAGTTTCACCATACACATATTCTTAGATACATGTCCCTCTTCACAGTGGGAACACACAGTTGTATACTTTCAATACATATTTGGATGGATATTTGGATACGTATCTGGACCTTGGAAAGGTCAGAGTAGTAGATTCAATTTAAATATTCTGCTGACAGTACAGATTTTTATCTGCTTTAATGATTCACAAATTTGTACTAAGTTCACACAGTTATTTAACTGAAAATAAAACTCAAATAATTGAGAACTTTGATTTCTTTTTTTCACCCTAAATTTATGGCTTTTTGGAAGAAAGCCTAAACATAAAACAGTGAGGAATCCTATGAAGATTACTAACAAGGTAGAACAGTTTGGCACTGGATAAGTATTTTGTGTTTTTCAGTCCAATATAGTAGGTTTGGAGGTTTGTTTCTGAGGTTTCTTAAAAAAAAATACTGTTTTCCTATATTGGAGGAAAATAACTAATATTTTTCTTTTTGAATAAAAACAAAACTCCCTCTTGCCATTTTGGCAAAGATTTACTTTACAGAGCAGAACATTCTATCTTCTCCTAGCTCTAGGTCACACAAACAGTTAGTGGGGGGTCGGGGGTGCAAGACGTCAGGGAACGAAAAAAGAAAACCAGCTGTCTTGAATCTCTTTTATATAGACTTTTAGAAAATACAGCTGGAAGAGATCCTGAGAGATAACCTCCATCAACTCCTGCTCCAGACAGGATTAACTCCATGGCATCCCTGACCACACGACCACTTTTCTAACAACCTTGACATTACACTTCATATTCTCAGAATATTTCTAAATGGAATGAGGAAAAGAACAAAGACTTTTTATCTGATGCTCTACAAATGCACTCCCTCAGAACAAAGGACCAAATATTTTGAAAAGTGACACCACTTATTTATCAGTATCCAATACTGATTTTATGCAAAGATATTGATAGCCTATATAAGTATTATTCAGAAACCTAACTTAAAATCAACCTAATGCAGAAATCAGTACTTGTCTGAACATTTCCATTCCAAAACTAATGAGTGCTGTTGGTGCTAGAGAATTCGAGCTGCAATGTCACCCTCAAAAGAAAAAAACAATTTGTATCACGGATGTGGTTCAGCTCCTAAATCCATGCCCACATGTATCTGTTGGACCACAGCCAAGAAGAGTCTTCAAGGGCAGGCTTATTAGTTTGAGCATGATGATTTACAGAAAAAAAAAATGCCTGGACTGCATTCAGATCCATGCAGAAAATCTTTTCAGTTGTTTTTTTAGTGGTATGTGAACTTACTGGTTGCGACACCTGACAGCATGGACATTTCTATACCAGTCTCCAGCTTGCCATGTAAATACGCCCTGAGTTAGTAAGTCTTCCTTTAGCAAGTGTAGGGTTGCAGATACTCATCCACATTAATACAGTCATATGTACATACTGATTTATATTTCTCCCAAATCTTACAGAACATGGAGTTTTAATTAAACGGGACAAATGTTCTCACTTAATGCATAACCACCTATTTGCTGACAAAACTGCTTATGTGCTGAAAAAACTTATGTGCTTAAGGCAAACACAATTTAGCTTCCCTTTATTTGATATAACTTTGGATTGCAAAGAAGTCCTTTAATAAAATGGAAGACATTGCGGACAAAACCCTATTACATGAAGAATTCCTCCTAGGAAAACTTTCAGAATATAATGGATTTCTCTAAAGCATTTTGAAACATGAGGGAGCTCTTGGAAAGGTTTTATAATTCTGTTTTGATTCCACTGGCCCATATAAACAATACATTTCCTGTATACTTCACACTTGTCACCAAAGAATCCCCATTCTTCCTGAGTTTGCATTACAATTAATCCTCTTTTAAGCAAATCACCGCAGGCCAGATGTCCTCAGCAAAGCTTAAAAACATTAAAATGCATCCTACCCTCCCTTTCTCTTTTATGATCTGCATTCAGCCTGACAAGGCTGGGGATTTATGGCCCACAGAGGTTTACATATCACAATCCGCAGAATGAGGCAGAAGTAAAACTCTAAAGGAGAGGTTGCAGCTACAGCATAGTGCCATTTGCTTCTCCTAGGCCCATGGTATTGTAACCAAGCTTTGCATCTTTTAAGTGAGTGTAAGCATAAGCATAGCCTCCAAGGAAGAAGAGAAAGAAAAATGAAGAAAATTAAGAAATTTCAGGAACAGGATTCTAAGAGATGTGAGAGGCCAAAGATTGAAATCTAAGAGGAACACATGTTTAGATACAGCCTAAATTAATCTATTTGTTCTGAGATTAGTCGGGAAATCTGTCAAGTCTCATAGAGAAGCTCAAGCATATAAACTTCATGACTGTGAAGCAAACAAGACAACATACAGAAAAGAATAGCAAATAATTCTGAGAACCTCAAATATGTCAGAAGGTGGTTTTCTGTTCATTCTTATGCTTCTTCTTACAAAAGCAAGAGTAATAAAGTAATAATAATTTGCACATGTATTTTGCTGTTTCATTCATAAGTTATAAAAGACTTTATTGTCATGCACTTAGCTGAATATAAAAGGGGGGCAGATCAGATGATATTGTCTTCCAACCATTGCCATTTCACCATCATTGCAAGATGTGAAAGTCTCTTTAAATGGAGACAGGAAGACAGACAAAGGAGCAGAATTATTATGTGATATGTAGCCTATAAAGTATGTTCTTCTGTGTGAGAAGCAAAAATGGTGCTCCACAAAGCAGTAGGAGATAACGTTGATGCAACCAACACTGCTTCAACCTCTCAGTGCTCTAGTTCTAGCCAGGAGCATCGTGCATACAGCTGGCCCAGGAAGAGGGACAGCATCTAGACAAATGATCTAGGGATAGAGATCGGCAGCAGTTAAAGGAGAAGTATGAGACCAGCCTCCTTACACAACACAGTGTGTACCTGAACGCCCACAGGGAAGGAAAGGAGAAGTGTCAACCTAATTTTTCCAAGAATAGTTATGTGTTGCACTGGAAGATTTTTTTTTCAGGTTGTTTCCACAGTACTCCCTGGCAGGGACCGCACCAGCTGCCTTCCCATTCACCTTTCCTCGCACCAGCGGCTCTCCTGCTGTAGCTGACCACTCGTCATCCAGTATCCAGGCAACGTGCTTAGCAGACTTTCCATATGCCTCCTTCGTGCTTTCTGCAAGAAAAAAAATGGTCAATAAAAGATTTGCCAAGCAATATGGACCTTTTATGAGCGGTTCCGGTGCCTCAGATAAAAAAAGAGCCGGCACTGATCCAGTGAAATCAGTGCATTATACATATTTATTAATAACTTAAAGATGTCTATGTCCTCCCACTCTGCACATCCCATGCAGAGAAGACAACCTGCTGGGCAGAAGCAGGCTGTTGTACATGGCATCCTCTACAAGGACTTCATGAAGCATCTCTGCCAACTGTAGGGCACATGAACAAAAGAAGCACAACCTGATTTAGTGCTGCCCATGTCTTGATTTTGGAGTATTCACAAGCATCATAATTCTGCTACTTTGGCTTTCTTGTAGGTATGAACATATGCATATTGGTCTAATATATATATATACATATATATGGTATGTGAATGTTGGTGGAAGATTTTAATATAACATTATTTTATATATATTTATATATCATTATTATAATCCTAAGAATCATATTATAGAAGTCAAATGTGTGTAATCAGATAAGATTAATGAACACACAGAGAGAAATTAGTTACATTTTATGTCTAGTGAATAGAATTATGCATCTGTGACCCATCACAACTGCTTATTGCCTGGCCCAGATGGACATGGCGAGCTGCTACTATTACTATTGCTACCATGGTGCCTACTACTTCTATTCCTACTTTTACAAATGTCCTACAGCTTCCCAAGAGTTTTTTGTGCTCCAGAAACAAGCAACCCATAGGTGGCAATGTTGGATCAGTTTTTAAGGATTTTGTTTTACTCTGTAGCCTGAAGATCTAACATGATTATCTTCTCATTGCTCAAACTTTCCATTTCATAGATCACTTTCTGATTATTTTTGTCTTACGTTGGGCACCAAGTGTAAAATACTATCTAGAGTTGAGCTTGCTTCCATTTTTGCTAGTATATGTGCATTTCTTACCCTTTTTTCCCCTCATTATGAGCTGTGCTGAACATGTTTCTCGAGTGCTAAATATTTTGGAGGGTGGAAGAGTTAGTTCAGGATATTTACTTCTTACTCTTTTCTTTCTCCATACTTAGGTAGGCTCAAAGGAGATGTATAACTATCACTCCAGGCCTATGATGTTCAAGACTCCTTCAGGCCAAGGGTTTGTTCCAGAAGCCTGGATACTTAAAATACTTCTACAAAGAAGAGATTATATTCATAACTCCTCCATTTCTTTTTTCCACAGATCTGCAACTGATCCTACATGACCCCAGACCTCATGATCAACTCACAGCCTACTGACAAACCCAATTCAACTTCATGTGATTTAGCCTCTTCTGTATAATCATGCCAGGGCTTGATGGCAGAGCTTCTTCCTCCAAAAGCCTGGAAGGGAGACTCTGAGGAAAGCAACATTTAAGGTAAACAGTGATGTTGTGGAGTCCTGCAGAGATTTTGTCAGCATGCTGCAGTGAGAAGTACTGGACTGGGTCATGTTAAAAGGTTTCTGCACTGCCCTAACACATCTCTAGTGAAAACAGCAAGGTCTGTAGGGGTTAATGGACCTCATAACTCTTCCTGGATAGATAAGAGAAGGAAATGTCCATATTCTTCACTGCAAGTGCTGGGAAAACTGGAATGCACAGCTTGTAAATAGTTATCATAGGGAGAAAAATGTTATTTTATTACTAAAGCTAGCATTTCATGCTCTATGAAGAGGATCAGCTTATAAACACTGCTAAGTTACCACACATACATTGTGGGACTGGTAAGAAAATATAGTGCATTTTTCACTTTTTGGTCACTTACTTGAATCTGTTCCAAGTCAGAACCATCTGAAAGATGCTACTTTTTGATAGCCACCAATATGACTTACCAGTATGCTGCAGTAAAGTTCATGTGTAATTCCGAACAGAAAAAAAAAAAATCACCATTGTATTTCCATCAAAGATTTCAAACCTACTAAGGAGCAGAAACCCACAAGGTACTAGTTGTTGGAAAGGGATAACATATCATCTCCAAATTTAACATCAAAGTTAAAAGTCTAGTCATGATAGGATCCTTCTACTGTCAATGAAGTAAGCTAGTATTTTTGGAGGAATTCAGATGTTAAATGGTATGAATCACCTTAGGGAGATTCTATTCTCTCTAGTGACTGTATCAGAGCTGAAAAGCGCCTATGCTTCTAACTTAGGCATATGAAGTAGCAAGAATGCCCTTCAATTTTTGATACTTTATTTTCAAAGATAAGCAATCACAGAACCTCTATGGATTTTATATATTAATTTAAATGAACTTGGGAAGCACTAATAACTCAAGTAAGAATGACAGACTTTCTGGATGCACACACATGATAAATCAGGGAAAAAGTGGTTATTACAGATATAGAAATTATACATTGTGAATATTTCTATCCCATTGGAGAATGTGCTGGCATTTGAACTTTTGTTTCACACACTCTATTAGCAGCAGGACTGCAATCAGAAAAAAGAAAAGAAAAAAAAAGAACTGTAATCCCACCCTCAAAATCCTCGGGAGAACTTGTTGCTGAGAAACTTCACCCTGAAGGCTGCCAGAAGCTCTAATCAGCTAATATATCAAAGTTCAAGGGCAGCCTGTCTACTTCCCAGATCTCGGCAAGAGATAAAAAAAGAAACTCTCATGGGTCAAACAACAAATCTAGGAATAAGCGAGAAAATATGCATTACTACATTCTGCAAGACTGTGAATGGATGACGGTGATTGAGACCATGCTTTGATGCTGTGTCCAAATACATTCTTACATATATTTCAAATGCTGTCTTTCTTGAATCCAGCATCAGTAGAGTAAGCCAGAGGTGGACAGAGGCATGTTGCTCACTTCCAGGCAGACGATACATTTTTTTTGTCCGTGTCGGGATTGAAATAGTGCAAATGGCCACTGTCCAAAAAAACCCACAAAAAACCAAAAACAAACAAACAAACAAACAAAAAAAACAAGAAAAAAAGTCTATTTATTATAGACTGAGATGCTAAACTACACTTTTCAAATCAGGACACTTTTCCCTCTGTATGGGTTTTTAAAAGGTCAACAGTACCAGGACCTACCGGCCAAGGAGTCTGTAGCAGCATCAGGCTTAAGAGTGCATGTGACTGTTGCTTTGCAGCTCCTTCTCACTAGATTTACACTAGCTTTCTCAGGTTTAGAGATGGATTACTTTCCTAATTATGCTTTCATCTCCATAATATAATTTGTGTTAACTTCTGCAAAATGTTATTCAGCTAATAGCAAAAGTAAGAAACAGAACTGCTCCTTTGAATAATGCATTCCCACCTCCTCCCCGCTTTTTTAATGTCTCTTGTTCCAAATGGATAATAATTTCAAAACTAAGCCCACAGGATGCATTTTTTCCCACTTATTCTGGAGTATGTAATAAACAAGAGTTTCCCTGAGGCCATCAGAAACCTGGGATTAGCTACTTCCAGGGCATTCAACCTCAAATGCTTGCTTGGGATTCTTTCCTGAGTTGAACAAGTTGAAGAGCAGAGTATCAACCTCTTAACTATATAAATGCTTCAGTGGTCTTAGGTACTTAGAAAATACTGATTTTCAGCTATGTGTAGACTCCCTTCTACAGATATGATGCTAATGATACAGCTTCTTTTTTAAAAAAAAAAAAATCTGAAAAATTTCCTTAGAAGGTGTGAAGAGTGCAGTATTATCTGAAGCTGGTCTCTGGCACATTCTCACAGTAACTATGACTTTCCTAAATAAGCAGCCAATCCTACAAGTTTCACTGGGGCTACTTTTAGAAAATATTTTTGCCCAACTGCGCTAAAGCAACCCTGGAATATCCTCTGTGGGCAAGTAGGATTGCAAGAGGTTATAGTTCAATAACCTTGGATGTATTTTACATACTAGATCAAGCAGCTATAAACTATCCGTGAGGTGGGTAAGACTAAATCAGATAAGAGCACTGACTGTGGTCACAGAGAGCTTCAAGATTTTGCTCCAAGTCCAGGCTTTTTGAAAGCCAGTGATTAAATAATGGAAAAATGTGAAATGTTTTGCATAATTAGAAACATGTATCCAGGCGGAAAGGGTATGAACTGCATTTTCTTAAGGAAAAACAAATGTAAAAGGACTACTACCAGCTTGGTTGGGCTCCAGCAGCACATCTTCCCAATTAGGGTTAGATGAATCCCATGTGGGGTAGTAGACAAAAGGACTCTTGTTGGTTGTTTGCTATCTACACTTATTTATAACATATAGTGAGGCGTGGCATCAATAAAAACAAATTGATGTGCTGCAGAAATGTTTCTTAGCATGTATTTGGGTGGCCAAAGTCTCTTGGAGTTGGGGGGAAGCTTGCAATAAAAGTTAATTTGGGGAGAACCTTTGCTTTGCAAAACGAGAGCCTGAACAGTTGGAGGTCTGTCTGAAATCTGGATGTTGCACTTCAGCAGCTTGAGGACCATCTGTAGTTACTTTCATTCATGTTTTCCTCTTAATCATCTTAATGATTAGCCAATATATCATCCAGTACAAAGGCTAAAACATTGTAAACCACAAATTCTGAATTAGTAATTCCTGCATCACATCAATAATTTATATTTAGTTTACAGTATAGCCTTTAGAAACATCTTTTGTTGTCCAGTCCATGATTTTGATGTTTGAAAGATATGCAGTTTAGATTAAGACCTAACGAAGCAGTCTGTTTAAATAATTTGAAAATTATTTCAAATCTTTTTCCAAAGTTACAATGAAATTGCACACGAACACTTTTAGAGTGTTCGTTGGGGAGCTCAAAATCAGCTCATCATAAGCCAGAAAGTGAGCTCCAACATGAAGGTCAACTCTGACACACCATGAAAAGCTCTGGACTCCTGGGTTTGGTACAAATAACTTCCTATAAAGTAGGGAGCTATTTTTATTTTTCCACATCTGCTTTGAAAAGGAGCAGGCAGCACCCTAAATGAACCAACGCCAGGGGATCACCCAGCATAGCTGACCCTGCAGGAGGTTAAGTGGCCGGACACCCAGCTGCAGGAACAGACCAAATCCTGGCTGTGGGAAGAGGCAACCCAGCATCTGCTCCCCTTGCTGCCATGCGAACAGACCTCTTCCAAAAGAGGGCATAACCCTGGCTAGACCCTGGAACCCCCATGTGAGTCCACCCACCTCCAGACCAGGGCTGCCTAAGGCAAGCTGAAACCCGCTCAACTCCAAGAGCTCTGGGCTGTCTTTCAACCTCACTTAGCGTTACATCACTTTACCCTAATGATTTTCAATGCCTAGACGTTATCCATAATCTACTTCCACCTCCAACAATACTGCTACAGTCATACTGTCTTAAGAAAAAACCTCCCCATTTGTATGACTACTTTTTTTCCCCAGAGCCAAAATACCTCCCTATTGTCCACCTCAAAAGGTTACCAGCTGTGGAGCAATCACCATTGTGATTGGCTCAATAAAGATTTCAGCTTAAGGAAGAGCATTCTGCAATGATTCTGATGTGATTTAGGCTGTATCAACATGCTGACAGAAAATCATTAGAAATATATCACATATTCATACCATTAAACCGTATCTCTAACTCTGGGCAAACAGAAGAATACAACTCAAATAATGAGACAAATAGCAAAGCTATTTAATTGAAAAGAAAGTCAAGCCTCAGTAGTCATCAAATAAACATGGAAGTATTCTCATACATTTTAGTTCTGGATTTAACTTCTGACTATAATTTTGGAGGGAAGGTTTAAGAAGACAAAGGGAGTTTTATCATAGTATTTTTATTTTCAAAATACATTTCAAAAAATTTTTCAAAGAACTATCTTGCTTCAAAAAAATAGAAATTGTTTTAATTGAAAAAGAAAACATAATTGAAACAGTTTAAGTAAGACAAGCTATTTTCTTTCAGCAGGTTTTGCTATACTTTTCCACTAGACCTTGGTATATTTCAGCAACCCAATGAAACACCCATCATCAGGACCTCCCACAAATCTTGCAAGTTCAGGTCAATACCTGTTTTTATCATTAGGCCACGGCCATTTGTTTGTGTTATGACTACCAATACTCTGCTCCCACTCTAAAAAGTACTTGGGCAGAAATTTGGCTTTAGTGAAACTACTAATTGAATTAGAGTTAAGACTTAAACACTGTTTTGGGTCAGGGCCAGAGTAGGTTTTTTTTTTTTTTTTTGGTTTTGTTTTCCTCCAGGTTAAGCCCTAAATCATTTTCCATAAGGGATTCAATTCCAGTTCTTAACCATTGTTTCAATTTTCCGAATTTCTTCACTACTTTTATCCTTTGGATGAAAACCAAAGCCCAAGGCCTGATTTACTAATATATTGTTGCAGTTTTACGTGAGCACTACTTCAATGTAGTGTCTTAAAAAAATTCTGAGAAAATGATTATATGGGTGAATGGATGTGTTTATGCACTGCTTTCAGACGGCGAGTCACTAGGGAAAAAGAGTCTTTCCCATCATAGGTTCTGATGTCCAGATGAATGAAGCTATACTAAATTATATTTTTTCTCCTCTTTGTGATGAGAGAGGAAGAGAAAAAAAAAACAAAAAAAACAAATAAAGAGCATAGGCTTTTGGCTTCCTGACAACAATCATAAATCACAAGAATTTAAACAGGAAAGGAACAAAAACCCATTAATATATTCCAATAATCTTTAGAAGCCTGGATGATTATATGAGATGATAAACTTCTAGATGAAGTAAGTTTGAAAACATAAATTCATGCTATTTATGGCAAAAAATAACTATGCCAGAAATCTGTGATACATAATGTAATAGTTTTTCATTGAAATACAAGGTGTTGAAAAGCTCTTTTCCTCCTTTACCTCAGTTGAATTCAAAACAAAGCAAAGACAGACCTTTGCTATGATCTAGACTTCGACTTCTATAGAATTTTACCACATTTTCATTGGTTTAAAATTCCCTGACAAATATTCCGGGTAATATCTTGTAATTTCCATAGGCTACTACGCCTATCGCCATATTTCACCATGCTGGGAAAAAGCTGCTCTTTCCATCCCTCCTAAACAGGATGCAAAGTGAGAAAAGTAATCCTTGGACTTCATGGTGCTTCTTTCCCTACGGGCTCTGACCCTGGTTGAGTCTGAAGTGAAGTGAAACACTACACAAGTGGATTTGCAGCCCACAGTAATATCTGCAGTTAAACAGGGCAGTAGAGAGTAATCACATTTCCTTGCAAAGCTGGTCAAAGCTTGTCTCAGACAAACTGTGTAATGGAAAAAAAATACAGAAGAAGCAAAGCTTTCAGAGTCAATCATGATTTAGGGAAAGTGCATCATCTGGCAAAACATCCATTCTTTATTTATCAGCTGAAATGCATCTTGCCTAATCTAGTAAACAAAGAATCTAGCTCAAGTTAACTTTAATAGACAAAAATGATCCTAAGAAGACTACTCCCACTCTTATCTCAATAGCCATACTATAATTTTAAATATATATATATATTTAAATAAAAACAAATTGCTTCTAATGTAGTCAATAATTCATTAATCCTGCTTTGCTGGACATTTAGATGCTTTTTCCTTTTTTTAAAGGGTTATCATCTGAATATCCTACAAAAAAACAGGTGGCTATTGAAAGAGTGTATCTAAACATATCTTTGTGGAAAAATTGCTTCTGGCTAAAGTCAACTTAACCAAGGGCTTCATCTCACACAAGATCCCTCAGGCAAAATCTGCTTTGATAGAAGTCATAGAAGTCAATGCTGAGCTGTATGTTAACTATTCACAACATTAAATATTATTTTGTGCATATTATTTCTTGAGAGTTCTAAATAAATACATAAATAAAAAGCAACATGCACAGTGGCACAACCTTCAGCCAAAAAAAAGGAAGTTGAGCTGACTACAGAGTAGATTTATATTAAGAAACAGTGAAAAATGTTGAGAGCATCTCACTGCAGTCTTCACAGAGGGCAGATCAGCAGAATTGTGAACTCCGCTCCACCACTGACACAAGCCCTCATCCAGCCTACCTGACCAGATGGGCAAGGAGGTAAGAAGAAAGTCTTTTGTTAAACCTATGTGGACGGCTCTTTGAAACCCAAGATCAATGGCAGGGGCTAATACTAACTGTTAATAGCTCACACATCTCATCTTGCAGAAGATGAATCCTAAATTTTTTTTGCTAGATAATTCAGGAGAAAAAAATAATTTAGATATGTTCTAAAACTGTAAAGCTATCATAATGCAGTATATCTGACATAAAACTATTAATGACTGAAGAGTCACTTCATTCAAAGATTCATCCTTGATAGATGATCAAGATGTGCCTCGAGGTTATCCTTTGACTTAGTCTGCCATTCTTTATTTAGTTTTATAGAAAAGTCCAGGGCTGGAAAGACTGTTTACCTGTTCTGGGTCTTGGAGCACTAAGCTGCAAAAAACTTGTTGACCTACAGATTTTCTCTATGAAAATCTGAGGTAGAAGAAAGCCAATGAGTGCCAGGCATGAATGTCAGGCAATGAAAGGTGAGGGATGCCTGCCTCTACAACCACATGCTGAGATATTACAAGATACAGTTTTGCATTGCTGTCCATTGCTCCTGTCTGACCTTGATACATGCTGCCTTTTGATGGGAGCTGGGCAGATTGTGGTTGCAGGCACACGCCGTGGGTTTGCCTTGCCAGGCATCAAAACACATGTAGAACTGAGCTCAGATCCACATGCTCTGCAGTTAGGTGTAGCCTAATTTAAGCAGGTAGTAAATAATATATCCAAGAAGGTATTTAGAAGCCTAAATTTTTATGTATGTTCTTCCTTGAACTGTAATTCAATATCTAATTTTCTCTTTTCTTTTTCCTATGGGTTAATGTTGTTGAACATTGCTGCGGTGTCTTTTACCAGGTACACCTAACACAAAGCAAGTTCCTGCCTTTCATATCAGCTGCGGCTTTCAGGTTTAGATCATCTCTCTGTTCAGAGGTTATGGTATTTTTACAATCTTTTCTGTACAGATGCAGATCAAATATATGTGTTTTGTGTGCTCTACAAATATATTACACACACACACACAAAAAAAAAGCAAAAAGGAAGGACTCAAACAATAGGAAATGCTAGAATTAATCTGTTCATGAGCCTTCCTAATTCACCTTCAGTGAGCATACATTCAGTGATACATTACTTAATTACACGATGCAAACCATAATTTTCCCATAGGAACCCAGCCTTTTTCACCGTGCCTCACCCTTGAGTACTGTGCCAGCATGGCAGATAATCCAGCTGACTAGCACATTCCTCTTGACAAAATGATCCCAAAGCCATTAAAACTAATTAGTGCCCTAAGTAATCAGCGAAACATGCCAAAAAGCACCGCTCCAGGACTACAACTCACAGTCCTGGGGAAAGTGAGCTCTAACAGACTTGCAGAATCAAGTTCAAAAGAGCTTCTATCTTCAAAACTTGCCTGCACCAGCCAACCTCGCTGGCCCAGTGGGGCTGAAGGGGTGACACGAGACCCTCTCTTTCACCCCTGCCCCTCTTTTGTGTGTCCTTGTTTTGAGGGACATCTCTGTCTTCATGAGACCAGTAACTTGCGTGGGGAAAAAGCTGCTTGTAACAGCTCCCAAACCCGTGTAAGAGTCTCCTAATGAGGATAATGTCCTGAGTAAGCACTCACCAGTATGAAGTAAAGTTTGAAATCCAGTGAATTATGAAGTTGTGAGACTACCAGTACTGCTGAAATCATTTGTGATCATCTGTGCCTGGCCTTGTAGCACCAATTTTCAGCATGTTTCTGCAATCTGGCCAAATTTGACACAAGGAACAATTTTAAGCTTAAAAATATGTTTTTTAACAGAATGAAGAAGGGATATTACCAAAGTCCTACTACAGGACTCCTGGAGCACTCATGTACCTGTTATTTGCCTTTTGGAAAAGAGAATTCCTTAGATAATACACACATAGCCTTTGCCAAAGCAGTAACTTTCCAGTAACTTTAAAAGTTCCCTTAAAATGTCAAGAATTTTCTTAAAGGAAAAAGAAAAGTTAATTCATTTGTGTGACTGAAGATGATTTTGTTCAGTTAGTGTTTAAACAAGTACTGGAAACCTGATTTATATAATGAATATAATTGTTTTCCTTTTCTTTTATTCTACTTTGCCATTATGTACTTTTAGAGAAAGATTATAGTTATGAATTTACCAGCAATTTCTTTTCTTTAATTTAGCTTCAATAGATGTATTCTTGAAAAAAAATATTTTATACTTGCTTAAGTTTGAATTAGTCTTAAAAATATTCTGGAAAAAAATGCAGGTAGTAGTCACCACTGAAGGTGTATCACCATTACCCCGATGTTCATCATCTCTAAAAAAAATCAAAACTGCAACAGCCAATATCTAATGTAAAATACAAAACCATATTATTATAATATTTGGGAAACATATGATTTGTAAAACACTTTAATGTTGCCATCCTTGTCTTCAGAGTAATCAACAGGATAATAATTAGCCCTTTCTGAACAAAGGAGAAATAGAAAATTTCAGAAGCATTAGCATGCTTACCTATTTTGGGGGAACTGCGGCCCAAAGGAAAACACGTCCTTTTTAGCCCATATTGTCATTGGTTTCCCAACTTAAAAAAAAAAAAAGGAGATAGTCTGTTTTGGAAAGAACATGAAGCTGTAAGCCTAGCATGACTAAACTGAACATTTTAACTTGGGTGAATCTTGATAAATAAAGCTTTTAATTGGTACCAGAAGCACATAAATTCTATGAATGGAGAAAGCTGCAGCACATCTGCTTCTATCATAAATGTACTCCTGGTTTTGGTCTTTTCTATTTTTTAGCTAAAATAAGTAATAATAGTAATAATAATAAACTTCTATTCCAAGAAGCTATGCTGCAATTATTTTTATCATCTTTATCATTTACAGGCTGTTGAATATCTTATAAGCTATCACGAGCAATTGGTAGAAATTTTTCTCTGTGTAAGTAAGTCTTCCAGCAAGTAGTGCTACATTGGGAAATCTATGAAAAACACCTTTTTCCGCTCATGTCAGAAAGTGACACCTCTTCTTACTCTTAGACAAAAAGCCTCTAGTGCAATGGCTCTTAGTACATGTAAGTCAGATGCAGAGACTGAAACTCTACTGTGAACAGATGTTCCCAGGGCTCCTAAAGAGCTCCCAAATGCTCCAACATATTTGCCTTGCTTTGACAAAGGTCTCAGAGCTCATGTAGGAGACCAAACAGCCACAGGAGCCCTAAGTTTTCCAGTCCACATCTTCCTGGAAATGTCCACTGCTGTCCCACAGATGGGCATTTCTCATTGCAGTCTGACTGTGAAGGTCTGAAGCAATTCTGCCACAGTCTCAATACCTTCAAACACGACACCAGTAGGTTATGAAGAAGCCCTTAGTAGCTTTTCTTCTTCCCTACAAACTGAATGGAAGTATCCAGAGAGCTTTGGTAAGGACACAGTCTAGAAATTTCTTGGTTGCACCAGGAGCTCACAGGCTATCAGAATTCAAAGCTTTATACCACACACAGTATGCAATGCCCTTTTTCAGTCAATTTGGGCCTCATATGTAACAAGCAGTTGTAGCTTTGGTAGGCCTTAACAAAATCTTCCAGAAGTTTTAATCACTACATACTATATCCTTACCTAGCTTACAAATGCAAAGCGACCTGAGGGGTTATAAGTCTTAACAGGCAAAGGGATTAATTCCAACAAAGTAATTTTAGGTAAGAGGCTAATCATCTTGGCTCCTTTTGCAATCAGCAATAGAAAGAAGCTGCCCTTAAGAGCAATGTGAGCCAGAAGCCCTGCTCTGCAGGTGCTCTGAATTACCTGGAAGATGCCTTCATTTCCTCCACTAACAACAGTGGGTGCCCAAAAAGATGAGTCTCCTTTCCCAAATGAATGCCCTGCCAAGTTTTAACAATGAATCTACATCCCTGTTTTTGGGTTAGGTTTGCACTTCAGGGTGGGATTATTGCAAAACTGCTTTCCTCTTCTTTTTAATTGGGGTTAGATTTTGCTAAAAGGTTATTTTTTTCCAACCCCAATTACACATGGAAAATGAGATTTAATGAACAGCCACTGTTTAGTGTTAGTCTTGGTCTGCAAAGTTTTGATCACTCAACACCACTTTCTATTTATGTGAAAATGAAGATAAGGAAGAAATATCCCTTAAAATACAGAATGAGTGTCCAATCCTTGGCACAAATGAAGGAGGGACAAATTTTCACTTTACTGGAAAAATTCTATGTGCAGAAATGCTGCAATTTTATGAGCTCAGTAAGGTCCTCACATCATCCTATCTAAAAGCCATTTGATAGTTCAAAACTGCACCTACACAAGATTTCTTTTGTTATGATTCAGAAGCAGTTCACAAAAATTAGTTGTTTCTAATTTCTTGATACCTTCAGTAACCACCAAGGTAATTGGTGTTTTTTAACAACACGGTAAAGGGGCACCAAAGAGCATATAACTTTGTCTCTTGAAAGTCATATAACTTTGTCTCATTTTTATATTACATTATTTTCAAAGGTTATTTTTGCTATGTCTGGACATTCAGCAGAGTTTTGGTACTTACGAAATTAATATACGTCAAGAAAGAAAGTGGTTTAATGATGAAGATGGCCAAAAAACATGGAATGCACATGTTGCTTGTTTTAAAAAACACAAAAACACATTCCTATTCCCATGGTATCCCCAGAAAGCCTAAAAGGGAAAATAATTTTGTTTCATTTGAGATTCAAGCTAGGAATTTAAATTTTTAAATGCAGGCAGCTAGTTCGTGCCTTTAAAGCTTTGCTGTCCTGGAACCCAAGTCCAATTGCTGTGTGCATCTGGAGATGGTTGTTATACTATATGGCACTTGTGGTTGCTATGGCAGTAATAGTGGGGTTTAGCACTAAGGACAATAGTGGACCTCTTTAAAAAAACTTTGTCTTCTATTCTGGCTCAAGAGAAGGAGCAATCAAGCCCTTTATGTAGCAGATATAGTTGTAAATGACCTAGAGCATTAGCTCTCATAATAAAGCCAGGCAGACCATAGTTTGCAAATACCACGGTTAGAATTCACAAGATGATGCCACAAATACATGTTATCTTTGGGGCAGTCATTTTGTGGAAGATTGCCTCATAAGGGTGGATCATGAGGAAAACTAAGAGAGTTGGGCCTGTTTAGCCTAGAGAAGAGAAGATTGAGAGGGGATCTTATCAACATGTATGAATACCTAAAGTGAGGATGTAAAGAGGATGGGGCCGAACTATTCTCCGTGGTGGCTAGAGATAGGACAAGGGGTAATGGGGATAATTGAAACACAGGAAGTTTCATCTGCATATGAGAAAGAACTTCCTCATGTTGACAAAGCACAGGAACAGGCTGCCCAGAGAGGTTGTGGAGTCTCCTTCTTTGGAGATATTCAAGTGCTGCCTGGATGCAATCCTCAGACCTAAAACCTTGAAGGTTTCAGCTGGAAGTAAGATTCACTTGACCAGAAGTGGACAGCTCCATCTGAGCTACTCAACTAAAATCATTTTACTGGTAATAGAAAAAAAAAAAAAAAAGAGTGTTGCTAGACAATGCACCTTGTTATATATAGGGGTCTGGCTATAAAGGGAGGCAGGACAACTACAGTTTGTCCCCAGCTAGGTGAGGAGGGTTGCTGAAGTAGATTATAGTGGCACTGAAACACTGTAGTCTCCAAAATCTGTCTTTGGAGAGAGTCTATCTGCCTTTGGATACAGGTATCTACAGAAGGAACCATGTGCTAGAGGTAAATCCAAGGCCAGCAGGAAGTTTAGGCTAGTAGCTTAGACTAGGTATTTAGTAGAGGACTAACAAAATTAGATGACTAACTAACGTTAGGTGAAATAACCTGCCCACCGCTTGCTGTTTCCACAGGGACGCTGTTAGTAACAACGCCTAAAATGTTAGTAACAAAGACACTATGTGCAGACACTAACCCTAACTGGGTGCATGTTATCCCATGCTCAGGTATTTGATTAGGTGCATATAATTATGTTTCATTGAGGCCTGACTGAATCATAAGAGAGAACAAGACAAAAGTATCCCGTAATTTAATTACAACTGAAAAAATTGCTCTAGTATGCTCTAGTACATGATTATCAGTAAATAGAATCATAGAATCATTATGGTTCGAAAAGATCTTCAAGAACATGGAGCCTAAATGCAAACCCACCAGCACCATGCCTGCGTGGAATCACAGAATCAATATGGTTGGAAAAGACCTTTAAGATCAAATACAAAATATTACAAACACACATCCAAATCATATGCAGGATGGGTGGCATGGGCTATCTCAGTCTGGTTGTTTAATTGGAAATATATAATATGGAACTAGTATTCACAAAGTAACGCATCACTGAAAGTCAAAATGATTAAGCATCCATTAATGAAATTACTCAAAAGGTAAATACCGATTCAATTATTAGTGATTTTAGATATTAGTGTTTTCAAAAGTAAATGACTTTTACTTTTAAAGCTATTTCACATAATATATTTTCTTTCAGTATCCATTTTCTCACCTGCACAAACAAAATGGCTGAACTGCAGCCCTCTGACATCAGAGAAAATGTGCTATTTCATTCCTTATGCAGAAGACTCAAGCAAGCAATGTACCGATGTACAGTGTGCTCTTTAATCATGCAAGGATATGCAAGCACTATGTTCAGTGCTCTGAATTATGTTTTCCCTTTTTTTTTTTATGAGAAAGACAAAATGAAAAAGAAATTAAACCAATTTTAAGTATTAGCTTTAAGTATTTCAAAGTAAAGCATTTTTTTTTTAATCTTCTTTATTACTGAAGCATGAAACATTTTGCAAATTTTTTTAAAGACATTATTATGATGGAGGAAACTGTGCTAATTAAGGGTGTAGTACAGACATTAGTAGGTAATGTTCCCCAAGAAGTACTTTTCATTGTATTCCCACTAAAACAGTAGATGCTGAAATTATGAGCAGCTTAAATAAATCAGATACTGCTTGGTTAGATAATCTGCACAATAATGCTAACCCTGATTTCAGTGGGATTTATTTTTATTTGAAGATGGGAAAAGCCTGAGTAAAGAACTAGAGACTGGAAGTTTGGTATTCGCTTCTGCCGTTTTAATTGCTGCTGTTTTGTTGAATCGTTCAAGCCTTAGTTTCAACTGAACATGCACTCAATAGGAATTTAAAAGGTGCGTAAAGGATTTCTGAAATTATGGTATTAATGGTTTCTTTTTTAAAAGAAGTCCTTCTGGAGCCTTCACTACTTCACAGTACAATGTGCTGAGAACTTCATTTTTGTAATGCCTCTTTTTTAACATTGCCTTCTGCTTGGTTGGAAGGTATCTCCAATGGGTTGTCTCATGCTCTCCTAACGAAGTTTTATGTTGTTTTGTTAATGACACATGCATGGTCTCAGCAACTAGTTCACAGAAACCTTAATAAGTAACATGATAACAGTGGCTAGTATATAAAAGCTAGACTGATTAGCAGTAACGATTTCCAGATGAGGACAGAGCTCATGTCCTTCATGAGCTAGGTCCTGAACAGAGAAAAGAGTCAGACACCACTTGAAGTCCTTCATCATCTGCTGCATAAAGAATTTCAGGATAGCTCCAAATAGTACTGAGATGACATTTAAATCAGAGGAGTCAATTATTTAAATAACTGACTTCCTCCTCCCCCCCTCCAGATCTTGTCCCCAAATACTGCAGTGAAAAGTGGCAAAATAAAATCCCAGAGTGTCATTCTCCATAGCAGTACCTAAGAAAAGGAATATGAATGCACAGTTCAAGGCCAGATTAAAATGGTTTAAACAGACATGGGCAGACAGAAGAAATAGCTCAGCCTGCAGCAGAGCCTGGGTAAGTGAATGAGATGTGAGCCCAGAGGCCTCGCTAACAGCAAATCATTCAGTCCTTGACTGAATAGCTTGTCTACTGCCTTTCCTTTAAATATGGTGGTTCACTATGGCACTATTGATGCGAATTTGTGCAAAAGCCATTCCAGATGCTGGGTGTTCAGGTGTTCAAAAGTTGGTTCCCTATATAATCATGCTGTCAATTTAAGGAGGGAAACTGTGCAGTGCAGATAGATGGAGAAAGATTGTGAAAATACTGTTTAACATGATAGGCAGTTGGTCATAACATATTTGTAGATAAATCCTTGTCAAATTTTTGGATTTTTGAAATCTTGTCAAGATTTTAGGACTTAGGGCATGGAGGAGTTTTACAGGCTAGATTTGAAGGAGAATAGTGAATTATCTTTATAAGAATTCCCACTAGGAGCAGCAGACAAGGAGGAAAGAAAGCACAACAGTACATTTCTGGAGATTTTATAAACATTTAAGTATTTTTTAAATGAAGATTCTGTCTGTTACAGAATACAAATCTAAGAGAAATGAAGGAAATGATAATAAACTGATTCTCTTGGGAAAAAAAAACACATTATTTTCTATTAGTATGATGGTCTGACCATCTGAAAGGAAACATTTCAAATCTGAATACCTAAATAAAAGCTAAGAATATTACTATTATGGTAGCAACTTCCTCACTTTTTCCCCCTTTATCTTCACCCTATTAGTCAGTGGTAGTAATAAAACCTATCAAGTCAAATTTCTTGCTTTCCTAATGAAGAGTTCTGAATCCAACTCTCCCCAAACTAGCAAGATAGTACACTGTCCTTGAAAACCACATTGTTTTGAGGCCATGCACTCTCATTATCTCATACAGATGTATATAATTAAATATTCTTTATGGCAAGGACTTCTACTGCTGTCTTTATCCCAGCCACAGAGCTAATGGGTTACCCACTTCAGCTGTGTCCACCTCAGCTATGTCTGAGAGTCAAACAAGAAAGATACTGAGGCTCCTCAACAGCAGCCCGTGTCCACTACTTGTTTCTTTACTACTGCAAGTACAGAATTGTTATACATGAAACAGTTCCAGTGGAAGAAACTGGGTATATATTCATATGCCTGTATGAACTGTGGTAGCTAGGACAGTTCCTTGCCATACAGTGTCCCCCGTTGTATTTGCTCCCTGGGTTTAGCACGTGAGTTGAGAGCATGTCTTCCAGAGTGTCCTGACATCTAACATCAAAAAGTTACAGTGAAAAAATTGCTCCTCATCTCACCTTTTGTGAAGAGGCCTGCTTTCTGTATAGAAACTGAGCCACAGGGCAAGTAAGGACCCCAAGGCTGATGTCAAAATGTCAGTCTGGGTCCAATTCTTTGTACGAGGAATGTCACAGCCAGCTCCCATCAGCACTTTCTGATGAGGAGAGACAAACAAAAGAAGCAAGATAATCTGTATCTCCTACACTGTAGGTCCAAGTATCCCCTAGAGCCTTACCTGTCATTCAGTTTCTTGACCATATTAATAATGGCAGCAATTTCCCCTTCCCATTCTCTTGATTAAACAGAGGGAAGGAGGTGGAAAAAAACATGAAAGACAGAAAACTCCAGATGTTGTCGACATCAATATCTAGTTCCACCAGAGAATTTGAACACTGAAGCAATGATGAATTACAGTGGGGTCCCTACGGCAATCCATATTGCAGTCATAACACCATTGAGGAAGAATAAGGGCTAGCATTCATTAACATGAATAGCAAATGAATTAATGATAATTTCCATTGGTCCTTTCAAGAAACATGAATACATCTGTAAGAAATTAAGATGACATGTCAGTGTAACTCATTCATTAATAAAGTCTGGTATTTCACATTTCGTGCAAAATTTGTTGCAACAGTTACCAGTAGTTTTTAATTCTATAAATGTATTTGATTAAAATCATCACACAAATCTTTCTATTAGAACAGTACTAGCTAGTTTGGAGAATATTATATAGATTATTTAAGTATTGCTCTAAACTTAGTGCAGAAGCTGGAGGTCTTTGGATATCAGCAAGTAAGTATTCATTTTAAATGTGTGTAGCAGAGTTACACTCACCCTGCATTCTTTAAGTTTATATATCAATTAACTTTACATCAATAAGAACCTATTAAAGGATGTCTCTGTGATGTGAGTGCATGTGCAGAGAGAAATAACAACTGCAGAAAAGCGAGTCTTAAGCAAAGAGAAAGATTGATCGTAAGGAACTGAACCGGATGGAGTGAAGGCAGTGGCCGTCCAGTGAGCGTGCATTCACAGCAAGACCCTTTTCAAGGGCAGAATGCCAGGATACAGCCTAGCCAGTGGCACGGGTGAGAAGAAACACAGATGAGTAGAATTTCTGCCCTTCTTGTTCAGGTAATACCAAGGGTACCCATCTGCCATGCCCTATAAAACGTGAGTTTGTGCCTTGCTGCTCTGCCCAGCCTAGCTCCTGTTGAGCCATTTTGCTGAACTTTGAACATGTATCACCATCATACCAGTACATGCACAAGAAATCACAAGAATAGGGAGTATTTAGGGATCACCCTACAGAATGTCAAGTGATACTAAGAGGGAAGCTACAGCTTTCTCAACTAATCCATTAAGCCTGTTCTGGTAAGGTTAAGCACAAAGAAATGTCTGCAAGACTGTGGCTTTTGCAGGATTGTGGCCTTACTACACCATTAATAGCCACCCATTAAACATTAAAGTCTGCATCTTAAAAAAAAAAAAGGTATTGGATTTTTCTCAAATACAGTGGGAAAATAGTTGAGAGAAATAAAGAAGCTATAAATCCTCAACATACAGTCACTGAAACACATTATTACCATCTCAGTTTCATGACCCACAGGGGAAAATATGAGAAAATGTAATATTAATTCAAAACAGCAATACCTCATAATGACTATAACCCATACTAACAGCAAAGTTCATCTATAATTTAATGACAAAGTTAGCAATCTTTTTTTCATGGCGCTAGATTTGCATAACTGAACAGATTTATGTACGTTTCCTGGAGCCAACACAGAAACATTTGGAAGATAGTCTGTCAAAATGAAGAAAACAATCAGAACATTTCCATGCGAACCTTTAGTAATAGCTGCAAATATTTGCGTTGACGTGTTATTTATTTGATAGTTTTTCTACCAGTAACCAAGCGTCATCTCAGCCCTGAGGAGACTGCTGCAAGGGCAGGCTACGGAGAGACCCGACGGGTCTCTGATGGGTGGCTGCTTGAGGTGGGTGTCCAGCTCTGGCCCAAGTGTGCTATGCTCTAGAGCAGATGTCTTTGCAGCTCCAGGCTGCTCTTTTAAAGCATCAACACAGACAGTATAGACAGTATAACATTTCCATTGCTGGAAACTCTGCTGGGCAAAGTCTGGGTTTACTAACGCTCTCCTTCCAGCAGAGACCTTACCCATGTCTCCTTGTCCCTGCCACCACAAACACAATCAGCTCTAGAGCTTGTAGGTGCTTGGACTCACTTGCATAAGGGTACTTAGAAGATGAAATGCCTCAGCTTTCTCTAGGACTTAGGGAGTCCTAAATGACTTTGCAAAATCAGGTCTCTGTCATCTTTTGCTCTTTTCACTCTTATTAAACTTCATGCCCAAAGTTTGTTCCTGAAGTTGTAGAAACCTGAAACATGGACAACTATGATAGTCTTTACAGCACTGCAAAAACAGTACCCCAGCTTCAGTAGTCTTTTGAGCAGAAAAAAGAGAAAGCACCCCACAAATGAAATGGTCCTGGACATGGCCAGTGGCCTTCCTAAGAGGCTAAAACCTTTTGCCCGTGTTCATGATTAGTGTTTACTAAATTCTTATGCCTTGACACTAATACGAGATTTCATCACAAGCAGACTGCACAGAAACTAGGATTTTTAATGACCAATAAATTATGTACTGCTTTGTAAAAGCCAGTTATCGTATTTAATTTGACAGCCCCATGCAGGGTGAATTCCATAGACACAAAACAAATGTCAGGCCTCAAGACTAACACACATTTCCCCAGATGCAAAATAGATGCTCTCCAGTTGCTCTCTTAGGAAGATGGAAAAAGCTAATCCCTCTAAATTGTGTAAACCAAACAAAGAGGGCAGGCTTAAAGCCTCAGCATTTATTTTTAACAAGCAAAGCATAAACCACACTACTGCTTTCACATCTACCTTCTAATTTTTTGCCTTTGAATGATATGCAGTACAACTATTTTAAGATCTACTCCTGAGTGTCTGCAGCTGGCACAGCACTCGGGAAGGGAAAGGTTCCCATTTCTCCTCAGGACTGACTCTTGAATGGCCCAGCTTCCTAAACACTTATCGTGTTCTTGTGAGAGACTTGGATCACAGAGGAATTTTTCTGATCCAACTTCTATTTAATTTTGCATCAAGGAGGACTTTGAGACATTTCTTTCGCTCATATTGCATCTCAGTCAGCTCTGGGCTGCAAGAGACACACAGGAGGAACATCCACTGAACCTCGAGGGCTTTTGAGCTCTGTTTCACATCTGCTACTAAATGTGCACTTACATTACCGGATAGTTTAATAAACAAGGAAGTAAGAGTTGTCCAGTGATGGTGGCCCTGCCACTTCGGAGCTTTCCTCCTGGCTTCGAAGCTTGCTTCTTGAATGGGCTCATGCAATTACTTGTTTAATTTCCCCCATTTGCAACATGCAGTAACTAACTAATGCCTGCCTTTGCCATAGCCCAGATGGGGAAACCTGAGGAACACCACATAAAACGGTGCCACCAGATAATGGCCTGATGAAACAGCTACGTTACCCTTGCTATATGAGGGTGGCCTCATAAGGACAGGGAGGGACTCCTGGAGATTTTAGAGAGGTAGCACATGCGGTGGTCCAGGCGAACAGCAGCAAGCACAAGCAAGGGGAACAGAGTACGAGAGGCCAAGTTAAACTGCAGCAAGATGCCGCCGGCCTGCGAGCAGAAAGGACCAACATGAGCAACAGGCGTCGAACCCTGCAATTAGAGGCTGCCCTTGAGCCAAGCGCGCCGAATTGCGGGATGGAGTTTACTCTTTGGGAGCAGGGCAAGGCACGGGTGATGCGCCCCGTGGCGCGGGGCCCCCCGCAGCCCTCCGCGCCGCAACGCGGAGGAGCAAGAGGAGCAGGAGGAGGGATGCGGGGGCGGCGGAGGGGACCCCGGCGCCCCTGCGGCCAAGAGCGCGGGCGCGGAGCAGCCCGCAGGGGGCGCCCCCGCTCCGCGCCGCGGCCCTGCGCGGGGAGGAGAGCGCGGAGCGGGGGCGGCCCCTGCGCGGCCGGGGAGGGGGATGCGCGGAGCGGGGGCGGCCCCTGCGCGGCCCGGGAGGGGGATGCGCGGAGCGGAGCGGGCGCCGGCGCCTCCCCCGCCGCGGTGGGCGGCACCTGCCGGGGCGCGGAGCGCGGGGAGGCGCGTGCGGGTCTCTCCGTATAGGCATATATATATATATGCCGTCCGTATATATAGATGTAGCATCTGCGCCCGGCTGTGCGGGCGTGGAGGGGACGTGTTGGTGGCCGCGCTGCTGGGTTTGCCTCGGAGGGAGATGCTGGGGACCCGCGTTAGATGAAACCGCTGCTAAAACCCTTGGCGTTTCTGTCCGCAAGGTGAGTGGGACCTGCTGTTCTGTATGCTACATGAGTCAGGAGGTCGTACAGCATGTCAGGGGGTCTGTCTGGAGCCCTTTGCTACGTAAGGGCTAGTTACTCTTTCCACAGGGTGTCTTTCCTTAGAGAAAATTCCTGAGCTTTTGTTTTGAAATGTATTTTGCTATAGGACAGGTAACATTAACACAGAAGTTCATGTGTCGGTGTTTGAATTTGTGACTGAAGTGGGCATTTTAGGACAGTGGCAAACCTTCATAACAGGTAGCATTTGCAAGCAAAGCTCTACCCTTTGTAAAACAGAGACTAAATTTTTAAGATTTTACCGGGGATTATAATCATCATCATCACCATCATCAATATTGTAATTTTTTCACCCAGGATCTTACAGCATTTTACAAAGGCAGGCAATATCATAGTTTGCTGTCCATGGAGAGAAATCAAGGTATAGAAGTGTTAAGTGACTTGTTCAAGGTCATGCAGCAAAGCTGTGAATATAGTTAATTCCTGTGTAGCCTGTGAAAACTGCATTGCAAGAAAGTCTGACATCCTTTTTTAACACCATGCTTTGCTGCATGTTTATATATGTATGAGCCGAGGAAGACTAGAGAACTTTTTGGTATAGGGTGTTTGTTTGTTTGTTTGTTTTAGCAGAATGGGCAAGGTATGAGTGCTTAAAGATATTTAAGCAATGGTAGCTGTGTAGTTGAGATGTTTCTGGAATTGGTTGACTTGGGGAAAGATCAGCTGTGTGCAGGCATTATTATTGAATAGCTGGGGCTTTTAAATACATTCTGTAAAAAACTACTTTGTGAAAGTTAAGGCAAAGGTAGTAAATTTAAGCAATCCTAGCTTAAAGGGAAAGAAAGAATAAAACAGAATAAGGAACCTTAGAACCTTATTTGGAGCTGTGGCACAAGTGATGTGGGATATTGAGGAATTAACCTTTTTCAGTGTTGCAATGCCAGTGTGACAATGACAGTGAGAGCTAGAAAACGTAAGGTGTTCTGCCTGAGCCATGCCAAATGTGTCAGTGGTGTCATGGCAATGTTTAAAGCTGGAAGGTGGCATCAACTATGACTATTTTTCTTTTTTAAAGGCCCTTTGAGGGAACGCCTGGCCACTTGCTGTTCCATCCTCGTGCTGCTCTTCCCTCGGCTTGGGATTGACGTCACGATGACACGGTGAAGCCGAATACGGGAGCCGGGAACTCTTCTCCTATCTCACTTTTGACAAGCCTGTGAATTTGTCAGCATCCCGTTGCTCCAGCATGGCCAAGAGCGCAGAAGTGAAGCTGGCGATCTTTGGTCGAGCAGGCGTGGGCAAGTCAGGTAGGTTTGCTCATGGGTTTTCTCCTCCTGCTTGTCATCAGGTAACTTCTTGCTTCCTCTGTGTAGCACTGCCCAGATGATAAACTCCTTGTACAGAAGGGCAGCTGGGATCTTATTCCTATCAAAGAGGACAGGATAAGGCCAGGAGCTCTCTAATCCTTAGGTTCAGAAATGCATAAGATTTTTACTCTCAGTGTGCTCTTGGGTTTTTCTATTTACCAGGAAAGTAGGAAAATTTATGATGTGTAAAGCTTGCATTTAGAGAGATCTTCTGAGAAATAAATGCAATCTGGTAAATTCATATAGCAGAAACACAAGGGGGAGGTATAAAATGTTTAAAATCCATTTCTAAAGGCAGCATATTGGTCGGTCAGACAAATGAGCTCAGGGGGGATGCAGGCTTGCTCCAATCACTCTGTGGTGCAGCGCAAACTTGACAGCTTGGGGACCATCATAATATGTCCTTGTACAACAAGGATAGTTCCGTCATATCCCACTCCTGTGCCAGCTTGGAGTTGTGAGATACCTTTATTTTAAGAAATAAAGAAAGAAATAAGCCAGAGGATAGAACTTACTTTGAAGAGGACTAGGCTAGACTCTCAGCTGCTGTCAATCAGCTCAGTTTTCCTGGAATCACTTTTAATATAAAGTGCCAAGGTTCTGGCCCATAAGCAGCTGTTATTGTTCTTTAGCAAACTTTGGAAACAGTTATTTATGAAAGTGTGTTTACCCAGGAAGTATCATAGCAGAAACGAAGAGTGAAATATCTCTGTGAGCCTTCAGGAAAGAAAGGTATATGAGACACAGATGTCATTAGAGATTAGACTGCTTATAGAGAGACAGTGCAAAGTGAGTTCTACCTTTTATGGCTAAAATACCTGAGGGAATGCTGGTGGCATAATTCTAAAGTTACAACTGCTTCTTTTTTCCTACTGCCCTCTCGCCTCCCATGCCTCATTCATCTTATTACCTGGAAATGTGTTAATAAATCCACTTCTGTATTTCACCATTCCCTCCAACTTGTGCAAACATCTTTAGTGGTTCTCCTTTGGGTTGGTCTCCCATTCTGCTGTCAGTTTCTGTGGTTGTCCAACCTTTTGGCTGGGTTCAGAGTAAGGCAGGGGGATGTCGAAACACCTGCAGTAAAACTGACACAATGAAAGGCTCCCCCTGCCTCAGTATTCCTAATCAGCTGAGACTTTATGTTTAAAAATATAAAACCATCATTTAAATATTCAACTAAAATGGCTCACCAGCATAAGATCAGAGTGGGTCCTTTCCACCTGTTGCATCTTTTCTGTGGATTTCACCACACTAAATGATTTTTGTGGTAATTTCTTCCTGCAGTCTTGGATCTGGGTGGGAGATCGTTTTAAGTAAAAGCCAAGGAAAGAACCCGAGTCCTGCAGGGTCCCTTTCCTTTTATATAGGGCAGAGGGGAAGGGATGCATGGAAGTATTGCATAAAATGTTTAAGATCTCTTTCGGTTTATTGTGGCCTGTGAATTGTGACATGTGAATCAGTGTGGAAACAACAGCTCAAATTAAGTAGGCAGCACAAAAGGCAAGTTTAAGAGGGTAGAAAAACTCCCAGTTATTATCAGCCACCTCCACAGAACAGCAACAGCATCCCAGAATTTCCATCTTGCTCTTGAAAACCCTCCTCTGTTAATCTGAAAAGTTCCAGTTTCAACAATGAAGTCAGTGCCAGAGAAATAAAGGGGAAAGAGGTCAGAAAATATGTAATTGCCTGTAGCCAACAGTATCAATAGTAGAAGTGCTATTTTACATTTGCTAAAAGCAGAGCTGGACACACAATAATCTTCAGATAGCTGGGTATTGTGGATAAGTACCATGCTAGGGTAGTGTTGATAGTGGGTTTTTAGCCTGCCTATGTAATTTTCTGTCACAGTGTAACCCATTTGTCATATGTTGCTGAGATAGGATCCTCTGACCATATATTGCAAGAGCAGGCTTGGCCAGACAGCTAGAAGATAAGCCAGACTCTAGGAGCAAGAATGCAAGGCAGAGTGCTAGAGCAGACGAGATACGTATGAAGAAAAAGAGACACTGGGTGATAAATAAGGCCAATGTCATTGCCAGAAAGTCATGCCAAAATATGGTCACTGGCTTGCTTTCTTGGCTCATCATTTGATGAGGAGCTGAGGAGGAGCCAGACATCAGGTTCTTAATCTTTAAGTGGCTTCACCACCTCAAAGCATCTGTGAAGTTACAGACACATGCTGTTGTATCCTGGAAAGTGTTGTCTTCCTATTCTTGACCAGCGCTTTGGATCAGTGAATGAAGTGCTGAAGGAAGAAGTCTTGTGCCAGGACAGGACACTCAAAGAATTATAGCTGTCCCCCACACACTGTGAAACTGGAGTTTTTCTGCTACTTTTTAACCATTTATTTTCATTATTATTGAGAGCTGATTAAGAAGCTAATCTTGTCATTAATGCTAGTCCTCTGTTTAATTGGGTGCAAGATTGCTTGCTCTACTAAGTAGTCCCTTTTGATTAATCCAAAACCAGACAGGAAAAACCATAACACTCTTCACAGTCAGAATAGTGATAGTGTCCCAGAGAAGAGTTAAAGCCAGGGAAGACAAAACTTTCCTCTACTTTCTAACTGCTTATCATGTTTCTGTGGTTCAAAGGGTTAGGAACCAAACCTGCAGGTATAGCAAATCTGAGTGTCATTTTTTTGCTTATCTCCTTTTTTGCCTCTCCCCTGCTTTCCAACTTCCCTTCTCCATTGGAGCAGGCCAGCAGAATTGCTAGTTGACTCACCTGTCCTGTTTTCACCTAGTGTAGACCTAAACCTTTCAAACAGAAAAAGAAGAGAGCAAACCAACTCAGAAACACAGAATAGGAGCTGCTTTGAATGCTTGCTTCAGAATTACACTGGCCAGTAAATCACTGGCCACCTCCACTTTCTTTTGAGCCAGCTCATCAGGCACATGCATCCTAACCCCTGTCCTGCATAGCAGGCTGGATGTTCCATTCTCCTAGTCCTTAGTGGATAAACATTGCAGAAACAGTGCTTTAAAACAGCTGAAAAAAACAGATGAGGAGCTCTGTCTAAGCCAAGGAGCAGACTGCTGCTGCTTCACTTGGGTTAAAAAAAAAAGTGTGACATTGGTGGGAAGAGACATTGCTGAGCCCTACTGTAGGCAACAGGGCTGCACACTCTAATCTGAGCTAGAGCAAAGTGGCACCAAATGAAGGAGAGTCTTCAAAGTCCTTTATATCCAAGAGGAGCTTGGAGGAGTGGAGAATTAAAGGACACAAATTTCTTATATAGTGCTGTTTAATTTGCTCTTCACTTGGAATCCTACAGCTTGATTCCTAAAAGCTAGAATTTCCTAAATAGCTCTTTTCAAAAATACTGTAGTGACTTTAAGAAGGATTGAAAGGCTTCATTTTGCCATATTCTCACCAGATACAATATGTGCCCAGAAAGCTAAAAAGGAGAGAAAATGCATGAACCAGAAGGAGAAAAGAAGGGCATGTACTGGACAGCACTGCCTGGCTGATGCTTTTCCAGCTCATCAGTTGGATGACTCCGTTGACTATGAATGCTCAAAATCCCTCTGCTTAGGAGCCTTTATATTTTGACCAAAAAAAAAAAAAAAAAAAAAGGCACAGACTGCAGCTGGATATTCTATCCAGCCTGCCTTTTTGCTCTGTATGTGCCAGGCTGTGTATTCCAAGTTTCTGAATTAGCACGCGTGGCTCCTGCAGCCAGGCCAGATCCTACTCTCATCTGCCTGACAGGGCTGCAGCCATGGTATGTGACACAGAAGCATGTGTGGTTTCTGCTGGTGCTTATGGAGGTGGGAATGTGCTAAAGCCCCTGTAGCCTCCCTGATGCCTGGCACTTAAACATATTTTCTTATGCCATTGCAGGCACAGGGCTGTTGTCACATTTTGATCTGACTCAGTTCCTGGAGTTGGCACGTGGGGTGATCAGTAAAGTAGCACTGGTAGATACCACCCTGCAAAGATCCTGTCACAGAAGTAAAGCTCTCACCAGCCACAGTTGTTCTCCCAGCCATCATGAAAGTCCTGCGCAGACACAGATTTGTATCCATTGGCTTATGCTGCTTTCTCTGGTGAACCCAGGATGGGGGAACTTACATGGGAGAAAGAAATGCAAAATCTGTATTTTGATTCTCTGCTTCCCAAATCCACGATCAGATGTTTTCTGCCCCTAGTTTCATTTCAGGCATTTTGGGGGAGGGCACACGATTTATTTAGGAGTGAATAAGCTCTCAGCTCCACCGGTAAGGACCACAAAGCTACCACAAGTCCCTCTTGCCCCATCTTATGCTTCTAGGGAGGTTTACTGTAATAAGGTGCCTCTGAAATCCAGACAGTGTGTGGAATCTGCTTTTTTGTTTTGTTGTTTTTTTTTTTTTTCCCTCCCACTGACAGAGTAGATTAGTTGCTTTTTTAAATTATTTTTTTAAGAACAGTAATGATAAACAGATGAATAAGTAGTTGTTCAGTGATCAACACCCACTGTGTTAAGTGTCTTCTAGTTTTTGTTTGGTAAAGTGCTCATTAGACAGTCCTCCCTATAATCCCTGGTTTTATGCTGTTCACTCAAGGACAGGTTCACCGAAGGTACTGTGAGTCTGCACACACGTACTCCTAGGAATGCAAAAACAATTAGACCACTTTGGGTGAGCTTTTCTGACAGTTCCTGCTCCAGCAGCAAGCACGTTCCTCTGCAGCGTGTAGTATTGCAAGCAACCAGTTGCAGTGGCATGACTTTTCTGTACTTGTGTCCAGTTGATAGCATAGATTCCTTCATGGAGAGCAAGCTCTGGGTTCATGGATCAAATAGGTCACTGATGCCCATAAATGTGTGGTTTTGAGAGTACTTGCCAACACGGTTACTGCAGAGGCAGGGTGCTGTCCAAAGTGCCCACACCTCCTGGGATCAGCACTGACTGCGGGCACCCACAGCAGGCCACAAAGAGAAGCCCCACTGGGATTACCACATGCAGATAGCAGCTTTTAGCCATTGGTTACATAAAGACTCAGCCTTTCTGGGAGCGTGTCAAAACTGCAGTTTTTAACTCCTTATGCTAAAACTGAAGAGACCGGACACAACGAGTTTGGCTGCACAAAGAAGTATTTGCCCTTCATGGCAGGATGGTCCACTTGTGTCTTTTTCCTCCTCCCTTTACTTTGCTCATCTGCCCATGCTTTACCACATGTTAGCCACTGGAATGGACAGCATTCATTCTCATTTGCTTGACATTCAATCTTTTTTCTGGCTAGCAACAGAGTAAGATGGAGAAGTTCTCTAGCCAAACGCCAACAGGGTTCGCTCAAGAAGAGCTATGTTCCCTGTTCCATCTCGTTTAACTGCATCTGACACAGAGTGTACCTGCATCCTCTCCGAGCAGCTGGTGGCAGCTGCTAGAGCTTTGTTTCTGTTTAGGCTGGGCTAAATATAGACAGCTATTTGATTGCTGGGGAAGGAATGCCAGGACTCAAGATCTGTGCGTGCTGCACAGCCTTCTCAGCTACCCCCTGCAGCGCTTGATTTGATAAGACAGCCAGCCTGCCCACTTTTGTCTCCGGTGCTTATTTGCAAAAGACATCAGAGAAGCTTAGCTCCCTGGTGGAGTCCCAAGAACCCTTCGCCTAGTTACCATGAAGCGTTGCAGCACCTCGTCTGAGAGGCTGCAGTACCCTGACAGGGTCACTAAATGCAGTGATATGTCCCAGGATGCTGCTAGCCCTGATGATTCTTTTCAGAAATGCTGTCAGATTTTTATCCTTCCCCCACTCCAGTGTCTGGAATCCCTGCCTACCCCTTGCCTTGCAAATACTTTTTTGCTCCAGTCTCATCTGTCACCCTTTTCCCTCCTCCTCTCAGTTGCTGTACCTCTTCCCTAAAGTCTGTGCAGGCTGCAATCTTTTCATCTGTGTTCTCAACACACAAACTTTGTGTTTACAGCTGCCTCTTCTGCCTCCTCACTTTTTGCTTCCTCCCATCCATTTCAAATCACCAGCAGCTTCTCTGAGCTATACCCAGTGCCAGTGCATCTTTAAAAAATGCTGCAAGAGCCAGCTTAGCTCAATGGACAGGAGGGATGTGATGTGGCAATGAGTAACCACTCTGAAGTGGTCCCACTGTCCTAGAAACTGTTTCCTGCACTGGACTTTGTGGCTGCTCCTAGCTGTGACTCCTCTACATAGTCATTGTGTGGAGTCAGATTCATGCAAGTAAAGAAGAAAAGCCATGTATTTCTCCACAAAGCTAGCCTCAGTCATAAAAGCAGATAAATTCACCTATTTTGACTTTGCAGTCACAGCAAAGCAGAAGAAATAAATAACGTCTGTATTTCCTAGGCAAACTTGCTTCATCTTTGTGCCACACTTGGACCTTTTACATTTACACACAAAATAAGTATATATTAAAAATAACACTACGTAAAAGTGGGGAGATGGTTTAGTCTTTAGCAGAGCTGTGGTTAAGGGCTACTGTGGCAAGCTGCTGAATGGAGGTGTTTGTATCCTATTAGCATGCTCTTGGCATGGCGGGAAGAGGAGAGTGGAAGAACTGACACAAGATGCCACTGGGCAAGGAAACTATGGCTTTTTAATTGATTTGCTGCTTTTATTCCAGCTCAATGTTTGCTCAGCATTACTGGCAGTATTTTATACTGCTGCTTCAGTGGCAGGAGTTACGAGCATGGGGGAAGGCCCGTGTCAGGCATCCTTCACACCACCCTCCCCTGGCCCCATGCAGGCTCTGCCAGCTCTTCCTTGTCACCCTCCTGGGCACTGCACCTCCTGTGTTACCACAGCCCCTCAGATTTGGGAGGAAGTACCGACTTCCGTGCTCTTTGGAGCTAGATCCCAGTGGGAGTGCTACCTTCACATCTGTGACAGTATCACATGGTTATTCACTGCGTCCGAATTTGGCCTGCTCTTTCAAGTAGTATTGCTTTCCCCTTGCCTCAGATTAAACCAGCCCCCTTTATTTCATTGACTCATAGCCCTTCCTGGAGTCAGAGAAATAGCCGAGAAGGTGGGATGCATCTGTTTCTATTGCCTTTTCATAATTCTGAATGGGAAAAGTATTCTTTACGATCGTTTCCCACCAGGTACAGCATTCACTCTGCTGGAGTTAGTCTACAGCTGTTAAAGCTTCTAATGGATTTACCATGCATGTGTTAGGAAACGCCATATATTATGCTAGTGACGCTGCAGATAACTCATTCTGTGCATACACTACGAAAAGATAAATGGCAAGAGAAGTATGAAGCCCAGGGGAAGGAAGTAGTAGATATAATAAACATATGTGCAGCTTTAAAATGCCATAGAAATTGGCTGGAGTGTCCGACTGCCTTTCCAGAAATGTTAGACAGTAGTCTGAGCGCAGGAAAATGAGGGAGTATGTTGAAAACATCAAATCTAGCTTTGAAAGCACACAGATTTCAGTGTTTGCAGGTTGGCTGTTTTGCTTCAGCCACTGGAAAGAAAGGAGCAGAAAGGATGTTGTAGATGAAGGAGAGCAGGAATCTGAGGCCGAGATGCATCGCCATGGGGGAAGATGCTTAGAGAAGCGGTTTGAAAAGTCTTCAAGCTGGAAGGATGTATTTGGGCATTGCACAGGATCTGCTGTCCCAGGGAGGGAATTTTTCTAACACTGCACTTCAGGCTTCCAAAGTATTCTGAGGACAAGCTCTGTCGCCATGCAAAGCAGGCCCCTAGGACCATGCTCAAGTGGCAGATACGGAAACAAAGACAGGAGGACCTTGCTGCTTGCAAGCTGGAATGGGAGCTGAAACTCTTCTCAAGAATTACCACAGCTTCTTCCCATCATGTTTCCTCTGGGCCAGGCCTGCCAAGACCTAGCCTGGATGGCCTCCAGGCAGGCAGTGTTACACAGCATGTAGGCCCCTTCTCCCACAGGCTCTGCTGGATCCTTATGGTCCTTTAAGGCCTGTCCACTGCTATTAATTATTGACAAAGAAATGAAGTACTAACAGAATTCCCCCTCCCCTACACCCATTAAAAACCTATTTCAGCAAAATTGGCAATCCTGTCTTTACCTCTTTATCCAGTAGGGCTTATTTTTCCTTTGACCTACATGACCACAAGCACAAAGGGAGCTTGTTTTCACATCCACTCCCCTCTTCAAATGATGCTATAAAATACATTTGCCATCTATCCCTGAATATATATAACTGTAAAACAAAGTATAAATATATGCTATAAAAAAAAGTTTTATGTAACAATAAAAGAATCTGCCAGAAACCTGGATAGACCTTCTCTAGAGGGCTGCTTCACCTCTGTTGGGAGAGCAAGCTCCAAATTTTTTGTCAGTGACTTATATCTATGCCTGCCATGGGAACAAAAACCCTTCTCCCTTCCCTGGATGAAGGACACTGTGCAATGCTGTCTATCTGACCTACACAGCAGTTGGCTTGTGCCCTCAAGGAGCCTTGCAAGTGAGAACTTCAAGTTTTACATTCAGGACAAGAGAGTGTAAGAAAAAGTAAAAGCCAAAAAATCAGAGTGGGCTATATATTTCTTCATCGGAATAGTGCTGCAGAATAAATAGAAACACACTGAAGAGTCACCACAGAAGAATGCAGTATCAGACCCACAGGGAGCAGCAAAAAAAGGAAAAAAAAAGGCAAAAAACTCACACTCTGGAAAAAGGGGGCATGGAGTTGCGGTGCCAAAGAAAATACTTTGTATTAACCAACCCCAGTGGTGGAATCTTTGACACCAAGCACTACTGCTTAACCCAGCTGAATGTTTGTGGTTACATACACTGGAGTTGCTTCTGCTCCAAGCTGAATTTCAACATGAAATAGTTTAATAGTGATCCATAGCATGAGCTTGTCCCAAAAGTCCTTATCTGCTAGATCTATTGCCAGAACATAAATTTCCTGAAATTTTATCTCCAATTAAGAAAACTTGGCCTTTATCTACAAGGAGCATTGTAGGTCACAAGAGATTAAAGAACTGGAGAGGGACATCAATACTCATGTTTCCTTAGAAAGGTGTCCTCTGTGACACCTTTTTTTTTTTTTTTTAAACTCTTTCTGGTAGTAAGTGTCTGCTTACCCCAGCTGGTGATCTGGCCAAGCCAACTTATTCAAAAAATAGGGGATGTGAAGCGGGCTGTCCACTTTGCTATGCTATGCTTTACACACACAGCCACCTTTCTCCTTACTGCAGTAGGCAGCTGAAGAAAGAAATCTCCATCTTTCCTGACCACAGTAAAAAAATTCACTAAAATTCAAGCATACAGAGGCCTGTATCCCACCAAGTGTAACTGCAGATGGACCCTATTCATATCCAGTCCTTCTGTTTATGTTTGCTCTGATGATCAAATGGCAAAAGCAGGAGCACAGCAAGTTTCTCATATAGATGCATAAGCCTGAAAGGCTAAAGGCTTCAAGACAACTTCTTCCAGAACGCAGCTTACTCTATTTTACTTATATATTCATATGTGATGTTCTAGTGATGATATGGGGATTAATGACATACTTGGTCACTGGACATCAAAGATACACCTAGACATTGTGTACATGGACTTGCCATAGAAAGAAAACACAAAAAAAAATGAAGAGAAAGAAACTTTAAGATTAGATATATGAAAAGCATAAATAAAAATTCTCCCTATTAATAGCTGATAGAGGAAGGATTCATAAATAACTAGTACTAGAAGGATGTGAAGAGTACTGGTGCAAAAAGCAATCCTGGCTCATTGTTTGCTTAAAATAAAGTGAGTAACTAGACTGGATGCTTCAGATCTATTAGAAAGGAGATGCCAAGCTGTCCTGAGTGAACAGCTCACCACTATTTTCCATCAGCTCCTGTGGCTGATACCATCTCGCTGAAAATAAGGTGAGCGCAGACTAAGAAAGGGAATGAAGATCTTACATTTCATTAATGTCTAATGCCACACCATAATCTCAAATAAGTACATCTTATGCATGAATCCTCTTTCATTAACATTCAATATAATTAAACGAGTGTATTTCTCATCATCATGCCACGTATCCTCAGTAATAATTCCTCTGGGATGTATTTTTGCAGTTTCCAATGTGATACTGGAAAAAAAAATCTCCCATGAAGACAAATACTTGGTATTTTAATGTGCTTAACATAACTATTTTCCTCATTACTGTATTTAGGAGCTAGCATGGAAGACTTGGGCTTTGACTCAGTACCACCATGATATGAACAAATGAATTGCATGTAGTACTCGGTGCCTACTGAGATGGAGCTAGGAACCTGTATTATAGGAAATATTTGTACAGATTGGACAGATCTGCTCATCAGACTTACAGCGCTCTAAGGATATGATAATGCAGCATTTCCCTTATTCTCCAGATTGCAAAAACAGGTGCAGGGGAACCTAAACTGAGAAAAGCACTTTACAAGTATGAAAAGTATCATAATCTACCTGCAGGAAGTCTCCAGACCCAGCTGAACAAAGCCTCTGTATCAGCAGAACCACTTTCAGTTACTGTATTTTACATACTAGGTCCCTATCCAAAATACTTTTTTTAAAAATCACCTAAAATAGTCATGCATGGCTCCCACCAGAAATTTTACAGCATTTCTTCAATTACCAAATTGACAGAAATCCTTTCCAGCAAGCTGTGAAAACTGCGATACCATCAAGTCTAAGTAACCTGGTTGCACATGCTGGTGCTGAAAGTATTACTCTGTGTCCCACTGCTGAACTGTGAATGGTGACTGGCTGCAAATAGCAGGGACTTAGCAGAAATGAATGACTTTCACAGCCAAACACATGACCACTTTAGATGCTGCTTTTAGGCACTACACAGGAGGTAGCTGGCAGTCATGCTGTTCAAAGCTGCAAGAAAAATACAACGACAAAAGGCAGGAGTCAGAAGAGGCTTAGGGAAACGTGTCCATGATTACCATCTTGAAGCTTGATTGTGCACTGCCATTTTCTGTTCTTTTCTATTAATACAAGCTGCTTTTTCTGAAGGTTGAAATACTCCTGTGTTTTGTAGCTAGCAAGGCAGGCTGGATTGAAAAGACAGGTGTTACATGGGTAGACTGACATCATCGCATGTTCAAAATATTTAAATCATAGTGCAATTGCAAGAACACTACATGCACTGTAACGGGTAACTCAAAGAGGCTGGGGATCTGTATTTTTATAGCATTCTAAGAAAAGATTTTATTTGACATTTCACAATATTTTGAATCTACTGATTGCTCTCAGATTCCAACCTGTTATGCTCAGAAAACATAAAAGCTTTCAGGATAGCTGCAAGTACAGGATGCACACATTGCAACTAGCACAGCATTAGTCCAACAAATAGTTTTGCACATAGGTCTATTCTCTAAGGCATAATCCAGTTGAATCTACACAATTGGTTTGAGCAGTCATAGGGGTGGTGTTAGAGATATCACCCTTCTATTTGGAGAACAGAAGGGATTTTTTGTTTGTTTTTTTCCTTAAGCTGAATGTCAACTTCTAGAAGAGAGAAATGTCTGTATGAAGTGATGTTCTCTACTTCCCAGTTGGATTTCAGGCTCTTTAAAAAGTAAAGATAAAATAAAGTCCCAATAAAAGTGGTGGCACATAATGCAAAAGAAATTCAATTACTATTTGGTCAAAGTTAGCCATGTGTCTGGGTTGCTGAGTTCTTATAGAGCAGCTGAAAGGTTGGAGGAGACGTGCATGAAAGCATGGAGCTGCTGGGTCACTACGGGAGCAAGGAACGTCGCATACAATGCCTAATGACTCTTCTGGCTTCAGTTCATCTCTGTGCTTCTCCCAAGGGACAACCACTACTGGGTAGGGACATCTTTCAGCACAGGACAAGGATATTCAGTGGAGCCAATGTACTAATGGTTGGACAGATCCCATCAGTCAAAGCATTTGACTAGCTTGTGACTAAGAAGTGGTCAAGGAACTTGCTACCTTGGCACACCATCATAAACACCACTACTAAACAAATCTTGTCATATTGAAGCTTTCTGCCACACAGCTGACGTAAAGTCAGTCAGATGCTTTGCTAGAAGGGGACTAAACACCAAGTAGTTTCAGCATCCAAAACAAAGCTCCTTCCTCAAGTAGTCCATTTGAAGGACATTGTTTCCCAAGTATCGCCACAAAGGTAGCACCTTTGCCCTTGTTCAATATTAAATGATCCTGGAGCAGTGATGACTAGAAATGGCCTAATAGACATGCATGCAGTATAATCTGCCCTGAAGGAATTGTGGTAGCAGTCATCTCCTCAGGGCAGAGCTTGTTTGAATTTAGGTAACTCAGGAACCTCTTCATATTTTATTCCCCAGTAAATAAAATCCCCCTTTACAAGCAATTTGTGTCCTTCATTGGAAAAGGGGGTCAGAGTAGATGACTGCAGTAATCATTTGACCAAAAAAAAGAGTAATCTTGTTGGCCTTTATTATATGAAGTTAAAGAACTTTTCCTAGTAACCAAATACAAAAATACATAAACTGTACAGAGGCACAATACAGATGGGTGCAAGCTGCACAGTAAATAACACTGTAGAGGTTATATTCAGTATTAATCAGCGTAACTTAAGTCAAAGGTCTGCTCTACTAGGATTAGATAGATAGGTCTTCTGCTATGTATGTGTCTTAACCTAAATAGTTGAGTGAAATGAGTGCTCCGTGTTCATCTACTGCCAAAACAAGTTGCAGGGGAAATACCTCATTAAGAGCAACCTGAATTTCACACATCTTCAGTGCGGAGAGCCAGTTTAATGCAACCTCCTGAGCCCTCACCCCCAGTTCCACCCAGTCCAGTTTGCTTCAGTTCTGCAGTGCAGAGTGAAGCTTTCTCAATGGTATGTTTTGTCAGCAATTGCAGTGAGAGAAATCTGCTGTCCCAGGGAGAGTTGAAAGCCAATTTTGTAGACCCATGAGAATCAAATAAAGTTTGGACAAACCCTTAAAATTCTGGGAGTTTATCCAGATTTGGACTTTTGTTTGCATTTTAGTCAGGGAAAAACCAGAGAAAGGCATGGATTGGTATGTAGTTCTTGATCCCATATGCTGTGATATCTTAATTAAACTGTACCTTTGTTTACTTAAGCTCTGAAGTATGTGGAAACGAAAACCTAAGACCTATTTTTAGGGTAGCGTCACTGGTCTATGCAAGTGTTAAGTTAATCATTCCAACTAGCATATCTGGCATGTGAGACAAGCCCACCTCCGCCCTCCCCTAGTACTTTACCCTGTATAAGGGAGTTGAAGAGTCTGGAATACCCTGTGTTCTGCTTAGGGTTTTTGCATATCGTAAGAAGGGAAGTTTGTGCTGCATTTCCACTGCTATTTTTATTAACCTCAGGAATATTCATTTGAAGCTATAATGAGTGATAAAAGTCTGATCTCCAGCAGAGATACAGATCCAGAATGTCACATTATTTTACATTCTATTAGCATTTAGAAGAACAGTTGCACAGACAGGAACTAAGCACACAAAAACTCGAATCCCAGCTAGTCAGTATTACCACTTTCACTGATAGAAATCAAGATTCTTTCATGTTCAGACAAGATTTTCCAATTCCTAGTCTTTTTAAAGATTTCATAGCATGATGCCACAAAAAAGCTAATTAACATATTTTTAAAATATGTAATGGAAATTTTCCTTCTTATACATTTCCATATATGAAGGGATAAGACTTTCTACAGGCAGTGTAGAGCTGTGACTGAAATGTAGTGTCCCTAATTTTAAGAAAAATGTTCACTGGACTTGATACAGTGTATTCAGTAATTTCCTTCATATGACATAGGAAGAGAGCATCTTCTAGCATCTTCACAGCTCCCAGTGAATCAGTCGGACATGAAGTGTTGTTTGTACATAGAATCATAGAATGCTTAAGGTTGGAAGGGACCTCTAGAGGTCATCTAGTCCAACCCCCCTGCACACGCAGGGTCACCTAGAGCTCGTGGCCCAGGACTGCGTCCAAGTGGGTTTTGAAGATCTCCAGAGAAGGAGACTCCACAACCTCTCTGGGCAACCTGTTCCAGCGCTCTGTCACCCTGTTAAAATTTTTTTTCCTTAAGTTCAAGTTTGCACAAATGTCCAAAGATACTTTCAATAATTTGAATAGCTAGAGAACAGTGTTAGTATCAATACAAGGATGATGTTTGTTATGTGCACATAAAATACAGTTAGAAAGTTTCAGTGTATCCACACTGATAGTTCATTGATAGTTCATTAGTGGCTGGGGGTAATATGTACATTTCAATATTTTATCTTGAAGTCATGTTGGATTAAAGTTCTAATGTTGCATTCAAATTTTATAAAAGAAGTCTTGAAAGGAGCCACAGTGAGTTATTGTTGACAGCAGGAGTCTTAGGTCCAAATTTTCTAGAGGCTGCTCTTAATTATGCTGCTGTTTCTCACAGAGCCTCGAGAAAGCTTCTGTCATTCAGAAACTTTTTTTTTTTTCTTACCATACTATGCTGAAATACAAAAAAGCTTGAGTAATCCTGCAGAAACACTTGCAACCCTTGAATAGAATAAGCAGTGTAAATGCAAATTATGTCTTATTCAGGAGTAAGTTACCAGGGCAAGAGAATGGGTAGGAAAAGGGCAGGATGTAAGGGAATTCTTGCACTGCTGTAATGCATGGTTCTGCAAATATTGAAATCCAGCAGGAGTGAGAGGTGCTCATCTGTGACCAAATCAGGCTTTGCAGCCGGAAGGGTGGACAGGAGAGGGAACAGCAGCTTTGCAAGGAGAGACCAAAACAGCTGGGAAAGGAACCAAAAGAGCTGGGAAAGGAGAAGGCTACAGAAGGATATGATCAATACTTAAAAGTCATGAAAGGGGTGGATATAGCAAACAGAACTGTTCATTTAATCCCACAGTATGAGCTAGAAGTCACTTGAAACTGGTATAGAACTGGTTTAAAAACAGGCTTTAAATTGTTTCTTTACATAACAGGTAGTGAAAGCCTGAAAGTAGCTGCTGCAAAAGTCTGAAAATTATGAAATCTGAAATATCAAAAATTCCAAAGTCCTGAGAGATGGCAGTACCTTATGTCAGCTTCTGTGACTGAACAAGACTGCAGTATGCTGCCAGACATATAAATCATTTTATATGTATTCAGCTTCTACAAATCAAAAGGACCTCTGGAATCAGCCTACATCAAATGTAGGAAGTATTCTTGAAATCAAGGAAGAACATGCATTACAACTCACACTAGAAGTCCCAGAACAAGTATTAAGGAATGAATAATGCAACTAAAAAAAAAAAAATCTGTTTTCCTAGCAAAGGACCTCTCTCATTGTGACTGTGGTATGAGGTTCCTCAAACTAGTAAGCAGCATTTTAAAATCTGTCACTAGAATCTTCTGTGGCAGGTGATGGCCATACAAACTGACATCTTAAAGAGCAAAATTTGGCCAGTTGTATTTCAATTTAATGTGATTCTTGACTTGTTGGTGTATGTTTTATTGTGCTTCTGCCTGGCTTCTTTTGCAAGAGCACTCGACCTAGAATGCGTGTAGCTGTAGTCTCTGGGCAAAGAGGCAGTTAGACATCTTGCCTTCCTTTCTACATGAAAGATTCGTAAGGCAAGGACAGCCATCACAAGAGGTGCTGCTGAACAGAAACACAGGCTTATTCACAGGTTTCACAAGTCAAGCATTTCCCCCCACCCCCCACTCCAGACAGCTAGCAGTAATTTCTAGAGCATGTGCAAAACCTGTTTTGATACTACTGTACTTTGAAACATTATCTAACTCCTTTATGATCAAAGTTCTTCAGAAGAGGTCTACCAGCTACCTTGAGCTCTACACAACCTCCATATCTTAAATTCCCCAACTGAGGCAACTACATTCTTCCAAGTTACTGCCAAATATTAACTCACTGACCAAGATGTGCAGTCTGTTTATACACAAGCAAAGGTCAGAGTTACCTTTTGAGGAATCCAGGTATAAAACAGATTTTATGCCTAAATGCCTAAGTGGCATAAGCTGAGGTGCCAGGAGAGTCCCTTACTGTAGTATACAACATTAAATATAGGTCAGAATAGCAAGTATCTCCCATTTGGTTTGGTGGTCACTGATGAGACAGTGTCGTTGCCTGGATGTCATTTAAGAGTTGAATGATTATTTAGAGCAACCCTTGTTCTATTGTGAAAACACCCCTATCTACTAATGAGAGCTGCAGGGTAGGAGATAGGAGCCTGACGGCTCTCTCTTAACAGTTTACTGCCTGTGTGGTCTTGGCAAGGCACGTAGTTCACTGCCTCATCTTCTCTGAGCCCTTAAAGAATATAATACCTTCCTATTTCCTGCTTCCTCTTTCATTAGGGCTAGAACCTGCAAGTCCCAGCAGAGATTAGAGACTTGCTCTAATGTTTGCGATACAGGCAAACAAAGATGTGAAATAATCAGCTGATGTTTATATACTTACTTGAACGCCTTGCTCGCAGCACACCATATGGATGCAAAGTTTTGTCTGGCATATTCCTACAAGCAGATGCCTAAAGGAGCAATTGCTCATTTGAAGTTTCTACTTAAGGAACCTCCCATTTCATTTATGCCATACCCTCCTCTTCTTTCTCCTCCTTTTCTAACCTGCAGAAAGGAGGTGCACTTACAACTCTGGAAAATGTTGTCCTTAAAATTAAAGGGCTTTGCCTGAAGACACTTCCTGTGAGCCTTTATTGTGTTTCTTACAAAGCATTCATGAAGGATTTATATGGATTATATTTTACAAGCTTGCAAAAATCCATTTGTTTGTATCAATGTTATGGGCTACTGTGATTTTTGGAGTGATGTTTGCCATCCCAGTTGGTTACAAGACCAAATCAAGGCTTAGCTATAAACCCACAGGAAGCTTTTTTTCCTCCTTTTCCCCTCCTTCCACTCTGTATCTCCTAAGAGCTTTACTTTTGCAGGTGCTGCACAGTAGTTAGCGAGGGCATGGTTACATACACAGCTTATTGTGGGGCAGGCACCAATTTCACATTGAGGCTTTTTAGCTGCTCTGCAGCAATGGCTACACATCTGCATGTCCCCATGGAATATGCAGGCCAGCCCTAAGGGGAGGTAAATTTCCTCCCCTACTGCCTTAGTTGGAAAAGGCTGAGCACACAGCATCTCGTGCTAGCAAAACAGCCACATGTCACATCTACCCTGTTCACTTTAATTAGTTCTGTCTTGTTGTGGCTTATACTGCAGTTGCCTTTAAGAAATAGGTATCTTAATCTGGCAGTGGTGACCTAAGTTTTTTTTGCCATAGATTTCTTGTGCAACCTTTGCCAAGTCACTTTGTCTCCATTCCAGCAAAGCCTGGTGAGGAGAAACTCTTTCAAAGCTGTAAAGTAGTTCAGCGTCACTGCAGTGTCAGACTCCCCATATGAACATTTCAATTTGGGTTACAATCGTGGGAAAAATAGTTTGAAGGAGGGAACAGACATCAACATATGCCACATAGAACAGAGGTTGGAGTTATTGAGGAAATTCATTTACTGTGAGGAAAGACAGATGAGAGTTATTTTATTGCCATCTACCTCCTTAGCTTCCAGAGTAGTGGTTCTCAATGTATTTTAATCCCCCCTATTTTTAATTTCTTTGAATTAAAAAATATATATATTTTTTAGCAGTGCTGCATATTTTTGTACAAATGAAGTTAGGGTTGGCCCTTTTTTGCTCTGTTTTGTTTGCTGTGCATACAGGAATATGCCTATTTTTTCATTTAAAAAGTCTGGGTTTTGGCAGTTGTTTCCTGACCACTTCCAGATATCACGTAAGCAACCAGCAATTCACAAACCACAAAATGAGACACATCACTTCAGATGCTACTTAAGGCCTCCACTGATATCAGGGAATGATAAAGAAATGTTTGGAGGAAAGGATGTGGGAAAAGCTGCTGTTTCCTCAAGGGAAATAGAATTCACACAGAAAAACAAACACTAAGAATCTTTCTTTGACTAGGAGACGTTTTCTTCGCCTGTACCTGCTGCATCCTGCCAAACCCCTTTCACAGGACGCTCAAAGTCAAAGGCCCTGTCCTTTCAAGAAAGGAGCAACAGCAATTCCAGTTAGTACTGCCTTGGAGCAGATGGCCAAATTAGGTGTCAGAGACGACACTTTTGGTACTCAACTTAGGAATATGCCTGGGGTCTTTTTCACAGTGTTAACTGACTTGGGGTAGAAGCTGAAGAGCATTCAGTTCTTTGAGGAAAGGTTCACATGCTTGCCTGAGGAATTTAAAGATTAGAAAGTGTTCATAAAGGAATGCAGAAGACTCAAAGGTATAGTCTTTTTCTTCTTGGTCCTTTTCAAACTGTCCCTGTGTTTTTTTCCCCCATTAGCAATACAGCATTCATCTGAAACAGCTCTCCCCAGTAGAAGCTTCTATTCTGATGCATGATGTGATGGAGAGAACATCTTGCATCCCACTGTTATCCATTAGCCCTTAGATATGTATCTGATGCCTCTTTACTGTGGCAACCAAGCGGGTGGTAAGACTAAGCCTGCCTGACAGCACTCAAGTGTTTCTAGTTATTGGAAGTTAGTTCTAGTTATTTGAGAGTTAGAATGTTTACTTTCCAGAGGCAAGGTTAGACTTTAAACAAGTCAGAAGTCACTCCATAGCAGGGTTTTAGGCAAAGAGCATCTCTATTTTTTTTGTAAATGTGAAGACTTACTAGTTATACATACCTTCTGAGTAAGGGCAGCTTAAGCCATATCACATATGGAAGTCTGCTGCACAGTCCAAAAAGATTTTCCCCCAGCATTACTGTATGCATCGAACCTAGGATTAAGCCTAGTTCTTCTTCAGCACGTTGTGACAACCGCAAGAAAGTTATTCTGGAATGAAGGACAGGGTAAGGTTTGAGCATGAGGACTATTCTAGACTAGTTCCCTATATAACTCTTCCAATATCAGATTGGGTCCTTTTTCTTAAGTGATTTAGTTTCATTCCCTTCTAATTATTTGTCATTGATAAAGTTCAGCCTCAAGAGCTCAAGCTGTACCTCTTCTATTTCTCACATCAGGGAACCAAAGAGAGAAAAAAAGAAGCTTATGTTATTGCCTGTATGATATCAAATTACTTTTGCAGTTTCACATGCAGATAAGCAAAGTTTGGCAGCTTGAGTTCATTAGCTACCACAATCTTATTTACTGTTTGGAGCAGCTTCAATTTGTTTTCACATGTTTCAATGTCATTTTTCTTTATTTATTTTTAAGAAAATTAGGGATTAGGACAAAGGAATTGTGCTTTATTATTGCTTCAAATACTATTGCAAAGATTGTCAGGATCTGCAACAAAATGTATAGGGACTGAACTTAGAATAACTTTAGCTGAACCTGCAATAACACCATATCAAAACCATTTAGAAGTACAGTGATACCAACTTGAAACACTTTACATCTCGTACTGTGCTTCTGAGATCTTTCCTTTTCTAACACAGGTCCGAACCCACCTACATACATTATACAGATCAGCTTTTGTGGACAAGCTTTGTGTCATTAGGGAAGCCGTGTGCCACTGAGCTCCACGAGTTAATCATATTTTCCAGTAAACACATGATGTTTATGTGCAAGGGTTTTTGACAGTTGCTGGATGAAAATAATACTTTGAGCTAGCAGCTAATTACCAGATCACACAGTGGGATACACTGGCATGCAAAGGAAATAGGATTATCAGATCCTGAAAAAAAATGACTTTCTGCTTTGCTGTGTAGAAACAGCATAGAAACAGCATAACATTTTTCTTGGAGAAGAGCCACTCCCAAATGACTTGAGCCAAGAGTCTAGGAAAATAACAACAGAGGGGAGAGAGGAGAAGAAGAAAGAAAAGAAAAGAAAAAAAAAAAAAACAACAACAAAAAAACACCCCCCACAACACACACTGTCCAGTTCAGGTCCAAACACTAAACCTTAGTACAGAACATTTTCTATCTAAGCAGGTTGGCCATTTTGCATGAAGTTGCTGCAGTCAAGCACTGTCCTCATTTTCATGGCATCAAATCCCTCATATCCTTTTCTTAAAGGATCTGCATGCTACTTGGAGGAAAAAAAAAGGTAGCGAGTCAACCGGTCTTTGGTAGGTAGGAAAGCCTATGCTCTCTTTACCTGCAAGTCCCTTCACATACTTTCCTTCACTCATTACCATCCAGTCCCTTTCCCAGCTCTTCTCCTATTAGTGTTACTTCTCATACATAAGAATCATATCACGCTAATTACAACTCATGCAGAGACAGGTCTCCTCTGACTAATTGCCTAGTCCTCCATGTTTCACTTTCTTCTGCTTCTCATTCTCTGTTCTCCCTCCTCTTTGCCCTGTGTTAAAATACCTGGTTCTTCAACCTCAATTTCTAATACAGCATTGCCCCGAACAATTCCCTGCCACACACACACACACAAAAAAACGCACACACACACAAGCAATGGCCCTGTATTAATATAGAGGGGGTGTGTGTGTGGGGAGGGGGGGGGGGACGAGGGACACAGTTTTAGTACCTTAATGTGCTTAGTCACATCCTTGAACAGAAGCCACTAATTAAAAACAAGGCAGATGATAGGGTACTTTTATATCTTCTATCAGAGGGCTAAATGCTTATTTCAGCATGCACAACTGCTCACATAGCATAGTTGAAGGCTCGCAAGTCACAATTTGGAGGTTATTATTAAAGCCACACTTATCCCACAAGATAAGACATGGAGCTCAAGCGATCCTGTATTAGAAGGGACAGTGATGGACTATAGCTTTACATGAGACTTTCCATGTGCAGGACCTTCACTCAGAGCTTGGTTAAGACAGCACTATGAAGGGGGAGGGAAGAAATGAGAAGACTACAATTCCAGGCTTTGAAACACAGAAGAGATGTTTTAAACCAGTCAGTAATGCCAGAACACTACTTCCTTAAGCAGCCGGCATGCAGGGCCCTGCCCAAACCCTCTTCAACTTCTTGTACCACAGAAAACCCCTTCATAGACACCAACAACAGCAGGTGCTGCAACTCTGCAAAAGGTCTAGTATTCTCAGCACACTGTTTCCCACTCTAAGATATAACAAGAGTTGCCAATACATATCATTTTTCTCTTAAGAGAGTCATGGCTTATTTTTTGCCTCTATTTAAAATCCTATATGAAATGAAGTGTTAAGGCTATTAAGTTTGAAATGAACAGAAACAGAGCACTCCTTAACCTTGTCAGTACCACTCACTTTTTTTTTGCAAGTATTAATAATCCTAAACAATTTCTCATGGAACTTGATTTCCATGAATTGGTATATTCCAGCAGAAATAAGTGTTAGCTGGAAATTTTTCAAATAACTTTCCTCACGAGAAGAACAGAAAAATTCCCTTAACCAGTCCAGGCTGCAACCCAGAAAGATTTCTCCTTTGCTTCCTTGGCTGGAAACTACAGCCTCTCCTGAACCTCCTTGCAGGATAATGTACAGAAAAGTAGTTCTCCATTACATTAACGAAATTGAAGGAAGGAGGGGAGAGACACGAAAATGCCCATGGCAAAGCCAGGCACCTTATCATCATTTTCTTCAAGAGGTAAAAATAAAAATAGCATTAATTGCTATAATGACAGCCAGGTTTTTTTATGTATGTGTATATACATACACACACTATATATACATTGTTCTAATACATTTTTAATAGAAAGGATAAACAAAGCAAGCAGATGCACTCAGATACTGGGCTCATTGTAATGACTGAATATCCTTAACAACAAGTAACTTGAATTCTCATGAAACACTGATAGACATATTAGCCACTTCTTCCCATTGTAAAGAAAACACAAGGTCTCTTGGATTTGGCATTTTTCATAGTTCTCTTCCCTCAGACACTTAATGGTTTCCCCACAGAAGTCTTACCTTTGCTGCAGTGCTGCCTCCTGATCCTCATCAGGGTAGTTCTGATGCATATTCTGATGCACATACACAGCCAAAGCAGAAGTCTTGTCCTCCAGGGGATAAATAAGGCTCTAGGCAAATACTGCAAGATGTGACAGAGCTCCACAGTCCTTATCCTTTCTACTATCCAGATAACCACTTGTTCACAGGTGCATAATCAAAAACTTCATTGCTTACAAACCGTAAGTTTTGCCCCTTGCATTTTAATGTCCCAGGTTCTTCAACCATGCTTCATCTCACAGTACTATCTTATTTTAAGCTTCCTCCCAAGATGTGTACATGCTATGCCACTTGCCTCTCCCTTTAGTCACACCTAAGCAGACCAGGGCTTGCAATTTAAAGGGTGTGCTGCCATCAGCTGATTGCTGTCACTGGCTCCCCTGTTTCCCATCAACCACAGACTCCAAGTCTCATCATGGCTTTGTCCTGGGCTGGCTGCTCCCATCCCAGCTGGTGCAAGAAGCAGGGCAGAGTGTTCAGCATGGGCTGCACAAGCTCATTGGCACCTCTGAGCTGCTTGTTTGGCAGGTTGATCTGATGGAGGTGCAAAGCACAATGTTTCACTCACATAATCGCGTTTTGTTATCTAAACACATTGAAAGAGATAGGAAGTAAATACCAGCATATCCAAGTATGGAATAACTCGGGCCATTATAAATACAGATTGTGTTGACACTTAAAACGGTGCAGTTTCAATTACTGAAACAGACAGTACTATATTCTATTTGTCAACCAGATTTTCATCTCAAAGTACATTCCTACATCTGAAAGTTAACGTGGTATTGAATATTTTAGAGCAGGGATTTAATGTCACATTGTTGATGAGATGAAGAAGTAGATTTATATAAAATATATTTTCAAAATTGTAACCCGTGATCTATAAATAAAAACTTTGTTTTTAATGATTTATAGTTAAACTTATTAACCTTGCTAATTACATGATGTTTCCAATAATGTAACTTATGAGCTATGCAGTAAAAATGCAACCATTCAGCTTCAAAAAAAATATATCCATGTGCTGATAATAGAGGGAAATTTTATCAAGTGGAGGCCTTTCATGAGAAAAGAGTGAAGTTTGTGCTTGTGCAAGTTATTTTGGGACATGAGCAGTGTGAGAAATTGTTTTTAATAAGTGATATTTTCCATGAGCTTTAAATTTGAGAATTAGGTTATATATTGAAAAAAATGATATATTTCTGCTTAAATTTTTCATAGATCTTCATGCTTCAGGCTTCTGTTCAAGACAGAGAGGGAAAGTGAAAAAGAGGAGAGAAAGAAAGCTAAAAATGGTGGAACATTACCAAGCTTGAGTCTAAGTAGTCTTCTCATTACTACTTTGGCCTTGTTTTACATTACATTTGATATTTGGAGATACTGCCTTGTCAGAAAGTCAGCAAGTGGCCTTTACAGTGCTTATATCCTGTATCCTTACAATAGGAAATAAGTGATGAAGAACTAAAACCTTAAAATGCTCTGCAACATATGAGCAAATGTCACTTTCATGCAATGTCTAGGAAGGAGATGGTTTATAAACAACAGAGAGAGTCTCTTTTTGTGACACTGCAGAAATAAAAGTGGGGTTTTGTATATAATCTTATGAAACTATTCTGTGAAAAAAGATTTTGCAATTAAAAGGTACCTCTCAAACAGTTCCACATAACTTAGTCGAACAGGCAAACATAAACAAAATCCAATTCTATTTATCAGAAATATCAGAATGTTGTAAAAAAAATTCAGAGGCTCTGAAAGAATATACTTTCTAATGAGATTCACAGCAGAAGCTTCCTGCTTCTGCTTAGACCGGAGTGCCAGAAGTACAGATTCCTCAAGAAAATAAATGCACAACAAACTTAGGAAGTCTTTACTGAGCCTAAAGTAGGTTTGGCTTGATATGGGAACACAGCCTTGCTTCATTTTGTCTGGATCATCCTGTTCGCTTGCACATATTATGAGCAACATTTATCCCTGCTATATCTTAATTGCTTGGAAGACCAGCAAGATTTATCAGGGATACGCTTCTCTGTGTGTTTTCTTACTCTGTTTTATTGGACAGCATTTTGTAAATGTTAGCACATTTTGACATAGCTTTATATGACTCCTTTATTGCTGTGGAAAAAAAAATCTTCAGCAAATGTTTAGCAAAATAGACAGTGCAACCAGGTGTACATTTGTTTAAGAATAAATCTGTCCCATGAACCATTTCTTACTACCATTATGTAAGATAATTATGTAAGATTTACTGTCACTATGCAAGATAGTAAAAGAGCGTAGAAACTTATCTTCCTACCCACTCAGAATAACTTAATTAGAGATGTTTTTTAAACAAATGTCATATCCTAATAGGAAGAGGTCATTGTTTCCACGTTATCTAATGAATATCTCCTTTTAAATAACATTGGTTAAAAATAAAGATTGTTTCAGCAGTGCTCTAGACTGAAGCGACCAAGCCAGTTTGTAAGTTTAAATCTGATTTAAAGCTCTGGAAATGTCAAAGAAAAAAAAAGGGCATTTGAGAAAAGTTCAAATATGTCTTGCTAATTGCCATCTCAAATTGGAATGTAAATAACAATGACTGACACTTGTAGGAAGTTTTGATTCAAAGAACTCTAAACTAAATAGAAAAAGATCATAAATTCTATATCATATTCTATATATAATTGAAAAAAAGCAAATTGAGTAGTGGTACATCAAGAGAAAATAATGGTAAAACATCAGGCCAACATGACTAGAATTTTTCTGTGTATGTATGAAAAACAAACAATGTTTTGTCATTTAAAAAAAAAAAAAAGTGATGAAAAACAACTTTCCCAGCTGATGGATTGTACTCAGAAAATTTGTATTGAAGACGTGAGAGGATTCTGGATATTAAAAATTGTAAGTTTAGTGATGGAATGAAACCTCGGTTTCAAATTCTTTTACTAGGAGCAGCAAACAGTATTAAAGAATGGTATTTGCAAGTAAATACCAAGTTGCAAAAAATCTCTATGTGAAGTAGTTCTGGGCAAAGAGCATCTCTATCCCCTAATTTGGGGGTATAGTTGAAATGTCTGATCTTGGCCAACTTAATTCCCTTTTAGACATAGGAAGGCACCAGAAAAATGTATCATATCAAGTTTTGGGTTGAACTCCAGTGGCCATTGAATGAATCCCTAAGCAGGGATTTGATAAAGGGTGAATTGGGTTAGTGCACTTGCACTGAAACTGAGTGAACACCACTGGCAGCAGTGAGTCCAAACTCTTAATCTGTTCCCACTCCCTCCCCAAATCCCAGCTTCTAGTGATAAATGAAAGATGATTTTTGCGTCTTTCCTTGTCTGTCCTTCTTCCAACCATTAAAACCCTAGCATATTTTTTTGCCACCTCTCAGTCCATTTTATTTTGTGAGAAAGATGTGCTAGTTCAGGGAATGGTGCTCTACAACTGGTCTTTGATTGCCTGGATAGAAGATAATTTCTAAATAGTTATGGAATTTGTATTTGCTATTTCGCAAAGAAAAGTGAAAGAAAGTGATACATAATTAAAATGCATAGCACTTATCTAATAGAATCACGGTGTAGAATATTTTGTTTGATCTTTATATTAACGAAGGTATTGCACTATAATTATTGTTGTGACAGTATATTAAATGTCCTTTGAGTTTATTCTTCTAAACTCAGATTAATTTAATGTGGTCCATTATATTATACATTATATTTCTGTCACTAAGAATTTGGGAGGTGTGACTTTAATTGCATAGAAATGAAAATCTCATTAGGATAGGAGAAACAATAGGGGAAGGTGCTTCTGGAAAACGGTGGAGGAGCTGTCAAAAAAAAAAAGGGAAATGAAAATGAAAGGAAAAAAAATACCATGTGAAGCTATGTCCCTTTTTCCTTTTTTTCTTTGTGATTCTGTTTTCCTAAGGAAAGCATTTTCATTATACTGTCTTGCTCTATCTTGCCATCTATCTCTTCTTCTTACTAATCTGTTGACGAAATTCTAGCCAAACAGCTTTGCAAAAATCTAGAGATCTGAAATATAATTACATTTCTGTGATGCATGTAAAGCCACAGCCCAGGGAATGGTTGCACTGTAAAATCACCTCTTTAGACATTAGAGCTCTATCTTGGGAGCCACATCTGGAAAAAAATAGAAATCCTGGGCTCCACTGGTGTCTCTGCTCCCAGACTTACTCAGAGTTGCAGTGATTCCGTTTCCAGAACACAAGGCTCGTTTTGTTCCTAGGCTCTTGCACTCAGCTCTCAGTTTGTTGCCCTTAGGAGAAGTGGCACGTTGGAAACCTTTATCCATGGTCATATGGACCAGTGCTGCCCCAGCATGACTTCCATATCTCTTAGTTGTTTCAGGCTGCATGTCCCTGTCTTTCCACCCTGGCTCTGCACTCGTTCTCCATTTACATGGAGACAGGGGTTGTGATGATCACCTATATGCCAGGGTTTTCATGTCTTGTTACTGTGGATTCACATGGCATAGCTATGCTCTTGGCTTCCCACAGCATAGCTGCAGATCGATGGGCAAAGGGTTTCTCTTTTCCCTAGTGTACAACTGAACAGCTCAAAAAAGCCAGTTTCTCATAATCAGTCATACCATTGTAGGCTTTAAATGCCATGTCTAAGAGAACTAGAAAGCTGTAAAAGGGAAAACAGAAGGAAATGTTATGATTAAGAAAGTTTGTGAGCTAACCGGACTTGTCATTCACAAAAATCAAACAGTGTTTGCCCTTCTTTATACCTGCTGCTCATCACGCTGTAAGGAAGGACCTTGCCGGAGGTGTTCGTTGACCCTTCCTGTGTTCCCAAAATGTGGGAATTAGACATCTTCATTTGAAATGGCCTTCAAGCGCTGAGCTTAAGTGCAGCTCAAAAACTGAATTAATGTGCCAAAGCAGATGTCTGTGTTGCAGATGACTGTATTTAATTATTCATAATCCATGTACTGCGACGAAAACAGGCTTGGCAATGCAAAAGTCAGTTTATGCTTGTAGATCAAATTCACTGGCACTACGTAAGCAGGTGCAGCTCCTCTAATTTGAGAGAAGGTTTTGCCAAGCCACTAGCAAAATTAGATCATTGTTTAGAGTACAGATGGCAGGAGGTTTTGGAAGAAATGTATGTGGTCGATTGCTTTTTATAGCAGTTGTAATGTAGTGTACAGCTATATGCCATGCATTTACTACAACTTTTACTTTACTACAGCTGTTCTTCTATCTGGAAATGAACACTTCCAGGCTGCGGTAACAGCTGATACAGAGCCAGCCAAATTCACTGTTTTCCAAAACTCTATAAATGGTAACAGCCTAAGATGTAGAAGTTCTCCATTCCCTGCAGGATGATTGCCATTAAGCAATAATCATGCTCCTTAGAAAATACTATAGTCCCTTCTGCAGGATAAATGGAGTATTTACTCTCCTAAATCACTGCAGGTCACAGCTGAAGCACAACTGAGATGTGAGGCTCTGCTCTCCGTCTGGTCTTTGCTGGCTGCTAGCATCGGTCCTAAGGGCCAGCCTGTCAGTTAGAAATTGCTTTGTGAGCCATGCACTTGCCAGACTAACTCATCATTTTTTAACATGCCCCCACTGTTAGAAGTATTGAAGCTGGGGGGAAGAGGAGCAGAAGGTTGCTTGCTTGCTGTTTGCCTAGACAATGACATTACTGTTTTGCCAGGAAAAAATACTTCCCCTTTGGCACATGTGCCTCTCCAAGCACTGCAGGCAAGTAACTCCAAATTGTGCCTGCCGAATATCATGTGTGTCAGGAAGTTGTTTCACTTACTCCTGAATTGCAGCCTTTTTAGCAGAAAAGGGTGGATTCTGTTTAATAGCACGACGTAGCGTGACATGACTTTTCTGGACAGAAAATGAAGGGCTCCTATAGCCGCCTGAACTTCCAGAGAGGAGGCTGGCTGGAGAGGTGCCTGGCTCTGCCAGGAATAGCGCGGCGGCTCCTTCCCTGCGACGGTGCCATCTGTCCCGCTGCCTCCACGCTGCCTTAGAAACACACTATGATCTTTGGCAACTTCCCACTCCCAGCCTTCTCGTTCACAAAATGGGGCTCGGAACATTGCCCCTGCCTCCCAGGACTGTTATGAAGCTCTTAAGATGGAAGATGCTGGAGAGATCTAAGAATATCTTGGCTGTAAGAACCTGGAGAGCATTTTGGATCAGGAAAGCTAGTAAGAAGTACCAGGGATATATCCAAGATTTAACACGTGCATTCATTTCCAGTTAGACTTTGTCATCTGGGTGGCAGCAAATCAATGAGAGGAAACCTTGTCTTTCACGTGTGCTCTAGAGAGATACAGCATTATCACTTGTAATATAGAAAGTGTTAGGCGTCCTTTGTATTTTGGTGCCTCCAGCAATAGTGTTAAGTGCATAAATATTAGTTCTGCATTGAAAGTTGATTCAGCTAATAGAGAATTTACACAGTTCAAAGTTTGCTATTATACTGACAAGAGGTATATTTTAAAATTCTCTATAAAAAGAAAAAGCCGTGAGACTAGGGCTCTGGGGCAGCCATCTTGGGTCTCTTCCCCAGAGGCAGTGCAATGCCAAGAGCCCAAAGAAACTCAGACGTTGTGCAGACTGAACCCAAAGCTTCCTGGGTTGTGGAAGAAAACTGTCAAAAGCAAACCTTCTCCTTAGAATGTTCCAGTTTTGACAAATAAGCAAATGCTAGTGGAAAGTAAAAAAAAAAAAAAAAAAAAAAACCACCACCAACAAAAAACCCTTGCTGGAATTTTTCTCAGCAGTGCTAGTAAACATTAAAGTACAGTGGCTCCAGCTAAGCAAACAGGAAAGTGTACCCAGCTGTCTAACAGTTCAATCTGGCAGTGGCAAAATAAAGACCTGATTAAAGGTATATTGGACCACAGCAACCAAGAGAGTTCTGGATTTCTGAATATCAACATGTAATGCAGGATAGTGCCTCTTTATGAGTTTAACCTAGTTTTGCCATGCAGGTAATCAAGGCTAATTTTGTGAAGAATCAGTCCAGAAGAGCATAGTGGAGCCTTCTCTTGGCCAAAATAAATAAATAATGACTTTAGGAAAAATGCACATCTGTTCCTTCTATTGGATCGACAAAAGCACCACCCTCCAGTACCTCCCTCCATTCAAAATTAGCCCTTAGGATAATTATGACTGTCATTTTTATAAAAGACGTTAAGTTTTATACAGGTACTGCTATATATATAAAATGTATAAAATTGTATTATTTCAAGACAGTTGCTGGGATACCATTATATTGCGCATTATAGGAGTTCTCATATTAGTGATATTGCTGGGAGAGAGTGTGAGGAAAACGTCTTCCCCACCCACTCCTCTTATTCAGTGCAATGGTTATTGCTCTTCTCGCTTTCTAATCTTTGAAAATGTCCTTGCTGATTGAAGATCTCTGCCCTGCAGCTACAGCCACAGGCCACCACTTGCTGCAGGTCCATGAGCACAAGTTGTGGTCCTTTAGCCTATTCTGTGACCCATTCGCACCTAGGTCACTTGCTAAAATAAGACCCTGATGACATTAAGCAATGATGTACCCCCTTCTCTAGCTGAAGTACCTTTGTGAGCATCCCGTCCCATCCCATCCTATCCCATCTTGTCCCATCCCGTTCACCTGACTGTGCAAACAACTCATCAGCTAAGCCTGTGATGATTAAATGCATTAAGTTCACCCGTGTAATCTAAGCTATATTGGCCTGCTTTCTGTTTTGTTCTTTGCTTTGGGATTAGTGTTTGAAGAGCTATGACTCTACTCAGGCTCCTGCTGTTTGAAATTAAAATAAGGAAGCTCCTCCCTTTTCCCCCATCCTCCTATCCCTTTCTTAATATGTTGCTTTCAAAGGCCATACAACTCTTACAAATATTTCATCTGAAAGGAGCTGCCTAAGCATTCCCATCTGTCACATTAACATGGCCAGATTGGAAGTATTTTTAAAAATGTAAAATATCATATGGAGGAAGGGAATGAGCAAGAAACTGCTTATACGGAGAGCCGAAGTTAATGGGAGATTCACTGGTTCTTCAGTTTGAGATTCTAAGCACACATCCAGGACCTACCTTGAAGATGATGAACAACCATTACTGTCTGAATAGCACGACTGTGAGCTTGGTCATTGCCATCTTGCTCTGCCTCCCTATACATTGAGTCACTTTCGTTAGAAGCAAACACTATGGTGACTTAAGATGCTCAGAACTTAAATAAGAATGCTAGAAAATTCTGCCTACAATTTCAGAAAGAGGAAGGATTATATCTTAAAAATGAGTTTCTCTCCTACGTCTTATCCAGTGTCCACAACCCTTAACCAATTATTTGAGTGGAACTCCTGCCCCACTAACATCCAGAAGTTTTGCTGTTGTTTTTATTGAGGTCAGCCTTGGCCTTGGCTTTGTGGCTGTTTAAACCTTGACCACAGCTACTCCATGCAAAACAGCGGGTTTGGATCTCACCAGCAAGCACTGAATGTTTTTGCTCAGAAAATAGAAACAAAAGAGCCAGCTGAGCTATAGGTGTGGTTGGATTAATCGATCTTGCTGCTAATTTCTCTGGACTCTGTGGCTATGCTTGTTCCTGCTAAGTAAAAGACAACTAAAGACCAGTTCTTGGCCCTGGGACCAGCTGGCACCACACAGCTCAGGGCCTGCTCCATTTACAGCAGATTTGTCTTGGAGGAAGCTGTTTAGGGCAGTCCAAAACAGAGCTCGGGAAATACTAATGCATGAGCAGTGTCAATGCACCAAGAGCCTTTGCTTGACCTTGCTCACTGACCCTACGTCATTTAGTAATACCAGTGCATGCCTGCATGGTTTGTAGATACAAGACACACTGCCTCCTCGTCCTGAGTAGACTTCCCCCTTCCCTGAGTCCTGCAGGCTCTGGGGTTGTCTCTGTACTCCTTGGAGGCTTGCATGCTTCTTACAGGCCCACAGAACTGCAAAGTAAATGAATGTGTATCTCTGTGCAGCTGTAAACTGGAGTAAGGCTGTAATTAGTGGGTTTTCTTCTTTTTTTTTTTTTTTTTTACTAAAATTGCTTTGATCCCGAGATGTGGGCACAGGTAGTCAGCGAGTCTCTGTTTTTCTCAGCTCCCTTGAGTAGGAGGAGGAAAAAAAGGGTGTTATGTTGCAGCTTTCTGGGAACTCATTTCTGCATCTTTCTGAAATTCTGCCTAATTCCCCATGTCACGTAGGCAGCTCTGTAATCATGCAGAAGGCTTTACAGCTTTCCCACCAGCCCGTGCCCACCTGCAACACTGTTGACATGCACATCTCACTGGAGTTGAACGTGTTAAGCTACTATAAGCCAACCATACTGCAAGCCAACTTGCAAGAACATACGTGGATAGAAGTGGATGAAAGCTTGAATCCTGGTTTCATTTCCACCTGTTACGCAAATGTTCCCTTGGACCGGCATTGCACTCGATCAATTTGTCTTCTGCAAAGTAGTGATAAACCTTAAAATAGCAATCCAGATTTTCAAAAGATACCAGCCTCCCACTCTGACAGTGAGACTTTACAAGAAACTCACCTCCATTTTTAGGCATCAAAATGAAACATTCACATGTAAGAGAAAGTTTAGCACATTGGGTGCTCAGCTTCTTACACAATCTGGACAGCTGGCACGGCAATGAATGTTAATGGAAACACTGGAAAACTTGTTCCTTATTTAAGAAAGTAAAAGAAAACCCAGTTCTTCTGAAAATCTGGCTCCAGTTTAGGTGTTGAGCACTGAAAGATTTGAGTCTGAGCGCTTTGGAAAATCTGGCACCTAATGAAGGAGTGCTGTGAGAATATATTAATTATTGTGTGAGGTTCTGGGATAGCAGTGATGACAGTACTAGTAAACTTTGCAAAGAAGTGAGGAATAGCTTCTTGTGGACAAACTTCAGGGAAAATACCTAGAAGGCAAGAATTAATTACCCACTATGGCTATGCCACACCACAAGTATTGCCATTTATAGACATGATACTACCAGCATACAATTTTAGAATGTCATTGATATGGTGGAGACACTGTTTTTGTAAAAGTAAAATGCAAATGCAATCGTTTTGATGTTTTCTCTTTAGCACTTAATTCTATTCCATGTATCTACGAGATGCCTCCTCATTTGCCGCGTGCGCTGGGGTTTTGCCTCATTTGAGCTGTGGTTGTTGAAGTGTCCGTAGCCATCTGGGTTCTTCACTCATGCTTTCAGAGACTGGCACACAGGTCTGTTTTGCAGGAAAGGCTTTCTAATGAGAAACAGGAAGGGTCTTATTTCTTATCTAGTTCTTTCATTTCCTGATAGCTTTTTGAACACAACTTCAGAGTAAGACTAGATCTGGCACATCCTCACTGTGTGGTGTAGTCCCATCTTCATCTGTGAGTGTTGCAGCTGAGGACTAGCAACATATGTCTCCTAGCTTTGTGTTCCAAGGATCATCTATCTGTTTGCCTCAAGTGTAGTGACCTAAGCAGTCATAACTGGCATCTAGCAAATAAGTAATTCTACTGAGTTCAGCAGAGCAACTCTGTGTTATAAACACACAGTGACTGATCACATAAATAATCTTTTTGCAAATACACGTCGTTTGCACCCACACGTATGTCTGCAGAGCACAGCAACTCCAAGGGTAGTGGAAATCAGCAAGTTTGGCGTTTTTGGCTTTTTCTTAGGTACCTTGCCTCTTTTCTCTTCGCCTGAATTGGAGAGAGGAAATTGGTTTCCCCGTAGCTGATGGTTTTCCTGGATTGGCTTAACCCAGTCCCACAGTGCTGAAGCTATTGAATGCTCAATTAGTATTCCCCAAAGTTTCAGAATGAATTGAACCAACTCCAGAAATTCTTCATTGCAGTTCATGTATCGTTTCTCAGGCTTTGAGAAAAGGACCTACTGTTTCACTGTGTGCAGCAAAACAAATTCTCCCCTGCTCAGCCCTGTGCCACTTTGTTGTTTTAGCTTGGTTCAAGAACACCTGCAAAAATAAACAGTAATGGCAAGTTATTACCTACAGAATGTGTGGAGTACCTCAGCTCACCAGTTTATAAATAGCGACGCAGATGGATATAATGACTGTAGTATCTTGGAGCATTTTGGATTTTGTTTTGCTGTGGGCAGTTACGATATTATACTGAGTGATTCTACAGCAGTAATCACTTCTCAAAGCCCAGAGAACTGGCCACATTTTGAGCTAGGGGACAAACTCGCACTGGCAAATCCGAGGACTCAAAAACCATGAGCAAGATTTCACATGAAATGATGAGACTTGTTCACAAGCTGGAGGAATTGGGGTTTTGAATGAAAAAAAAAATAGAGGGTTATTTGTATTTTACTTTGCTTTGAGTCTTTATAATGTGCTTGGTTACATTTTTATCTCGGCTTTATAACAAAAGAGTAATAAATTTCATGTTTAAATTTCATGTAAGAACTGAGACCATATTATAATCAAAATTCTAAGAAAAAAAAAGATTTCCATTGGAAATGACAAAATGGAAGTAGTTACAAATTAACTTTACTGGAGATTGGGCTCTCTAGAGATTTTGCAGGACGATCCGTTCTGGTTCCTCCTGGTGCAAGTTTCAAGCAAGCTGCCGTTTGGCATTTCAGTCTGAACCACTCACTAGGTACTCAAGTGTAACAGTTCCCTGAGTTTTATTTGCATTAGCTTTATTAGTTTGTTTACTGTAATCCTTCCTGACACAGTCTCTGCTAATGTTGATGGCATCCTCTGTGCTGGCCAGATTTAGGTTTCTTGTCAGAAAAAGCAGGTAGAAATAAAAATACGAGACTACTAAGCTGAATGCTGCACACAACTGAGCACATTACTCATCTAGGTGCTCCAAAGAGGGAAAAGGCAAAATTTATTCGAACATTAAGCCTCAAATCACACTTGGATGTTAATCTGAAGTAACAAATGAATTTCTAACACTTCACCATTTTATTCTGATATGTGTAGAAATAAGTTTTGGTACTTTGCAGGGGGACGAAGGAATATTTTCAAAGTTTAAGACACTTAACCCTGAGTAAGTTCATAAAGAGTAACTCTTCTCTGTTCAACAAGGAACAGAGAAAACTGCTTAGCCAGTGAAGTCTCACAGGGGGCCTGCCTGGAAAATGATTCAGGGAAAGGAGCAAGAAGAGAACAGAGACAGTAGCAGAGAGAAAGTGGGTCAATTTGCAGTTCTTTCTTGGGGGAGACACATGAAAATAAGCTTGGGAGCAACAGTAATTCATAAAAGTAGAAATTATGATCATTTTTAGTCACATTTCTTGATGGTTTTCTAATAGTTCTGCACCGTAATACAAGCAATACAAAGATTCTTTGTTAGACCCTGACCTCTTGTGTGCCCTGTGCAGTTTGCTAATTTATAATTTTGATTAAGGGATGGAGAATATACCTATGATACCAAGCTAGGATGGAAGGCAAGTATATTGAAAACAGAGTAAGAATTCCAAACGATCCTGATGGGTTGGTCTAAGAAGACCATTGATTTTAGAGGAAGATCACTTGATTCTAGAAAAAAAAAGTTGTGGTGTGACAGACATAGGACGTGTACTACACAGACTGAAAAAATTACAACATGAATACAGCCTAGGGGTTGTCTGGCTACATGTCACTTATTCCAACAAGAATTTGAGGGTTATAATGAATCAGAAGCAATGAACATGATTTAATCAGGCTACTGCAAAAAGGGAAAATATTCTACTGGGATATTTAAGCAGGAGTACTATTTCTAAGAGAGATGAAGTAATCCTTCCGCTCTATTTAGAGCTGCTCAAGCCTGAGTAACAGGCTCGAGAGAGCAACACAGAGTATTCTCAAATATTTAAAATGTAGTGGTAGGAACAACAAAAGCAATGGCCTTAAGTTTGCAGTCGAAAGGATTCAGTTAGACCTTGAGGACAAACACTGAACAACAAGATAACTGATCCCTGGAATAGATTGCCTTAGGAAGGTCGTGGAATCACTGAAGGCTTTAACCCATGAGACGAACATCTGTTAAGCGTAGATATAGCTGAGCTTTCATGGAGATTGATTTGGTGACCTCTCCAGGGCCTTCTTTTCACAGATTCTCTGATAAAGCCTGTAGAAAATCTTGGCCCAGATGAAACTGTTTATATTATTAGCAAGCTAGGCCCTTGACACAGAAAAGCAGAAGGCTCTGTCTTTTCCTAACATGCTGGGCAAAAATTTGCCTTCAGAGAAAAGGTAGTCTGGTGCTTAGTTGGTACTTCTTGATTATGCTGGCACCGGCACCAGGAGTGCCTAAAGCAGTTTGCAGCAGAAGCAGTTAGAGAATGAACCAAGAAGCAACATGAGGATACTGAGCAAGGCTGTGCAATCCGTGGCAACTTGAGAAGCACTTGCTGTCACAGAGTGCTGGCAAGGACACGTGGTGTCATCACTGACCATTGCGCGATTGCTTCAGGTGCATGACAGTGCAGTTTTGGCCACATAAGAATTTTTGAGTGCACAAATGCATCAAGTTTTTGACTGTTGTTAGTTGTTCACATCCAATGGTCAGACCATTGCATTATGTTCTTGCTACATTTCATTACGCAAATGCAAAGGACACATTCTGAGGAGAATGTAAATAAATGGAAGTACTCAGTGCCTAGCTGCTTTGCAATTTACAGCACATGTGAGGATGTGAGGATATTTGGCCCAAAGTATTTGTGAAGGCCCCTTCATGCCTCAGCTTCCCTTTATTTATTCTTGCATGACATAGAGGGCTGCTACAAGAAAGTATTTTGTTTGTCTTTAGAATTTTTAGTAAGATTCTTATATCTGTGAGAAAAATCTAGAATAGTGCCTGCACTTCTTTCTGCAGCCTGTTGTAGAAGCTAACATGGCAATCTGGAGCTTCAGCCCTTGAACACTGCAGACCTTACTTTAAATTGCCTGGTTATAAAACGGCTTGCATAGAAGAAAATGCTTGAAAAATATGCTTGATCCAGCCAAGAGAAAGAGATAATGAGTCAAAAATAGATTACTTTCAGGCACAGGGAGAGAAAATACCCTGAAATGGTATTTTCATTTTGGTTTTCAGCTTTCTAAGGGTACAGGAAGGTTCTGGGAGAGTGGGAGAGTGAGTGCTTTGACAAGCACACAAAGGCTTGTTCACTGGCAGAAAAAAAGAAACAAGATTTGCAGCTGTATCAAGAGCTTTACTATATGGCTGGGGCACATAGGCAGAGCTTACCAAAGTAATGTCTGTCTTTAGAAATTTTCCTATCTCTCATTTCCATTTGAAACGATGTAGTTAACAAGTAAAACAGTAAATCGGCTCATAAATAGAAATAAGCAAGACACTGAAGAAGAGGAATGGGCGAGGAAAGTGGTGACAAAGAGAAGATAGTTGAAGGTGCATAGAAAGTTAACTCTACTCATAAGGGTGTCCTTGATATTTTCACTGCTGTGGGCTGAGCTTTCCAGTCCAGTCCTGGCACACATTTCAGTACTTACTAAATTGGACATGCTTGAACTCTCTCAAGTCATCTTAATGCAAGCAGTAAAGCAGCTTTCTGGAGAGACAAGTGCCAAAACTGAGAGCAGAAGTTCAGTGAAGGTCTGCACTGCAGTAAGGAGAGGTGCAACTGGCTTGCAAAGAAAGCTTGGAGCTAGTTTTCATCTTCCCAAAGTTGGTATCAGCTTTGGAGCTAAAGACTGACTATCTGGACTATAAATATTTACTGGTTGGCATGCACAGTTATCACTTTTCTAGCTTCAGTTTAAATAGTACCTCCATCACCGCTCCTCCCCAAAGCCTCCATTCGGTTGAGCTGGACAACTGCTCAAGGAAAAACATATACCACGCAAACCAGAGTATCTGAAATAATTAAGTGTCCAACAGATTATTCTTAATCTCATAACAATGAAATTATGTTACCATAAATGAGTCCCTAACAAGCCCGCATTATTTTATTAAGGCAGGACAACTATGTATCTAAATATAAATGAAGCATATATCTGGGAATTTAATTTAAGGGATTACCCAAGATGTTTGCCTGAGTCATCATTGATTACCTTGTCTGTTTTCTCCTGGCAGCTGCACTGTCATCCGTGCAGTTTAAACAGTATGTCATTAGGGGGGTTTGAGCACGTATTTACCGTCAGATCGCTCGGTATGCCTTTTCCATGCCTTTTTCCTTCCACCTTGTAGCCCTTTTGCTGGGGACTTCCTGGGGCTGTTTACATTGAACGTGGACCTGAGAAGCCTTGGCTGCAGCTAGCCTAAAAGGGGAGGGAAAAAGCTTGGAATGCAGATACAAGGAGACAGCAGCCTGTTTCTGATGGCTCCCTGAAACTTTCCTGGGATTCATGAACTTGCTTTTGCACGAGCCACCAAGAAGCAGACAGAGATGACTCACATTTTCCATGGGCCGTGGAGCTGTGGGGATTTAGCCTTATGCCGAAAAGTTGGGTATCCCGTTACCAGCGCCTCCATTCTTGTACACTGCTGGCAGAAGGAATACCTGGTGTCTAGGAACTGCATTCCCAACTTGCCCAAAATTTTGAGCCTGAAATCTTAATTTCATTTTGTTTTTCCTTTAGGGCTTTTTATTGTTCCAGGACTTGGAGGGTAATTTATGCCCTGCTATTTGACTTTATTACACAAGATGCCAAGATTTATGTTAATAGAGGAAAATGCATTTAAAATGTCTCCTAATATATTTCCCCTGAAATACATGAAGATTACAGCTGCTGCAATAAAATCATAATCTCTGAATGCTAGAATGGAAATGTTTGACATTAACAGGCTGCTTTTAGAAATGAAATATCTGCAGTGAGAACACTGAGAACTTACAACCAGCATATAATTTTGACTGCATTTGAACTTTGCATGCTTTCTGAGATTTGGAAGGTGTGCGGGTGCGGGGGGAAGCAGTTAACTTTTTACACAGGCCTCGACACTTCTTGATGTCAGCCAGAAACAGAGGCAGCAAAATTCCACAGGAGAGACTGCTCTCATGGTAATTTAGAGTTGACAGGAACCAAGGAGCATGTGAAATCTTGTGGGAAAACCTGATCCCTTCTGTTTGGCAGCCTGAGTGATACCCATGAAAGTAGAGTTTTAGGAAACCCATGCAGAGATTTACATCTGGACTGCAGCACTAACTCCAGAAATATGAAAACTGTGGGTTGGTGTGAACAAGATAACTCTGGGAGTAGTTGGGTTTGAAGTGGCACTGAATCCCGGGGGTTTTTCATTAAATATGTGTCTGGGAGATTCTGAAAATGGACAGACCCACCCTGTAGCCCTCATGTATAATTTTATTACTTTCAGAGTATGGAAGCAGGCTTTTCACATTATCACAAAATAGCAGATGATGAAGAGATGATGGTCATTTCTGATCAGATTCTGTGCTCTGCCACAACAGTTTCACCCCACTAAATTTTCACTAGCTTATTCCACCATAAATCTGATGTAGCAGAATAGGGAACTAAGGACAGGTTTGGAAAAAGTGGACAAGATCGACATAAAACTACTCTGGTATTCATACTCCCATGAGCAATCCTTAGGGCTTAAATAAGACGCAAACTAATCTTGCACACATGAAACTCCTACTGAACTCCCCCGGCATTGACAGAGTAATGACTCACTGCTCAAATTAAAATACAATTGCCTGTTCTGAATTCCTTTTCCTAAGAGTCAAGATACTTTTGATATACATGGTTTTATTCAGATACTCCCTTGAATACTACATTCGGCAGCGTGGGTATAAGCCTAAGAAAAACCTTAGGCTTTCACTTAGGTTTGTGAAGCCCTGTGATATCAATCGTTCAGCTGCTGGCAAGGTTTTGTGCAATATTTTCGGCATTAATTGAACAACACATTGCAGGGCAAAGTGGTGCCTTTCTCTTGTCCTGGAACATTGCATTGAAAGGAAATCAAGCTCTAGGTGGGTATACAATTTGAAAGAGAAAGGCTACTTGCCCTCCTTCAAAGGGTTGCACACAAATAAGACCCTGTCCATCATCAGAGAAAGATACTAACCTACGTTAATGTCAGTAATTTATTTTTGTTTTTATGGAGTCAAAGGTGTAGGTTGAGTGTTTTATTTATGAATGCATTCCATCCTTACCAGACAAATATTAAAAATGAAATTCCCCACAGACCAACTCGGTTATATATATCATCAAATTGCATTTTACCCTCAAAGTATCCCACCACAATTAAAAAAAAATCTGTGAAAAGACTTTTTCCAAGTTAGTGAGGAGTACAGAATCCCCATCATCACAGATGCTGTCTTTGCTGCATGTTTGCTTTTGTTAATTTATAATAAAGTTTTTAGGTTTTAGTGCAAATTTCTTTTTCCATTTACTTGGGGCATTTTGTGTGCCTTATCCTATAAAATCCAGACTTATTTTTCCATGAAATTTCCCATGAAATCTCCCTTTCTAGTCATTATGCATTGTTATAATTATTCTATTTATGTTATTGACATACAACTGACTCAGAACTAGTTCTTTGCTCTATGCAAAGAAAAAAGAAGTCACAGTCCCATTCCTAAAAAGCTTATGAGGAAAATGCTAATATAGTTGAGTTTGTTATGTTTCAGGAAATTAAATGTAACTTTCAGTACTTTTTAAAACAGAAATCACAACATTATGGACAAATGTATTTATTTGAGACATAGAAAATACTTAGTTGAATCTTACATGGGCCTTATCTAAATGGGTAGGACTTCTGAAAATGTCATATTATTCACTTTTAAAGAGATAAACTGAAAGACATTTTGTTATTGCAGTAATG